>NW_006399858.1:8286227-8287464 GCF_000299155.1 Elephantulus edwardii
CACATAATTAATTTCCAGTACCACTGAACTTTTCAAGATATCTTTGGTAAAATGTATAGATACAATTTTGTGATGTCCTTAGGATGTGTGGTGTATTTTCTAACAGCAATCAAAGGGCCCGTGGTAGTACAGTGGTTAAGTACACTTGTGCTTATTGGTCATCTAAAAGAACAACAAATATTTTATAACAATACATATCTTGCCATGTTTATTTAAATATGTTTTTGTTGTTAGGTATTGTCAGGTGGCCTGCGATTCATAGCTACCCTATATATAAAACCAACTCTGAAGCCCTATTCTGAGCCAGTCTCACTGAATCTGACACACCTACTCTCATTAGCCCAGTTACTGTATCAATTCATATCATCAGAGGCCTTCCTCCCCTGTGCTGTCCCTCCAGTCTTTCATCAGTCTTTCATGCATAATGTCCTTCCTCAAGGACTAGTCACTCCAAGCCATGTGTCCAAAGTATGTGAGATGTAGCTTCAAAATCCTAGCATCCAAGGAGAAACTTGGTTTCACCCTCTCCAAGACAGAATTATTTGGTTCAAGACTCTTTTCTTTACAACTCAAAGGCATCACTTCTGTAATCCTTAGACACTGCCCATCTCTGAAGCACAGAAAGTAATTGCAAAGACGATGGCCTGGATCATGCGCACCTTCGTCTCTAGACTGACATCACTGTTTCTCAGTACTCTGGAGAGACCCCTAACAGCAAATTTTCTTAGTGCTATTTATCTTTTAAGTTCCTGACTGCTGGTGCCAAGAATGTTGATTGTGGGGACAAGCAAGTTGAAATTGTTAACAATCTCAGTCTCTTCTCCGTTCATCATGGTGCTGCCAGTTGGCCCAGTGGTAAGAATCTTTGTCTTCTTGGTGTTGAGCTTTAGTCCATCATGAAGACTAAAGTCCTTGACCTAACTATTTTATTTTTTTACTATGCACTGATGGAAGAGATCTATATTTGTTCCCATTCCAAATAAAGGGGATCCAACAGAGTGTGGAAATTATCAAACCATATCATTAATATCACATGCAAGCAAGAGTCTGTTGAAAATTATCCAAAAAGCACTGGAACAGCACATCAACAGAGAACTACCAGAAGTGCAGGTGGGCTTTAGAAGGAGTCGTGGTACTAGGGATATTTTAGCTAATGTTAGATGGATCTTAGCAGAAAGCAGGGAATACCAGAGGAATGGCTATCTGTGTTTCATTGATTATGCAAAGGCATTTGACT
>NW_006399858.1:8287699-8291566 GCF_000299155.1 Elephantulus edwardii
TGCTTGCTGAAACTGAGGAGGACCTAAAGTGCTTGCTGTGGAAAGTCAGAGACTGCAGCCTTCAATATGGATTGAAGCTCAGTATCAAGAAAACAAAGATTCTCGCCACTAGGTTGATTGGCAACATCATGATGGATGGTAAAGAGATTGAGATTGTTCGCAGTTTAAGTTTGCTTGGCTCCACAGTCAACACTCTTGGCACCAACAGCCAGACAATTAAAAGACGTATTGTAATGGTAAAGTCTGTGGATAGAGATCTCTCTAAAGTACTGAAGAGCAATGACATCAGTCTGGAGACTAAGGTGCATTTGATATATGCCATGATCGTTGCAATCACATGCTATACATCAGATAGCTAGACAATGACTAGGGATGATAGAAGGAGAATTGATGCCTTTGAGCTGTGGTGTTGGAGAATAATATTGAATATACCATGGACTGCTAATAGAATAAACAGGTTTTTTCTGGAGAGGGTGAAGCCAGGCTACTCCTTGGAAGCAAGGATTTTGAAGTTTGATCTGGCATACTTTGGACATGTTGCAAGGAGGGACCAAGAAGTCCTTGGAGAGGGGCGTCATGCTTGGGAGGATGGAGGGACAGCACAAGAGAGGAAGACCCTCAATGAGATGGATTGATTCAGCGACTAGGGTTATGGGTATAGTGATGTCAGAGACAATGAGATTGGCATAAGACAGAGCAGGGTTTAGGGCTGTTGTACATAGAGTCACTATGAGTTATAGGCAACTTGATGGCACATAACAACAACAACAACAGCAACAACAATGTAATAACTATTTCCTGTAAGCAAAAAATTAGTTGTTCATCTCAATAACTTAGCAGCATGTGTTCTTTTACTAAGTACATGTATTTGATTGCAATGTCTAGTAAGTAACTTGTTTATGATTTTTAAGTGTATTCTTATTTAATTATTTCTAAAAGTCAAGCATCATAATACATTTACCGAAAATTGTACCTTTTTATCATACCGCCAGATTAATAAATAGCACAATGTTAGCTGCACATTATATTCTTGCTGAGGAGAAAATGAGAAATAGCATTATTGATGTATTATCTTTCTTGTTAATGTCTTATGGAATGGATATATTAATTATATTAGAGTGATAATAATTCTGAGTGACTTTAGTACTATATCTTATAATATGATATCTACTATTTCTCAGTTCTTTGAAACATGTATTTTCTGAAATACGTAATGTTTTAAGTGTAAGGTTGTCAGCATCTGACCTACAGCAACTTCGCAAGGAGGAAGAAACCCATCAACAATCACCACAGAAAAGCCTGTTCCCATAACATCAGCCATGTCCGCATGATCCCTGCTCCAAACCGTTCTTCTTCTAATTTTAACGCCAATCATTCCTCTTACAGAACTCATTACTTCGCTATGCGATCAGATAATTAATTGCAGTGGTCACACAGAACTCATAGACAGTACTCTTGGAGTTTCATACTTTTGCAGTCAGAATAGCCTATTTTGCCACCAGGCCAACAGGCTGACTGGCCTCGGTCTCTGGCCTTTGGCCTTGTGGTCCAGGCCACCCTCGTGGACAAGTGTTGACAAATGTTATAAACTCTGTCTTTTGTGTTCTTTGGGTATCCCCATTCTGTGAGTAATACTAGATCCTAAGGTTTTCCAAAGAAGAAAATAAAATCTAAACAGAGCTAGAGCCCAAGTAGAAAACAACAAAGAATATATTGTTGTTTTATCTTTAAAGACAGACACCAATAAAGGTCACTCCTGCCAGAAAGTCCTCAAGATTCTCACTCTGTGTGCAGGGAGCTCTGTCTCACTCCAGTTTCTGCTACCTCTGCTGATGCTGTTGGCGGCGCCATCACCTCGTATTGTCTCATGGACTCACTCCATCTCTCTGGTGTTATAGTTCTCAGTATTTGGTTCAGCACAGGAATCTGAACTCCCAAAGATATACTGCTCTCTGTGGCTTTTCTTTCTTGATGGTAGTGAGATGCCCATTTTCTGCCTTTCAAGGATTCCTTTAAATTCTGGCTACTGTTGTTGTGCATTGTAGCGTCAAACCTGACCCATAGTTGACTCTCCAGTGAGTTTTCCAACGCAATTAATCACACAGGAGGAGATTTCCCATCATTCTCCCATGGAGCAGCTAGAGGCTTTGAACCCGGCTCCTTTGGGATTGCAGCACAGCTTCTTGCCACTAGACCATCAGATAATAAAGTCTGGGGACACGATAAATTTGATCAATTAGCATGTTAGCAACCTACACATACCTTATTTGCATGATTCCATCTGAAAGGTGTATTTTACCTTGTTTACATACATTAGCGAGCTATCTAGTCCTATTGATGGCCTGCAAATTTGAGGTGTTTGTGATGTTAGAATACTGAATATCCCATGAAATACCAAGAGAACAAACAAATATGTCTTGGATAAAGTGCAGCCAGGATCTTGGAAGCAAGGATGATGACTTTTTTTTTATGGTGACATTTTGTCTCACATATTTTCAGTATGTTGGTAGGAAGGCTGGTCCTTGGAAAAGCACAACATGCTTGGAAAGAAAGACCTCAACAAGTTGAACTGACACAGTGCGTTTAACAGTGGGCTCAACTATGTATCAGAGAGGATGAGGATGTTGTAAGATAGGACAAGATTCAGATCCATTGTTCATGGGGTCAATATAACAGCAACAACCTAGCCACTTGGTGAGAGTTATAAAGACCGTGTTTTAGGATTGTCATATCAATAATTCACTGCACTGTACACAATAATATGTTCACTGGAAATGAAAAAGAAAGATAGACATTTTCAGACGAAGGTTAAGTCTTACTTGGCCAGTAGGTTAGACAATGTATCTTAGCCTTCCAAATTAAATTATATGACAAAGAATTCCTATAACTTGAATGAGCTAAAACTGTAGCTCTAACTTTATGAGAAAGACACATTTAAAAATGATGATTAAATAAAAGTATTTAATAAAATATGGCAACTACAGAATTCAGCAGTATTTAATTTTTATCATTTCTTTTTGAAGTTCAAGACATCTTTAAGTAGAGGAGTAGCTAGTATAACACATAATAATTTTTTATTAAACTTTATTTCTAGGAAGATAGAAAGTGAATGCTCAAATGTTCAAGTCATAAATTCTTTTTATAACTGAAGAAGTTTCTACTTTTCATATTTTGCAACTGTCAAAAAAGAGTACAATAAAACTGTCAGCTGATACATCATTGACAAAATTCTCATAGAATATTGTGTGATTTTTTTGAGTTTATAATCGGAAGAATTTTAGAGTCAAGTGACATTGTTTGTTAAAAGAAACAAAAGCTAATATACATTTCAAATAGCTGTTTATGTGAGCATGCTTAGAAATGCTGACTTTTGTTCCATTTTATTAAAAATCATTTCTCCATTGAGTCAATTGAGAAAAAAAGCACAACCTGATTTAGGTCATTTGCACTAAAACTTTTTATCTCCTCGGTGTGATTTACGGCCTCTGAAAAACTGCTGGAGGGTCAGCTGTGGGTCATCTCAGAATTAATGGCTCACAATAAAAATTTGTAATATATATATTATCTTCTGAGTAAGTTTTAAAAATAGCAATTGTAATAACAAATTAGCAGAAAAAATTTGATCACATTGATTTCAAAGAAAATGAAACTAAGTTGCAACCTTCATTACAACATAGCTTAAAGAGAGATCAAAGAAATGCTTCAATCCATTTTACAGAATTATGTGAAGAAAGTAGTTACCCTCCTTCTGTGAAAGAAGTAGCTTAAAAAAATAATATGATTATCATAAGAGTCTGGAATGAGAGTTGCAGAGTGGAGTATACTCCAAGGTCGGGTGGAGGTGGGAGGGTGGGGGAGGATTGTGTA
>NW_006399858.1:8294276-8300846 GCF_000299155.1 Elephantulus edwardii
TTTTTGTGCTCAAGACATACCTGTTTGTTTTCCTGGTGGGCCAGGGGATATTCAGTACCCTTTTCCAATACCATAATTTTTCCATTACATCAGTTTTTCTTAGTCACCAAAAAGAAAGAACACACTCAACATTTATCAAGTTGGAAGAACTGAATGACAAATTCAATACTGAGGGATTACATGGGCAAACTATTGAATGATGCAGAAAGCATCAAAAGAAGATAGAAGAACTATGCAGAATCTCTGTACCAAAAAGCTTTGGTCTATGCTGAACCATTTCAAGAAATAGAATATCATCAAAAACTTACAGGGAACTCAGGTGGCTTAGTGGTAAGGAGTTGCTCAGCCATCTTAAAGGCACATGGTTCACGTTAACCAGCTGCTCTGCCTCTCTGGTAGTTGGAATCCACTCAGCTCTGAGGGACAAAGAGAGATAATCTAATCCCTTGCAATTAATTTATAGTCTTGGAAACACAATGAAGGGTTAGCTATGCATCAGTGTTGACTTAATAGCAAACAATTTGAGTGTTTCAGTTAGAAAATTCCAGTGCTTCAGTTCTGGGATACATTACTTAAGTTATTTCTTTAATAATCTTTTCTACTCTCTTTGACTAGCTTTCTTGTTTTCTTTTCTCTTTCTTGTCTTTCTATTCTTTGTTCTTTTGATCAAGAGATTTAATGAATTTTGTCTTTCACAATTATTTACTATGCATCAGAGAGCTGGACAATGATGTCTTTCAGCTGTGGTGCTGGAGATGAGTACTGAATCGGCTGCTAGGAGAGCAAACAGGTTCACCCGGGAGAGGGTGAAACCAGGCTTCTCCTTGGAGGCAAGAATTCTGAAGGTTTGTCAGACATTCTTTGGGCATGTTGCAAGGAGGGACCAGTCCTTGGAGAGGGACAAACCTGTTTGTTCTCTTCATGGTCCATGGTATATTCAATACTTTCCTACAGCACCACAACTAAAAGGCACCAATTCTCCTTCTATCGTTTCTAGTCATTATCTAGCTTTTGGATGCATAGCAAGTATTTGAAAATATCATGTCTTGGATCAGATACACCTTAGTATCCAGGTAGACATCATTGCTCTTCAGTACTCTGGAGATGTCCCTGACAGCAGACTTTCCCAGTGCAATTTGTCTTTTGATTTTATGACTTCTGGTAGCAAGAGTGTTGATTTTGGAGACAAGAAAACAGAAGCTGTTAACAATCTCAGTCTTTACCATCTATCATGATGCTGCCAATAGGCCTAGTAGTGAGAATCTTTGTTTTCTTGATGTTGAACTTCAACCCATATTGAAGGCTGCAGTCCTTGACCTTCTACAGCAAGTGTTTCAGGTTCTTCTCAGTTTCAGCAAGCAAGGTTGTGTCATCTTTATAACGCAAGTTGTTGATGAGTCTTCCTCCAATCCTGTTGCCACATTCTTTCAGGATGATTTGTTCTGAATATAGATTGAAATGTAAGGAGATAGGACACATCCCTGATGTACACCTATCATGATTTTGAACCATGCAGTTTTTCCTTGCTTTGCTCTGATGACTGTATCCTGGTCCAAGTATAGGTTTTGCATAAGCACAATCAAGTGTTCTCACATTCCCATTCTTCTCAGAATCAGCCAGTTTGTTGTGGTCCACACAGTCAAATGCCTTTGCATAGTCAGTGAAACACAGACATTCCTCTGGTGGTCTCTGCTTTCAGTCAAGATTCATTTAATATTAGCTATACTATCCCTACTACTATGGTCTCTTCTAATCCTAGCATGCACATCTCACAGTTCTCTGTTGATGTGCTGTTCCAGTCATCTTTGGATAATTTTCAGCAGAATCTTGCTTGCATGTGATATTGATGATATTGCTCAATAATTTCCACACTTTTTCAGGTCACCTTTTCTATTCCCACCTCTCTTCTGTTCCTGGTGATGACTTTCTATTTCTATAGACTTGCTTATTTTTAACACTTCACATAGATAGACTTACACAATTCTTTCACGACAGGTTTCTTTCATTTAACTTAGTGTTTCTAAAGCTCATTTGAGTTGTAACATGTCTTTTCTTACCCCTATTTATTAGCAAATACTACTCCAATATATAGTCCACAATAACTATACTACATTTTGCTTATCAGTTAGTTAATTGATAGGAATTTGAGTTGTTTGACTATTTGGCCAGAATAAGTAATGTTTTTGTGAATATCACAGTACACTATTTTTGTGTGGATATATGTTTTCTCTTGGGTATGGTTTTAGAGCACTCATATTTTATGAATGAAGTAATCAAAATTGATTAGATGCTGTGAGCATGGACTTCCCTGTGATCTGTAGATCTTCCTTTTTCCAGAACTCACAGACAAGATATCTGGTTGCCTGGAGGGCCAATCTATCTGACAACGTTTGGAAAATGAATTGTGATAGAAGGCATTTTCAGTCTGCAGAGTACAAATTTATATCCCTTCCTTATTTCTGTATTATACCTTCACCCTCCATCATATCTGGGCCTCTCCGGTTCTGAAGCTTCTGTTTTACTCTCTCCAAGGAGCAGGTATGAGACTGGCAGTATTGATTGTATGGAATGAGGCATGAATGAAGGGTTCTATCTACTTCTTAAACAAGCCTTTTCTCTCATTTTTAATGACATCATCAAATCCACTTTGAAACACTTTGGCATAGTCAATTGTACTTTTGGAGATTTTTGTCAGATAAATAAACTTTCTGCTTTTTCTGTTGTCAGCTCAGAAGACAGCTTTCTCAACTTTGTTCACTTGCTTTCCATACTATAAAATTTTGTGGTTATTATCCTAAAACATCTACAAGAGGTTTAATGGTGACATAAAAATAAAATAAAATTTAGGGAGCTCTGGTGGCCTAGTGGCAAGAAGCTGCACTGCAATCCTAGAGGTATGCAGTTCAAATCCACCAGATGCTCTGCTGGAGAAGGAGGGGAGGGGCAATCTCTTCCTGTACCAGTCAGATCTGATTTGACAGTAAACACACAAACAATAATAAAATAAAAAAAATAAAAGAATTTTGTGGCTGTCAAGGACTTCTCCAAAGTCCTTAAGTAAGGATGCCAATTAAAGAGTAAAATACACCTATTTAAAATCACATTCTTCTCAGTTACTTTCTAAGCACCTGAAAGTCAAACAATGGATAAGGATGACAGAAGAAAAACTGACACCTTTGAGTTGTGGTATTGAGAGGAGGATTGAACATTCCACAGATTGCCAAAGAACAAACCAGTCTACCTCAGAGGAAGTGCAGACAGGGAATTCTTAGAGGCAAGGATGGTGAAACTTTTTCTTACATAAAAGGTGTACAAATGTGATTTGGGTAGATGAAAACTTTGGAAGAACATAAGATCCAGGTTTTCAAATTATTTGCTTCCTGCATTAGAATTTTTCCTTTTAACATGCAGTTGTTGCTTAGGAAAAATTTTACTGGCTCAGTTATTTTAATCTCTGGAGTTTTGTAGATAAAATAAAAAGTGGTGCCTCTCTGGCAGTTGGACTCCACCAGTACCTTTGAGAAAAAAAGGTAAACAATTTTCTTTTATGCAATTTATAGATTTACAGCTCAGTTTCAATTCAAAAGCAGTGTTTGAGTGAGAGATGGTAGTAGTAGTGCGGAAGACATTGCAAGGGCATTGCAAGGAAAGGTTAGGGCAGCCCTTCCTGCTAAGTAGCCCCAGGAAAATTCAGAGAGATGTTAGAGTAAAGCTGAAACTTCTGGATCACAGATACAGAAATTGTAGGGAAAATAACATGTGAGTGAATTATTTTTCATTGGAGGCTCTCAACTAAATGACATTAAAAGGGAAGAAGGGAAAATTTAATTGTCTATTCCTCGGAAACTAGGAATTTGTAATGTAGATGAGGCCAGGGAAAATTAAGCGTGTGATTTTAACCTGTAGCTTGCAAGACTTGAAGTTATATGCACTTTATCTGGGGAACAATATTATATGGTGCAAATTACTTCCAGAGAAATGTACAATTTATGATTCATATTTCGAGCCACTAATCACTTCCCAGTTGAATTTCCTATTTATAACAAACAAAACTATAGATTGATGTACCTTCCAAATTGCCATGGATAGAATTGTTTTCCCCTAAAAAGAACATTTGTTTGACTTGGCCATGATCCTCAGTGTTTTGCATGAGGTACTACGTCAGTTATAATGATCCTCCTTGATCTCATATGTCAATTACTTGATAAAGAATTGAGAGTTAGATGCAACAACCTTAATCTTATCGTAGCTCTGATCTGATGGAAAGAGAGTTTTCCTTGGATGTGGCCTGTAACACTTTTTATCTTATGAGAAATAAAAGGAGAGAGAAGTGAATAGAGAAAGAGGGACCTCCCTACCAAAAAGAAAAAAGAACTAGGATTTGACAGTGTCCTTTGTACCCGTGTTGAAAATCTCCTTGGCATAGGAGAAAATTAAGTCATATAGAGACCTCCAAGGAACCCTGCTGGGCTTACAGACTGTGAAAAAAAAAGAAGAACCTTCTTCCAAATAAAGGCAGCCTTTGACAAAGAAAGCCTTTCTCTAGGGCTGGCATACTGAATTCAGACTGCTGATATCCTAAACTCTGAAATAAGAAATTTCTGTTTCTTTAAGCTATCTGCTTGTGATTGAAGCTCAACATCAAGAAAACAAAGATTCTCACCACTGGGCCAAGTGGCAGCATCAGTATGGATGGTGAAGAGATTGAAATAGTTAACAGTTTTAGTTTGCTTGGCTCCATAATTAACACTCTTGATGCCAGCAGTCAGGAAATCAAGAGACTAATTGCATTGGGAAACTCAGCTGTGAGGGACCTCTCCAGAGTACCGAAGAGCAACAATATCAGGCTGGAGACTAAGGTGAGCCTGATCCTGGCTATAGTCTTCGCAATTATGTGCTATGTATCAGAGAGTTGCACAGTGACTAGGGATGATAGAAAGAGAACTGATGCCTTTTAGCTGTTGGAGAAGAGTGTTGACTATACCATAGACTGCTAGGGGAACAAACAGGTTTGTCCTGGAGAGAGTGAAGCCAGAATGCTCCGTGGAGTCAAGGATTCTGAAGCTTTGTCTAACATACTTTGGGCATGTTTCAAGGAGGGACTGGTCCTTGGAGAGGGACATCATGTTTGGAAGAGTGGAGGGGCGGCAAAGGAGAGGAAGACCCTTGATGACATGGATCAGTTTTGTGATTGGGGTGGTGGGAGTGGGTGTGTCAGAGATGGTGAGGTTGGTACAGGATAGAGCAGGGTTTAGGGCTCTTGTACATAGGGTCATTATGAGTCCAAAGCTACTCGACGGCACATAACAACAACATACGCCATTCAATTGTCTTCTTGCTAATCTGGTTTCTTCTGAGAAATCAGACTGTAATCTAATAGTTTCTCCTTTGTAACTGACTCCTCTTTTAGCACTGCTTTTAGTATTATGTCCTATCTTTTATTTTTGAGAATTTGAATATGATAAGTCTTGATGTTTTTCCTTTTGATTCTATTCTATTTGGTGTTAGTTAAGCTTCTTAAGTGTGGATTTCTCAATTCTTCATAATACATGGGAAGTTTTCTTCTAGTACCTCTTCCACAATTTTCTCAGTGATCTCCCTGTCCCTCGCATGTTCTGGAAATCCAATAATATGTTTGTTAGTACTTTTATGTCATCCCATGTGATTCCTTCCCTCCCCCCCATTTTTTTAATGTCTCATCTCTGGTTTTTCTTCTAGTATGTTTCCATTGAAGTTCTTGTTTTCTAGCTCACTGACTCTCTGTTCCATCTCTTCTATTCTACATTTTTGCCCTTCCAGTGTGTTGGATACTTTTGCCATTTTGGTTTTAATATTTTGAATTGTATTTGCATGTACTTCCATACTGTGTTGATGGTACCCTTTCTGTTTTGTGATGATATTTTAGTTCTTGTACTTCTTTATCCCTCATTTCAATTCTTACTTCTGTCTTTTGCATTTTCTTCCACATTTGTCCAAGTTCCCCCTCATAGTTATATTTCTCCTGGGTCTCTGTCTCTGAATTTATTTGCCTTCTTAATGTCTTCCATTGTGTCTTCCATAATTTGCACCTTCTGTAGTTTTTCCAGTATTTTCACATCAATATATTTTTATTCTGGTTCTCTGCTTCTGGGATATTCACTTTATTACTGGCTTCCATTATTTCTTTCATCATTTTTACCTTCTTCTGAAGCTGTTCATATGACTTCATATCAATATATTATCTTCTGCCTCCTTGAACTTTGGGTGTTCATTTGGTTTATTTCAGGGCTATTCACTGTGTTTGCAATATGATCTACTGTTTTTGGAGAATGCTTAATTTGTATTTTCACAAAATATGAAGCTGCCTGCTGCTTTCTTGACTTTATGTGATGTTTTTCTTGGTAGGTGTTAGGCTGCTTCTATTGTGTCTGAATTAGTTGTTGGTAGTTCTTACTTTTATAATGTTATTGATTAGGTGCCAACTTAAAATGTTCTATCTGTGGAATTGGCCACTCACTGGCAGTCTTTTCTGAAAAAGTTAGCCTTCGCTAAAGTCCTTCAGGTTCTCTCTGATCTGCAATGCAGCCTTGC
>NW_006399858.1:8309547-8310942 GCF_000299155.1 Elephantulus edwardii
AGCACAGGGCTTGGACACTGCCACCAAGAGGTAGGGAGCGGGGCTTGGGCGCTGCTGGGGGTTTATGTAGCAGCACCCTGTGTGGTGCAGGTCTGTGGGTCACGCAGGTGCAGGCTGCGGGGGGCGGGGGTGTGTGTCACAGAGTGGCGAGTAGTCGTCTCTCTTCTGGGGTCACATGGTGTTCGCTCCTTTGGAGTTCCGAAGTGCCCCTCTCCAAAATTCTATTGTCCTCCTTTGTCTGCAGAGTGTGGTAGAGTGATGTAAGACTAGGTGTTCCACTTACATAGTTTCTGTCTAGGGATCTTTGTAAGGACCTCAGTCTCTAGCACCTCAGCATGCCAGCTGAGAAAGTGAGTCTATCCCCTGTTTGTAACTTCCTGTTCCAAATTCTATTGTCCTGTTTGGTCCTTGGAATGGACCTACAGTGGCAGGGATCCCCAAATGGAGGAGTTTTTCTCCAAGGGCCTTTCAGGCCCTTTTCAAAGTGCTGCCTCTGGGAAAGAGTGTCTCACCTAATGACGTCTTTTCTCATCTATGGAAATGTTCTTGATCAAATAAATGAACCCAAGCCTAGTGGAAAAAGCCTTCTTGGTCTGTTAAGTAGCATGACCAGATTCCTCAACTCTTATCTCCACTCTCTCTGGTGGCTCAGGGGGAAGTTCTGTATATTGTCTTGTGTTTTGAGCAAGCAGGGGAAGAAGCAATGACAGATGAGGTGATGTGTGGAAGCGGCTAGTATTCCTCCTGTCTTGGGATTGTCTGTTGGTCTCTCCTTGGTGGTAAGGAATCAGGTCTCGAGTGGACTGGCTCAGGGGCATAGCATACCTGGTAGCGAGCAGGGAAAGGAGCAATGGCAGATGGTGTAATTTGGTAGTCTTCTGTCCTAGGAGCATTTCTGGTCTTTCCCTGAGGATAAAGGGTGAGTTCTTTGGCCAGCTGGTTCAGTGGTGTGGCGTATCGGTTAGCAAGCAGGGAAAGAAGCAATTGAGGTGGTGTGGGGAAGGTATGCAATAGTATTTACTGTGTGGATCATAGCAAACTATAGCTAACATTGGGGATAATAGGAATTATAGAATCTAAATTGTCCTAATACGCAACCTATACCAAAGCTATTTTATGAACAGATCAAGGGAATACTATATGGCTTAAAATCAAGAAAGACATGTGCCAAGGCTGTATGCTTTCTCCATACCTGTTTGATCTGTATGCTGACCAAATTATTTTAGAAACTGGACTTTTTTATGAAGAAGAATGCGGTAACAGGATTGGAGGAAGAATCATCAACAACCCGTGTTATGCAGATGACACAATCTTGCTTGCTGAAAATGAGTAGGACTTGAAATATTTGTTGCAGAAGATCAAAGACTACAGTCTTCAATGTTCATTAAATCTCAC
>NW_006399858.1:8312102-8313464 GCF_000299155.1 Elephantulus edwardii
GATGCATAACAAGTGATAGCAAAGACCATGGCCTGTATCAGACGCACCTTAGTCTCCAGAGAGACACCATTGCTCTTCAGTAATTTGGAGAGATCCCTAACAGCAGACTTTCCCATGGCAATGTGACTTTTAATTTCTTGGCTACTGTTTCCAAGAGTGTTGACTGTGGAGCCAAGCAAACTAAGGCTGTGAACATAGTATATTTTAAAACTTCAAAGACTCAGCAAGAAAGTCACTTTGATCGATTTGATTATTGAACGGTTCAGAAAAGTGGTATGGTACAAGAGCAACATATAAAAATCAGTAGTATTCCTCTACAGCAACAAATACAACTAATAGCAACAAATAGAGCAAGTACAAGAAAGTAAGAAAAACAAGGCCAAATATTACAGCCACTCAAAAGGTGAAATATTTAGGAGGAACTGTATCCAGAAATAAAAAAAAAGACAAAAGAAAATGATAACATTCCTACAATAAATCTAACGAGACCTGAATAATTGAAAGAATATACCATGCTCATCGCTTAGAAGACTTAACACTGTGAAGTGTGATTACCTCCAAAAGTGATATACATATATAATGAAATCCCAATCCAGATCCTGTCATTGCTTTTTAAAGACATGAAAAAGCAATCATCAAGTAAAGTACTACCAAAGAAGAAAAATAAAGGAGAGGTTACACTTTCTGATTTCAATACGTGGAAGAGCTATGATAATCAAAATAGCTTGGCTCTAGTATTGTGATAGAATCATTAGAAATGATTCTATCACAATACCAGATTATTAGAAATGATTCTATCACAATACCAGAGCCAATGGAATAGAATTAAGAGCCCATCAATCTATAGACAAATAATCTTCTAAAAAAAAATAAAAATGAAAAAAATAAAAGAAAATTGGAGGGAGCTCTGGTGGCCTAGTGGCAAGAAGCTGCACTGCAATCCCAGAGGTGCGTGGATCCACCAGATCCTCTGCTGGAGAAGGAGGGACAATCTCCTCTTGTATCAGTCAGATCCGATTTGACGGTACACACACACACACACACACACACACACACACACAAAGTTGAACCCATTAAATGGGTAAAATACAGCCTTTTAAACAAATGGTGCTGGCAAAACTGGGAATCTATTTGCAGAAAATTGAAACAAACCCCATACTGCAAACCATATACAAAGTTAAATTGAGTCCAGACCTAGAGACTAAAACTATGAGTTCATTAAACAAAAATTGAGAAAAGGGTCACTAGGCTTTGTCATCAAATGCATAAAATATAGCAGAAAGTGTTCAATCAACAGTGTATACTAGACAGTTTTCAACCTTCATTGCTATTAGGTGCAACTGACTCCAAGGTAAACCTCCA
>NW_006399858.1:8314329-8316996 GCF_000299155.1 Elephantulus edwardii
CTTTAAGTGTCTAGCAAGAACAGCAAAACCTTTAACTGTGGCCAGCACAAATGTAACAAATCTCAGGTCACACCTTACCTCTGTTTCTCAACAGCAATGCCACAGTCTCTTCACCACCAATGCCTTTCTCACCAGGATCTTGCTCCAGTCTCCCTCAAGTCTTGCCACCACAAGTCTTTCTTACCTTAAGTCTTACTGCCCGGTGTGGGAAGCTCTTTCCCCCTTATCCTAAAGCCATAGATGTTGATAATTGCAAGACCATGCTGATATGCCAGATCATGTGTCTGCAGTTAAGGTAGATGGAGACCAGAGGAGGCTAACTGTAATTGGTGGGGGGTGGAAGCAACTTTTAGGCTAAAAATGCACTGTGTCAATTCATCTTGTTGAGAGTCTTTAATTTTTCTCTGACTCTCTATTTTCCCCAGAATGATGTCTTCTTCCAGGTATTGAACCCTCCTGACAGCATGACACAGAGTGTGTAATATGTAATTTTACCATTCTTGTCTCTAAGGAGCACTTTGGTTTAACCTCCTTCAAGACAGACTTGTTCATTCTTTTAGCGATCTTGGAATGGATATTCTGTCCTCTTTTCTATTACTACAAGTCAAAGGCATTATTTTCATTCTTATTTTTCATCAACTTTCAGATGCATAAGAAGCAATCTAAAAAGCTCATGCTTGCATCAGGCACACATTAGTCTTTAAACTGGAAGTTTTCCTCCTTAGCATTTTGGAAAATCCTTGAGAGAAGATTTTCCCAAAGCAACATGTCTTTTTATTTCTTGCCTGCTGTTACAATGGGTATTGATTGTGGATCTAAATAAAATGAAATTGCTGACAACTTCAATCTTTTCTCCATCTATCATGATCTTGTCTATTCGTCCAGTAGTGAAGAGTTTTGCTTTCTTGATGATGTTGAGATGTAAATCATACAGTCTTTAAACTTTTGCATCAATTACTTTTAATAGAGAAATAAAAATAAAAACAGCAGTGAAATACCACCTCATCTCAGCAACAATGATAAAGCTCAACAAGATAGCAAATAACAAATTCTGATGATAATGTGGAGTATTTGAAACTTTTATGTACTGCTAGTGGCAAGGTGAAGATGTACAGCCATTGTGGTTAGCAGTTTGGTGCTTCCTTAGAAAGGTGGGAAGCAGGAAACCATTTTATCCAGCAATTCTACATTTAGAAACTCGATGAACTTTAAGAAATGTTCATAGGTAGAGGAGACTTCAGGCCTTTTATTCATAGGGTCGCTGTGAGTCGTGCTCGACCTGAACGCCATCAGCAACAACATAGTCTTCCTTGTCTTTTGCCTATTTTATGAGTGTGTGTATACCGGGGACAAGATATATGTACACCCATCATCACTGAAGCATTATTCCAATAGCAAAATGATGGATATCACACAAATACCCATCATGTGAAGAATATATAAAGCAACTCTTATGCAGTCTTACAATGAAGTACTATGCAACACTAAAAAAAATAATTGAGCAAACACTGAATAACATGAGTATATCTACAGGACATTATGTTGAGTGAAATAAATTGGTTAAAAAAAGGGGGGGGATATAAGGCCACTGCTGTAAAGAGCTATGGAAAGTTTTGCACTTTCTATATGGTTAAGGGGATGAGAAGGAAGGAAAAGAGGGGTAAGAAATGGAAATTAAAAGTGACACACAAACAAATTTATACACCAATGTCATAGCATCATTATTCACAATCACAAGACCATGAAAACAGCCAAATGCACAATCACAATTGAATGTACTTAGAAATTGTACTACAAAAAAAGAGAAAAAGAACAAAAAATTGTGGTACATTCACACAATGGAATACTATGCAACACTCAGGGGCAACGATTTTGAAAAATACCATGTTAACTTGAGATAGACTGGAGAGTGAACTAACTCAGTCTCATAATGACAGATACTGCGCAAGAACATTATTGTAAAAATAGAAAGATGACTAGTGAAACATGTATGGGAACCCAAAGAGGGAAGAGGTGGGAATGGAGGGGTGAGGATGGGCAGGGGCAAAATCACAGGGATACACAGTTAAGTAGCTGGTGGAGGGGCCGCAGAAAATAGGAAGGATCTGGGTGAAAATACAGGCTAGTGATAGGCAAGGTCCAATGGTGATTAAATTTATCATTTATAATGCATGAGAACGTATAAAATACAATATGAGTGAAGAATGATGTGAAACACAATTTATGTAGATTTTATGAGGAAACCAATATAAAATAAAATTTATAAAAATAGTAAGTAGGTAACAGCCACATATTAAAATGGGTGAATGAACAGGAAATTTTTAATAAGGGGATGATAATACAATGTTATGAAAGAAAGAGCAGACAAAGAGAAGTATAGAAACATTCCTGGAAATAAAAACTATAGGAAGAATATGAGAAAAATGATTAGCTTGTGAGAATTGAAAGAAACAACATAAAAAGAAAGAGTATATAAATGGTTGAATGAAAAGTCAGTTTGCTTTGTAAACCTACACTCAAATAACATTTAAAAAGATACAGTAAATTTATATGGAATTTCTATGTTCATCTTTTTGAGGAAGCACCAGACTGCCTTCCAGAATGGTTGCACCATTTTACAGTCACACCAACAATGTATGAGTTCCTTTCTTGCAACATTCTCTCCAA
>NW_006399858.1:8317566-8319313 GCF_000299155.1 Elephantulus edwardii
GGGGTTGGGTTGTGGGAGAGGCTGGAAGCAGATGGATGTGGATGTACAGGGGAAGGAGGGCGATTAATCATTGGGTTATGCAATTTGATGGGTGGGGCATGAGGGAAATAGAAAGAGTTTGAATTTGTATTTCAGTTTTGTAAATAAACTAGTAGAAAAAAATAAAAGATGACAGGACTGAGAAAAAAAAAGATACAATAAATTTTAAATATGACTCATAGTGACCTTATGAACAACAGATTTGAACCTTCTATCCTGTACTATCCTCACAAGCTCTGACACACTCAAGCCTATTGCTGCAGTTACTGTGTCACTCCACCTGGTTCATGGTATTCCTCTCCTTCGCTGTTCCTCCACCTTTCCAAGCATGATGTTCTTCGCTAAATAAGAAATAATAAATTTTAAAGGACAATACAAAATTTAAAAACAATGAAAGAATAAAAAAATAAAAAGAAGACTAAACTGTGGCTTTCAATTAATATCCTACAATTTTGCTTTTATAGTATCACCTTTTTGTTATTTTTGTATGTTCAAAGCCTAGACAAAAGATTGGCAAAGTGACACATTACAGATTCTCGGGAAATATTTGGTTAATTTCCTTGAGTCATACCATGGTTTGCAACCTGGTATAGACACCTTTTTGACAGAACCTATTGTGGCAAGTATTTAAAATGCTGTTTCTTGGACAGAATGGTTACTTGACCTGGCATCTCCGTCTGCATTTGGATTAGTACTACTCTAGTGTAACATCCTACTGAGTAGCACGCTCCCTCAGCCATTAATCTCAGTGAAATCATCATGAGACCATCATTTTGGAATATTCTGTACTATGTCTGGAGCAGTCCAGAGTATGTTGCACCACTAACTAAAAGGCTATGTGTCTCCACTGTTTGGAATCTACCAAAGGCTCTGGGGGAGAAAAATGGACGTTCTTGTCCCGTAGAGATTTACGGTACAGAAACCAGATGTAATGTTGCTATGAGTCAGAATTGACTAGACAATACTGAGGTTTATAGACTATTTTCTTCATAATTTTAGCAGCTACAATAATAAACACATAAATTACACATATAAGAAACACATAAACCAAACCCATTATTATTAGTGATTTAACTTCTATTAGCTGCTAATCTGTACTTTAAATATGTTTGTACTGCATATACCCATAAAACTGAGGCTGTTTTAGAAATATTTAATATCTTCTGCACTAAGCTTGCCCAGGAATAAGAAATTGAATGATATAATAGAAATTTATAATTTGTTTAAGTCTTTCAATAGACTGACACTGAGCACTAAATGCTTAAGCTAAGATTTTAGGTTTTGTATGTATAACTTTTATTATTATGTGTGACACTAAATAAAGGATTGAAAAACTTGTAAAAAAAATAACTGCCTAAGTTTGAAGAAGTGAGAATACTGCTCAGTAAATGTGACCCTGAGAGGAATTAAATCATTAGTGAATGTATTTATTGAGTTCTTAGTGAATGTCAGTCACTCTCCTAGGATTTGGAGGTAAAGAGAAAAAATAAACAGAGTTGTCTTCTATGGAATTTACAGTTCACAGATGATTGAAATGTAAAGAAAATAATTTTTAAAAAAGGTAAGTACTATAATTAATATTAAGAAAGGGAATGGACAAAGGAGGAAGAAAAGACCCAAGATAGATGTCAGGCAAGTCTCTGAATATTTTGCTAGAGTGCTGAGAAGCAAAAGCAAAAGGAAGAAATCAAGAAAGTAAGGAGCGGAA
>NW_006399858.1:8320618-8322847 GCF_000299155.1 Elephantulus edwardii
CATGGACCAGAAGGAGAACAAACAGATTCCTCCTGGAGAGGGTGAAACCAGGCTGCTGCATGGAGGCAAGGATTCTGAGGTTACATCTGACATACTTTGGGCATGTTTCAAGCAGGGGCCAACCTTTGAAGAGGAACATCATGCTTGGAAAGGTGGAGGAACAGTACAAGAGAGGAAGACCCTTAATAAGATAGATTGACTTAGTGACTTGGGTAATGGGATAGGTGTGTCAGAAACAATAAGGTTGGCTCTGGATAGAGCAGGGTTCAGAGCTGTTGTACATAAGGTTGCTATGAGTTGTAGGTGGCTCAAGGGCATGTACAACATGAACAATAACAGAAGTGTGCGATTGTGCTATAATTAATTAATAAAGATGCTTTGAGAGATACCTTTTTAGCTGAGACTTGAAATGGCTAAAATATTTCAAATATGCAAATCAAGAATTCTTTTTGTGTATAAGCAGTCTCTGAATTACCAATAAGTTTCTTTCTTAAGCCTGTGTGTGAGTTGAATTTGTACTTAGTTGGAGAAATTAGGTATGGTTTGCATCTACTATAAGTTAGTCAGATGTTGTAAATGTTTGTAGTATGTAGTGTACTTTTCTATGAATAAAAACTTGTAAAAACCTTTCAGATACGTGAATGTATCTTTAAAAGTATGAACAATAATGATAATGCTTTGATGTACATTGCAAGGCAGTGTTCATTTCTTAATTTTGAATCGTATGCACCTCACATTTTTACTGTAGTGGGTTTTTATGTTCAACGTTTGTAACCTGAGGACTTCCTCTAGTAGAGGACTAGAAAGGATGCTGTACAGCAAGTGAGGGGGAAAGTGGAGGAGAAATCAGAGGAGAGCAGGAGAGGCTGGATAGAATGCAGCTTAGTAAGTGATCTGGAGTTTATTTTGTGTGTAATGAGAAGCTTTGGGACAGATGAGTTTGTCTAAGGAAGTGATGTGTCCTGCAGAGTCCAATCCAGTTATTAAGAGACTAGACTGTAGTGGAGAAAGAATAAGATTAGGAAGACTATTTATAAGGCTTTTGCAGTAGCTCACTTTAGAGAAAATAATAAATTGGACCTGGAAGCTGGTAGCAGGGAGTATAGAGAGAAGTAGAAGAATTAAAGATATGTTTTAGGGTTAGAATCAATAAGTCTTGGTGATGGGCTGAATATTGGGAAAATAAGGATGCCTCTTGTGTTTTTCATTTAATCAACTTTATGGTTTGTGGTGTTATTCATTGAAATAGAAGTAGACAAGGGTAGGTGTTGAAGGGTTAGAAAGAAAAAATTCTGTTTTGGACACATTAAGTTCAAGATGTCATACTGTTTTGATTTTTACCATTTTCTATCTCATAGTGATTCACTGGAACAGGCTTATCTCTTCAATTTTAGTGGATACGTGTTTATTGGAGAAACTGAAGGAGGTGGCTTAGACCTTAAGGAGAGCAGGTCAGCAAAGACGTCTTCCATTCTGAGTGTTGTGGCTCCCCGTAAGGAAGTTAAGGGACTTCCCTTAGAATTGTCTTTGGACAATTGGAGTGAAGAATCATTCTACTTAAGGAAAAAACAACAACAACACCAAAACCAAAAAAACTAACAATCAAGAAATGTGCTTATAGCATATTGCACATTCTTTTATATGTGGGGATGCGAACTCTCAGGTATCATGAATGAGACCTATTCTTTTTTTTACCTCATATTTGCCAACCTATTTATACTATAGACTAGGGTTTCTAAGTTTGGTTCCTTTTTGTCCCATGACTTTTATGGTTTTGGGCTTTACTCCTAGGTCTCTGATCCATCTTGAGTTGATTTTTGCGTATAGTATGAGATGTGGATCCTGCTTCGACTAACTGTAAGTAGGTGTCCAGTTTCGTAACACTATTTGTTCTTGTTATGTGCCGTCGAGTTGCTTGCAACAGCCCTGAAGCCTGCACTATCCTGTGACAATCTTACTCTCTGACACACCTACCCTCATTACGCTAGTCACTGCACCAATTTATCTCATTGAGGGTCTTCCTCTCTTTCTCTGTCCCTCCACCATTCCAAGAAAGATGTCCAACTCCAAAGACTGGTCACTCCTTGCAACATGCTAAAGTATGTCAGACAAAAGCTCAGAATCCTTGTCTTCAAGGAGCAGTCTGGCTTCACCCTCTCTAGGATAAACTTATTTGTTCTCCTGGGAATATTCAACATTCTTCTCCAGCACCACAGCTCAAAGGCATCA
>NW_006399858.1:8324329-8326106 GCF_000299155.1 Elephantulus edwardii
GTTCCTGTGGACTTAATTTTCTTCAGCCTCAATTTGAACTTGAATATGAGTAATTGATGATCTGACCCACAGTCTGTCCCTGGCCTAGTTTTGACTGCTGATATTGAGCTTCTCCAATTATTTCTTCCACAAATGTGGCCAACCTGATTCCTATGCAGCCCACTGGGTGAACTCCACGTGTAAAGTTGTCTTTTGTGTCTTTTAGAAAAAGTATTTGCAATGAGTAAATAATTTTAAATACAAATTTCAATTATTCTATTTTCAGACTCATTTCAATATTTTTCCAACTACTGTTTCTTCTTCATTGTTTTTTACTTTTGCATTCCAGTCACCAATTATCATGAACACATTTTGATTGTATGTTTGGTCAATTTCAGACTGCAAAATGTGGTAAAAATTCTCAATTTCTTCCTCTTTGGCACTAGATTTAAGGATATATACTTGAATAGTCATGTTAACCGGTCTTCTTTGTATGTGTATGGATATTATCCTACAATTCACAATATTGTATTTCAGGATAGAACTTGACTTTTGGACTATGAATGTAACACCATTCTTCTTCTGTTTTTTTTTAATTCCCTGCATAGCATAACATATGATTATCTGATTCAAAGTTGGCCATAGCTGGTTCATCGCATCTCACAAATGCCTGTTTGGAGCATGAGAAATTGTGGCTGACATTGAGAAGAACGGGAATCCCAGATCACTTGATTGTGCTCATCAAGACATATAACTGGATCAGAGCAGGATCACTGCATGGTTTGGAATTGGGAAGGGAGTGCATCAGGAATGTATTCTATCTCCATACCTGTTCAATCTATATTTTGAGCAAATTATCTGAGAATCTTGAACGTATGAAGAGGAATGTGGCATCAGGATTGGAGGGAGACTCATCAATAATCTGCATTATGCATGACATAACCCTTCTTGCTGAAAATGAGAAGAACTTGAAACACTTGTTGCAAAAGATCAAGGAATGCTATCTCAGTATGGATTGTGTCTGAATATCAAGAAAACAAAGATTCTTACCACTGGACCAATAGGCAGTGTCCTGATGGGTGGAGAGGAGACTGAAACTGTCAACAGCTTCATCTTGCTTGGATCCACAATTAACATCTTTGGTATGAGCAGTCAGGAAATAAGGAGATGCATTTACTGGGAAAATCTGCCGTTAGGGAGCTTTCCAAATTATTGAGAAGTACTGATGTCAGTTTGAGGACTAAAATGTGTCTGATTCAGGCCATAGTCTTTCCAATCACTAGCTATGCATCATGACAGAAAAAGAACTGATGAATAAGTATGACAGAAAAAGAACTGATGCCTTTGAGCTGTGGTGTTGGAGAAGAGCACTGAACAGTCCATGGATGGCCAAGTGAACGAATAGATGTCTTGGAGAGGGTGCAGCCAGAGTGTTCTTTGGAGGCAAGAATGATGAGGCTTTGCCTCACATACTTTGGACATATTGCTAGGATGTGCTATTCCTTGGAGAGGGACATGATGTTGGGAAAGGTGGAGGGTCGGTGAAGGAGCGGAAGACCCTCAACCAGGTGGACAGACACGGTGACTACTGCAATGGGCTCTTATGTGTCAGGAATGTGAGAATGGTGCAGAACAGGACTAAGTTCAGATCTTTTGTTCATAGGGTCATTCTGAGTCATATTCCACTCAATGGCACCCAACAACAACAACAACATTATAAATGGTATTGCTTTCTTAGTTTCCTTATCCGTGTTTTCTTTGTTAGTGTGGAGGAATACCACTGATTTTAATATATTCA
>NW_006399858.1:8326206-8327222 GCF_000299155.1 Elephantulus edwardii
ATTGTTCAATAATCTCCACATTCAGTTGGATCACCTTTATTGGAAATAGGAACAAATATGTACCTATTCCAATTTGTTGGCCAGATAACAATTCTCTAAATTTCCTGGCATAGACTGGTGAGTGCATCCAAGGCTGTACCTGTTAACTGAAACAAGTCAATTGATATCCCATCCATCTATTCCTGGGACCTTATTTTTTTCAATGCCTTCAATGCAGCCTCCACTTTCTTTTTCATTTCCATTGGTTCCTGTTAAGATGGTACTTCCTGAAGTTTTTCAGTGTCAATAAATTCTTTCTGAGGCAGTCATTCCGTGTATTTCCTCCATCTTCTTTTGATGCTTTCTGGGTCATTCGATACATTGCCTATAGTGTCTTTGAACCTTTGAGCAACACAACGCTTAAATTTGTTTTTAAGTTCCTTCAGCTTGAGAAATACAGAGCAAGTTTCCCCCTTTTTATTCTCCAATTCCAGTTATCTGCATATTCCATTATAATACTTTTCTTTGACCTCCTGAGCTGCCCTTTGAAATATTCTGTTCAGCTCTTTCACTTTGACATGTTTTCCTTTAGATTTGGCTTCTTGATATTTCAATGCAATCTTTATAGTCTCTTCTGACATCCACCTTAGTTTTTTCTTTTTTATCTGTTTTTGGAATGACCCTTTGCTTTCTTCATGGATGATATTCTTGATATCACCCCACAGCTCATCTGGTGTTCGATCATTGGTGTTCGATCATTGGTGTTCAATGCCTCAAACCTATTCTTAAAATGATCATGAAATTCATATCATATTGATTCAATATTGTATCTTGGTTCCTGTGGACTTAATTTTCTTCAGCCTCAATTTGAACTTGAATATGAGTAATTGATGATCTGACCCACAGTCTGTCCCTGGCCTAGTTTTGACTGCTGATATTGAGCTTCTCCAATTATTTCTTCCACAAATGTGGCCAACCTGATTCCTATGCAGCCCACTGGGTGAACTCCACGTGTAAAGTTGTCTTTTGTGTCTTTT
>NW_006399858.1:8327617-8332521 GCF_000299155.1 Elephantulus edwardii
TTTTTGTTCTAATATATGATTGATTCTGGAGAATGTATCATATGCAGTTGAGAGGAAATGAAATTGAGTTTTATTTAATTGAGTGCAGTACACTGATTATAACTTCAAGGACAATATGGCTAATTGTATAGTTCAAGTCTTTCAGTTTTGTTTGCGTTGACTCATATTTTGGTGAAAGTGTTGTATTAAATTCCTAAGGGATGATAGAAAGAAAATTGATGCCTTTGAGCTGTGGTGCTGGAGAAGAGTGTTGAATATACCATGGACTGCTGGGATAACAAACAGGTGTGTCCTGGAGAGAGTGAAGCCAGAATGCTTCTTGGAGTCAAGGATTCTGAAACTTCATCTGACATACTTTTGGTATGTTGCAAAGAAGGACTGGTCCTTGGAGAAGTACATCATTTTTGGGAGAGTGGAGGGATGGTGCAGGAAGGGACGACCCTCGATAAGATGGATTGATTCTGTGATTGGGTGGTGGCAGTGAGTGTGTCAGAGATGATGAGGTTGGCACAGGATAGAACATGGTTTAGGGCTCTTGAACATAGGATCGCTATGAGTCACAAGTGACTCGACAGCACATAACAACAACAACAACAACACGATTGTGGTGCTACTTCTTTCTTCAACTCTATTTACTATTGTTTTGTCTATTTTCCAGGTCTATAATTTTATATGTAGATGTTGACCAAGTCTTTGTCTTCTTTTTATTTTTTTATTGTGATTTTTTAAATAATAGTTTACAGAAAGATTGGGTTTTCATTCATTCTTTGTTGCACATTTTCCTCCCTCCCTCTCCCCTAGCCTACTGTGCAATGCACCTCTTGTTCCAGATTGTTGTCATCCATCCATCTAGCTGGCTAGCTAGTTCTCTAGCTCTCTATCTAGATCTATATATATCTCCTAATTGTGCACTTCTTTCAAACAGTCTTTCATCTGCTTCAATGCAGGGCTCATTATCTATCTACTCTTATTATTTTCCCCCCAACCCCCATGTCAGACCCATTTCATAGCAGCACTGTTATGCATAGTTGTATTTTTCTTATTGAGATTTTCCCCTCAGTATAATGTCTTCCAACTCAATTGCAAAATGGGCACGAGATATGAATAGACACTTCATCAAAGAAGAAATTCAGATGGCAAACATACACATGAATGATTGTTCAAAATTCCTAGCTATTAGAGAGATGCAAATAAAAACAATTATGAGATACTATCTCACCCCAGCAACAACAGCAAATTTTAATAGGGCAAACAACAACAAATGCTGGCGAGGTTGTGGAGAGATTGAGACTCTTATCCATTGCTTATGGGAATGTAAAATGGTACAACTACTGAGAAAGGTGATCTGGCAAAAAAAAAGTGATTGTCAAAAAGTTGGAAATAAAAATACCATTTGACATAGTAATCCCACTACTGGAAATATACTCTAAAGAAATCAGAGCTTCAACTTAGCTGTAGGAACACCCATATTTATTGTTGCATTATTCACAATAGCAGAAAGATGAAAGGAGCACAACTACTCACCAACAAATGAATGGATAGAAAAACTACTTATACAATGGAATATCATGCAGCATTGAAAAACAAATAATTTATAAAACACTACATAACATGGATGAGGGTATGTATTTTTGACTTATTGTGTCTTCAATCATTACATAGTACCCTTCCTTATCTTTTATCATGGTTTTCATTGTGAAGTGCATTTTGTCAGAGATTAGTACATACTCCTGCTTTCTTGTGGATGCCCTTTGCTTGGTATATTTTTTTCTATCCTTGATTTTTAGTCTACCTTTCCCCTCATTTCATATATGTGTCTCTTGTAGGCAACATAATAATGGGGTTTATTTTTTGAAACCATTCTGCTACTCTTTTCTTTTAGGTGGTACAATTAAGCTATTCAAATTAAGTATGATTATTGATAGGTCAGGTTTTATTGGTGCCACTTTGCAGGGCTTCTTTTTCTGCTGTTTCTGCTTACTATGATCTATCCATTTTCCTTTGGTATTTCTGCATAAAAACTTCCCTTAAAATTTCTTGTAGAGCTGGTATTGTTTTTACAAATTCCTTAAATTCCTACTTTTCTACAAATGGCCTAGTTTCTCTTTCATAGCGGATGGGCAGCTTTGCTGGGGTCAGGACCCTTGGCAGGCAATTGTTTTGTTTCAGTTTTCTGTATATGACATCCCATTGCTTTCTTGCTTGCATGGTTTCTGTTGAGAAATCAGAAATTAATCTAATTGATTCTGTTTTATAGTTGCTTCTTTATTTTTCTCACACTACTTTTAGTATGTTATCCTTATCTTTGTTTTTGAAAAATTTGATGCTGATGATTTTCTTGTGGGATCTGGTGTATTTGTTTCACTGAGCTTCTAGAATATAGATTTCCTTGTTCTTCATGATATCTGGGCAGTTTTCTTTTAGGACCTCTTCTGCAATTTTCTCAGTACTTTCCCTACCTCCTCCATGTTCTGAAATTGTGATCATACCTGTGTTTTTCCTTTTGATATTATCCCACATGATTTTAATGTGTTCTCCATTTTCACTGACTTTCTGTTCCATCTCTTTCCCCCCTTCGTTATGTTGGAAATTTTTGCCACTTCAGTCTTGTATTTTGGATTTCATTTTCATGTATATCTATTGTTTCCAGTACTATGTTGACTATACCTTCTCCGTCTTGTGATGATTTTTAAAATTCTTATACTTCTTCATTTATAGTTTCAATTCTTTCTTCCACTTTTTGCAGTTTTTTCAGTAGTTGTTCATGTTCCTCCATGCCGATATATTTCTTGTGTCTCCCTGCCTCTGTGGTATTTGTTTTATTTATGGCTTCCATTCTTTCTTCCACCTTTTGGAATTTCTTCACTACTTATTCATTTAAACTCCATGTCAATATGTTTTTTTCTGCCTCTCTGTGTCTGGGGTGTTCATTAGGTTTACAATATGTCCTGCTCTTTTCAGAGAAGGATTAGGTTGGGTTTTTCTTTTTCCACGCTGGAGGTTGTCTGCTGCTTTCTTGACATTATGTGAAGTTTTTCTTAGTATCTGCTAGGCCATTTCTGTTGTATCTGTGTAGGTTGTTGATTTTTTTTTATCTTCATGAAGTTATTGGCTGTATGCAAGTTTAATGAGTTCCATTTATGGGGGAGGGTAACTCACTGAATTGTAGAACATTTCTGGTCCTGTTCAGAGGGAAAGTTCACATTTCTTAATGCCCTTCAAGCCCTCTCTGGTCTGAAGTGCAGCCGTGAGAATCTCTCAAATCTCACCTGAGTGAGGTCTGCCTTTCCTAAGGTCTACCATTGTCTTTGGATAATCAGTGGCTAGACCAGTTCTCCAACTGATGAAATTTCTCCCTGGAGAGGCACAGGCATCTCCCTTCCAGCACTTCACTATGTCCTTTTTAATCATATACAGCCTGAGAGTGTCTCTCAAACAGGGTATGGTCCACCTTTCCTAAAGCCTAATATTGTCCTTGATGGTCAAATGCAAGGTCTATTACCAGCTTCCCCAATTGATACAGTTTCTTTTCAGGTAGGCACTGTCATTTCCTGCCCCATAGTCTCTGAAGTCTAAACATTGTTCTTGAAAAATATGATGACCAAAAAAAAAGAGAGAGAAAAATATGATGACCATGCTGTTGTCAATAGAGTGCTCCTTGGAGACAAAGATGTTGAAGTATCATGTCACATACTTTGGATATGTTGTTAAGAAAGGTTATTCCTTAGAAAAGGACACTGTGCTTGGAAAGGTAGATAGTCAGTGAAAGAGAAGAAGATTCTCAACCAGATGGATTGATACAATGTCTGTAGCAATTGGCTCAAGTGTGTCAGAGATAATAAAGATGGTGCAGGATAGGATAAGACTCAGCTCTATTGTTCATAGGGTCACTCTGAGTCATAGTTGATTCAATGACATTTAACAATAAGAGCAACATGTTATTTTTATTTCCATCATTTCACATAATTTGGGCATATTACTAGGAGAGGCCAATATGGGGGGAAAACATCATATTTAGAAAGTAGAGGATCAGTGTAGGAGGAGAAAACTCTCAATAAGATGGATTGATATAGTGACCTCAACAATGGATTTAAGTGTGGCAGGGATGATGAGGATGGCACAGGATAGGGGAAGGTTTAGATCTGTCATTCTCAGGATCACTATGAATTGCAATCCATTGAATTGCACCTAACTACAATAACAACAAGAACAAACTAATTTTCTAAATTTGCCTAGATACCTGAAGAATTTATTCTTTTTATTTACATCCAGTATACTGCTGTTTGGGAGAAGAATGGGCAATCCTGTGCTGTTCAATTAACTACCTCTGAAAATCCACTGAAGCGTCAGCTATGGATTGGTTTTGACTTGATGGTACACAACAACAACAACAAAAACAACATACTCTCAGACTACTTACTGATATTTATTGTTTGTGGTTGATTTTTCCCTACCATACAGTGCACTCATTTAATTCTTCTTTTATTTCAAGGAACTTATAAAAATTATGCATTTGAGCATTTGTTTTGTTCTACTGCATCCTTAATCTTCTTTGGAGTCTGGTATGGAATGACACAGTGACTGCAGCATTGGGCTAACGTACGTCAGAAATTATGAAAGTGGTGTCGGGTAAGACCAGGTTCAACTCTGTTGTTCATAGGGTTACTATGACTCTAACATCAATAACAACACTATATCTAAAATAGACCTTCTTTGTATATATTTATTTTAAATTCTTTTATATTACACATTTTCAGCCTTTCTTCTTTCTCTGATAATTACTATTACATTGTTTTCTTTGTGCTTTTGAAATTTACTATTCACAAAATAAATATATTTTCTTTGATTTCTAATCCTTTCCTTAATTTGCCAATTTTTCTTTGTTTACATCTCTACTTTTTTTT
>NW_006399858.1:8332966-8339307 GCF_000299155.1 Elephantulus edwardii
ATACCACAGCTTCTCTACCCATTCGTTTGTTGATGGGCATTTAGGTTGTTTCCAACTCCTTGCTATTGTAAACAAAGCCGCGATAAACATGGGTATACATATATCTACTTGGATGTAATTTATGGTCTCTTTAGGGTATATTCCCAATAGTGGAATTGCTGGGTCAAATGGTATCTTTATTTGCAACTTTTTGAGAAAGCGCCACAATGCTATTAGAGGTATACATCTCTACTTTACACAGCCTTTTCACGTATATGGAGTTTCCCCTCTTGACAGTTCTGATCTTTGTTTCTTTCACAGAATTTCTTTTATTTTTTCTTGATTTGCATGCAATCATTCATATACATTATATTTTACATAATCAATCACCCTGAAGAGACAAGATGATCTGTGCCTATTACCACCTTCTCTCTTCAAACCTTCATGGAATCTTTCTTATTCCTTCATGCCCCAGCCTGCGCCCACTAACCTCTGCTTTTCTAGTGATCTTTCCTCTTTCAATTTTTCTACTGCTGCTTTCCCTCCAGCCCTTCCTTTTAAAATGGAATTTCATTTATTCTATTTTGCCAAATGGAATTGAAATTATATGTTACAATTTTTATTTATTTAGTAGACATCTTTTGTGTTTCTTAAAGAATTCACTTTTTCTTGTCTCTTTCAATGGGATATGAACATGTCCCTTTTCAGTTCCTCATTTTTAAAAGAAATAAATTTTCTCTTTCTTTAGGAGAAAGAAATGGGTCAGGAAAATTCTTTTAACTGCAGAATTCTAGAGTCTGTACTTTTGTTATTTCCACAAAATTAATAAAATGTTATAACAAGGTGTTTTCTTAAATCTTGGTTTTTAACTTCCTCCCCTCTATTTTTATTTGTGTCTTCTATTTCCTTTAAATATACTGTTTCTACCTTGCTTAATGTTCACACTATTTCAAAGACAGTGTTTTATTTTGGTTTTTTTTTCCAGTAGCAAGGAGCCTGCTCCTCTTGAGGAATATTCCCCAAATATAAATTCCATTACTTCCTATACGCAGAGCAGGATATCATCAATCTTTCTACCAGAGCAGGGGTTATGTCTTAAAGGGAATTTGAGTTTATTGGTTGTGAGTTGCATATACTCCAGACTCCTACAACATTATCAGAACATATGCTTCTTTATGCTTTCAAATTGGAAACTGGAAAATTGTTTTGCTTCTGTGGTTAGATTGGCTGACTGAGTTTTAAATCCATCTCTTATAATTTTGAGGCTCTTCTCTTCTCAAAACTATTAAGAGTGATGACTTTATTTCACTTTTCTGCCAGTAGATATTATTAATACTAAGTGAATAGTATGGCTATTATTTCTTTGGTATAATCTATAGTTAATGAGGTTTTTTATTAAGCTTTTTTTACAGCTATATGTACAAGTCTTATCTTAATGCTTTTCCTGGCTTTTATGAGGAGGTTCAGTGTGATTAAAAAGTTTTGCAACTTGCATGTCACTTTAAAAAATTTCCTCTCACTTAAATTTTACTTTTTAGATAAGTTCACATACAAAATCCCAAACTTAAAGAGTTAATTTATTATGTACAAATTAGAAATACTTTTTTGCGTCATTTTTCCTTATTTCTCACTTAGCCATATTTTGCTCCATCCTAAGAGAACATACCAATATTAATTAAATAAAAAGTTGCTTTATAAATAGATCCAGTCTGGTTTTTACCATGTTCAAATTTACATTTTATTTTCTTCACAGTTTGAGTTAGCACAAGTGAGAAGCCAATTGCAAAATTTCAGGTTGCAAATCATTAGTTTTGTACAGTTTTTTCCTAGAATACAATTATTCAATTATCTAATTAAATCTATTTTTCCTGAATCTTATTAGCACTGGCTGCCATACTGAACCATTTCCCACAGTGGTGTGGCAAAATATGAGTTCTTTGCTGTGGGCAAAGTTGCGTCAAGAAATAGGAAATCTATCATAAGCGTGTCACAATGGTAGTAACCATAATGTTTCATTGTTGTTATGTGCCATTGAGTCAGAATCAATTAATAGTTAATCGTCCAACAGGTTTTCAAAGGCTTAAGTGCCAAAAGAAGTGATTGGCCATCTTTCTCTCTAGGAGCACTGGTGAACTAGAACTGTCTACCCTTAGGTTGAAAGCTCAGCGCCTTACCCACTAGGCTACAAGAGCTCCCTTTGTAACAGTAGTAGTAATGAAAAATATCATTAATAATAACAATAAATACCAAATAGTACTTTCCTTGTTCCAGACCAGGGTGAGCTGTATAATTCCTTCCCTTTGACAGTAGCAGGACCTATCAATATGATGACATTTCAATCCTATTATTAAGTTGTAGATTAAGGCACATGTGAGTAGAATTTGAAGATGTAACCAAAATTCCCCAACAATTTATTTTTAGTATTTAAGATGGAGATTATTACAGATGAGCCTGATTTATTCAAGGGAAAATCCTTGAAGAACAATAACGCCCTTCCTGAAAAATATGAAGCTCTCTTGCTGATTTGTAGAAATAAACTGTCGAGTTGTGAGTCACTTGACTAGTGCATGAGGGCAACCTATAGGAATTGAGAGTCGTCCCTTATAATCAAGGAAATTGGAGCTCACTGTTTCAAAGATGAAAGGAAGTGAATGATCCCTGCTAAAACCAAGAGGGAGCTTGGAAGTAGGTCTTTCCTGCATTAAAATGAGGCTTGGAATTGAATTGGATGAGGCTTCAGACCTTGGTGGGCCCTGGTTTAAGCCTTCTGAAACCCCAAGCCATGTCTGAACATAGAGCTGTGTCTAGAATCCTGAGTAATGGAAATGGAACCAATTTATGCACATTGCCATAAGTGACAATGTTGTGATAATTTGTTATGTAACAATGGGGAACAAACACTAAATTCTTGTGCTAAGCTTTTACTAAATAAAAAGATTTTAAATGCTTCGTAACCAACCCAAGATGGATGACTATTATATCCATTTTACTTTACAAGCAGAGATGTTAAGGAGTATTTCCAAGGTCACACAGCTACTTGACAGAGCTGAAGTAAAAATCAAATACATCTTTTCTAATTACTTAGCCTCTGCATAACAATGCCTTCACTGCTTTTCTTGTTTCTTCAGAAAAGCTAGTATTCTAGCTTGTATTTTGTGGGTGATATTAAGTATAGATAAGGAGCAAAGGTGGTCTGATGGTAAAAAATTGTACTGCCATTCCAAAGGTAGGCAGTTCAAATCTACCAGTCGCTCCATAGGAAAAAGATGAATGATATCCAACTGTGAGATTTTATAGACTCTAAAAAATTGCTTGAGGGTCAGCTATAAGTCAGCATTTACTCTTTAGCACAACAACAACAAAAACAACATTAGGTACAGCGCACAGAGGATTGTTACTTCCAGGTGCTATTAACAGGACACCAATTCTAAACGGTAACCTTAGATTCAGAGTAGAAATAGCTTTATATCCTTTTCTTCTTGACACTTGAAATATTGATTTTTAAATCCTAGGTAACCTAAGAATTGATACAAAAACTTGAAAAATTGAAATATATGGATTTTTCGAAAAATGTAAAAATTTTTTAATTGAGCTATTGCTCACATTTAATACAATTTATTCTTTTATGGTGGTGGGAAGCATCTTTTGTCTTTTAGTGTTGATGGTGGCACAGAACGATGAATGTAATTAAAGTCACTGAATTGTACTTGGTTAAAATAGAAAAAGTATATATGTGAGTCTAGAGACTAAGGTGTACCTGATCCAGGCCATGGTCTTCACAATTATTTGCTATGTATTAGAAAGTTGACAATAATCCGGGATGATAGAAAGAGAATTGAAGCCTTTGAGCTATGGCGCTGGAGAAGAGTATTGAATGAACTGCCAGGAGAACAAACAGGTTTATCCTAGGGAGAGTAAAACCAGGCTGCTCCTTGGATGCAAGGATTCTGAGGCTTTGTCTGACATACTTTGGGCATGTTGCAAGGAGGGACCAGTTTTTGGAGAGGGACATCATGGTTGGAATGGTGGAGGTACAGAGAAAGAGAGGAAGTCCCTTGATGAGATGGTAATGAGTGTGAGTGTGTCATAGACAATAAAGTTCGCATAAGATAGCACAGGATTCAGGGCTGTTATACATAGCATTTCTATGAGTTGCAAATGACTCAACAGTACATAATAATTACACAAACGTTGTGTATATGTACACACACACACACACACACACACACGTTGTATATATGGGTGTACTACGCAAGGTATGTATGCTATCTTCATACCCTTTCAATTTAAATGTAAAAAACAGATTCTCTGGGAGGTTGGGATCTATAAGGAGAAATGTGGCATCAACAATCTGCGTTATGCAGATGACACCACCCTGCTTGCTGAAACTGAAGAGGAACATGAAGTGCTTGCTGTGGAAGGTCAGGGACTGCAGTCTTCAGTATGGATTGAGGCTTAATATCAAGAAAGCAAAGATTCTCACCACTTGGCCAATAGGCAGCATCATGATGGATGGTGAAGAGATTTGAGATTGTTAACAGCTTTAGTTTGCTTGGATCCACAATCAACACTCTTGGCCCCAGCAGCCAGGAAATTAAAAGATGTATTGTAATGGGAAAGTCTGTGGTTATGGACCTCTCTAAAATACTGAAGAGTAATGATGTCAGTCTGGAGACTAAGGTGTGTCTGATACATGCAATCACTTGCTATGAATCAGAGAGCTGGACAATGACTATGCATCCATAGAAGGAGAATTGATGACTTTGAGCTGTGCTGTTGGAGAAGAGTATTGTCCATAACATGGACTGCTAAGAGAAGGAACAGGATTTTCCCGGAAAGGGTAAAGCTAGGCTGCTCCTTGGAGGGAAGGATTCTGAGATTTCATCTGATATACTTTGGACATGTTGCAAAGAGGGACAGTCCTTGGAGAGGGATGTCATGCTTGGGAGGGTGAAGGGACAGTGCAGGAGAGGAAGATCCTCTTTGAGATGGATTAATTCAGTGACTGAGGGAATGGGGGTAGGTGTGTCAGAGATAATGAGATTGGCATAGGATAGAGCAGGGCTTAGGGCTGTTGTACATAGGGTCGCCATGAGTCGCAGGCAACTTGATGGCACATAACAACAACAAACTGTATATTATCCATAGTAACATTTAAAATTCACTCTTTTGAAGTGTGCAATTTAATAGCATATATATGTATATATATAATTCACTCTTTTGAAGTGTGCAATTTAATGGTATATATATATATGTATATATATTCACAAAGTCATGTAATCATTACCAGTACTATGCAGTAGTATTGTCTGAGTTCACTTGGAATGATGCATAGACAGATTATCTATACGGACTGAAGTAACTCACTGTAGTTTTGGTTTGCCTTTGCTGTATGGTCTTGCTTACTAAGTAAGAGTTGATTGTTCAAACCCCCCCAGCCATGCCAACGACAAAAGGACCTAATTATCTACATCCGCAATGATCACAATCCAGGAAACCCTATGAAGTAGTTCTACTTTGTAACGCACACCAGGACACCATTAGCTGGAATCAACTGGACAGCAATAGGCTGATTTTCTGCTTCTTAAAGACTAAAGACATTGTGGGGAGCTCTGGTGGGGAAGTTCTCAGTGAGTGGGCCTGCGATTCCAGAAGTGGTACTTCTCTGTTTGCTCAAATCCATGAATGTCAATGAGAGAAAAAGATGGGCATTTGTTGATTTCTCAACTCAAAATCATTGCCATTGAATCCTGTCACCATGAACAAACTTACAGGTAAGCCTGCATTTTGTTTCTTTGTAAATTGCATGAGAGGAAATTTCTCATGTGTCTCTTCCAGAGTCACTGGTGGATCTGAGCCAGTAGAGAGGTAAAAATTTTGGGTTAGCAGCACAACTCACTAGGAACTTAGGCCACTAGAGCTTCCTCATGATTTACAGTCTTGAAACCTCATGAACGGTCCCTATGAGTCAGAAGTGCCTTGAGGACAGTGAGTTTGAGGTTTTTGAATGACGCTATGTGGGAATTTCTCAAATACTTGCTGGACATTTGTAAATCTTTGGAAAATATTTCTATTTGTGTATTTGTCTACTAATAAATTTGATTAAATGTCCTCTTATTGTTCATTTGTGGGCAGCTTTAACTATACACATATATTAAATATATGTATATTTTGAATAGTTGTCTCTTATTGAAGTTATCAATGAGTATATCTTGCTTGGATCCACAGTAAACACCTTGGTATCAGCACTCAGGAAATAGTAGATGTATTGTATTGGGAAAGTCTAAAGTTAGAGAAGTCTCCAAATTCGTGAGGAGCAAACATGTCAGTTTGAGGACTAAGATGCATCTGATTCAGACCAT
>NW_006399858.1:8339712-8347714 GCF_000299155.1 Elephantulus edwardii
TTATCAGATGTAAGATTCTAAATAATTCTTATGTTTGGTTTTTTATTTTCCTGAAGGTGTCATTTGAAGCACATGTTTAAGTTTTATGAAGTTTAATTTAATTATTATGCATTGTATTGCATCCCATAAAAATAAGCGCTGTAAGTTCTAACCTCTGTTTGTGATTTTTTATTCTGTTTGATAAAAAAAACCTCAAACTCACTGTGAATGAATCCTTTGGCTCATAGTGACTCTGCTTTGCTTTTCCTAGGCTATTAGAAATCACAAGGTGAGGAGATTACATATCTTTCTCTTAAGAAGTCCCTGTGCATGTGAAGCTCTCTGCCTTTGAATTAGCCAACTAATTCAATAAAGATGAACTCACCATGAACTATGCCGCTAGAGCTCTCTTATCCAGCAGCAGGAGCTCAGAAAAGACAAAGTTCTTTCACCAAAGCCAACAAAGAAAATAAGCCTCCTTCCAGAACTCTTATCGTGCGTTTGAACTTTCAATCTCATAAACCATGAGAAAATAAATTTCTGTTTGTTAAAGCCAAAATGGAGTTCTTAGCCTGGTGGGTAGTGAGTTTAATTGCTAATCCAAAGGCAGGAGGTTTGAATCAGCCAGCTGCTCAGATGAAGAAAGATGGGAAGTGCCTTCCATACTGTTTACAGAATCTTAAACCTGTTGGAGCATAAGGTATCAGTTAGTTCTGATGTGATATCACATAACAATAACAATAATGACAGCATATTACTAAAAGAGTCCTGGTGGTGTAGACTGAAAAAAGTCATGCTACTAACCCAAAGGTGATGTCTTTCTGCAGGTTCAAATCTACCAGTGGCAACAAAAGAGGAGAGAAAGTTGGGTAATCTTTTGGGAAATTTACATCCCCTGAAACTCCTACTGGAGAGTTAGCTTTGAGTTGGTTTGGACTCAAGGACACTAGGAGGAAGCTATTACTAAGACAACTATATTTTTGTTTCTGTTGTTTATACTTTTAGTATCATGTCTAAGAATTTGTATAACCAAAGGCTGAGGAAATGTATACTTGTGTTTTCTTCTAACAAAATTATAATTTTGATTCTTACATTTAGATGTTCAATCTATTTTGAGTCAATTTCGGGGTTTGATATGATGTAGGTGTCTCATTTCATTCTTTTGAATATCTGGTTGTCCCAGCACTATTTGTTGTGATGACTCACAACCCCATGAAATTGTTTTGACATAATTTTTGTCTATTCTTTTTTTAAATGGCTTTACTTACAATCATTCATGTATACTGTGCTTCATACAATCATTCATATACAACCGTATTTATATAATTAACTAATATTCGCATATAATCCATGAAGAAAGCAAAATGTCATTACAAAAACAGAGGAGAAAGAAAAAATTGAAATGGATGTCAGAAGAGACTCTAAAGATTGTGCTGGAACGTCAAGAAGCCCAATCTAAAACAAAACACAGCAAAATGAAAGAGCTGAACAGACGATTTCAATGGGCAGCCCAGGAGGACAAAGCAAAGTTTTATAATGGAATGTGTAGAAAACTGGAATTGGAGAATGAAAAGGGAAGAACTCACTCTGCGTTTCGCAAGCTGAAAGAACTGAAAACAAATTTAAGCCTCTTGCCACAATAATGAAAGATGCTATAGGAAATATATTGAAAGACCCAGAAAGCATCAAAAGAAGATGGAGGGAATACACAAAATCACTCTACCAGAAATAATTGATTGACACCAAAATATTTCAAGACATACCATATGAATAGAGCCAGTGATAAGGAAAGAGGAGGTGGAAGATGCATTGAAGGCATTGGTTAAAAAAATAAGGACCCCCCCCCAAAAAAACCCAAACAAACTGATGACCACTTGATTGTGCTCATGAAGAACCTTTACCTGGACCAGGAGGCTATTGTGTGAACAGAGCAGTGAAGCACTGCATGGTTTGGAACTGGGAAGGAATTGCACAACGGCTGTATTCTTTCTCCATACTAATTAAATCTGTATAATGAACAAATTCTCCAAGAAGCTGGACTCTGTGGGAGAGTGTGGCCTCTGGATTGGAGGAGATTCATCAGTAAACTGTGTCATGCAAATGACACAATTTTGCTTGCTGAAAGTGAGGAGGACTTGAAGCACTTGTTGCTGAAGATAAAGGAATGAAGACTTCATTATGGATTAATTCTTAATGTCAGGAAAACAAAGATTCTTACAACTGGACCAATAGGCAGTGTTATGATGGGTAGAGAGGAGATTGAAACTGTCAACAGCTACATTTGCTTGGATCCAAAATTAACATCCTTAGTACCAGCATTTAGGGATAAGGAGATGCATTGCAACTGGGAAAATCTGCAGTTAGATATCGCTCCAAATTATTGAGGAGTAGTGAAGTCAGTCTGAAGACTTAGGTGCATCTGATTCAGGCCATAATCTTGCTGAATACTTGCTATACATCTGAGAGCTGGACAATAAACAAGGATGACAGGAAAAAATTGACACCTTTGAGCTGTGGTGTTGGAGAAGAGCAGTGAACCTCCCATGGGTGGCCAAGAGAACAAACAGCTATGTCTTGGAGAGGGTGCAGCCGGAATACTCTTTGGAGGCAAGAGTGATGAAGTTTCACCTCACATACTTTGGACATGTTGGTAAGAAGAACTATTCCTTGGACATAATGCTGGGAAGGGTGGAGGGTTGGCAAAGGAGCGGAAGACCCTCAACGAGGTGGTTTGACATGGTGACTGTTGTAATGGGCTCTTGTGTGTCAGGAAGTGTGAGTATGGCATAGGCTACAACAGGTTTCAGATCTCGACTCAGTGGCACCTAACAACAAACAACCACCATCATCACAACCACAACAATAACAACAACAACATATAATAATGAACATAGGTGTGTATGTCATGTTGTCGTTTGTATTTCTTTGGGATAAACTCCTAGTGATGGAATAGCTGGGTCATATGGAATTTCTATGTTTAGCTTTTTGAGGAAACATCAAACTGTCTTCCATGGTGACTGTATCCTTTTATAACCCCAGAAGCAGTGCATAATTTCCTAACTCTAAGCATCCTTTCCAAATTGTCTTGTTTCATGTGTTGTCAAATGTTAGTACTATTGTTGGAGTGAGATGGTATCTCGTTGTTTTGATTTGCATCTCTCTGATATTGACCATTTCTTCATGTGTTTGTTAGCCATCTAGATGTCTTCCTTTGTGAAAAGTATTCTGGTGTCTTCTGTCCATTTTGTGGTTATCAGTCTTTTTCTTTTCAGATCCTACAGTATTCTGTAAGCTTTCCTTATGAGACTTTTATCTGAGATATTTACCAAATGTACTCTCTCAGTCTGTGGGCTTTCTTTTCATCCTATTGTAGAAGATTTTTGATGTACACAGGGTTTTAATTTTAAACAAAGTCCAATTCATCAATTTTATTCTTTTTGTTGTGCATTTTTGGTTATGTTTACAAGCCTATTTTTTGTCATAGACTAGGGCTTCTAAATTTGTTTCCATTTTCTCTCTTATCATCTTTATGGTTTTAGGTTTTACTCCTAGATCTCCGATTCACTTTGAGTTGGGTTTTGTGTATAGTGTGAGATGTGGATCATGTTTCAGTTTTCTGCTGGTAGATGTCTTACCTGTAGCATTTGTTGAAAAAGTTGTTTTTCCATTTAATGAGTTTTGTTACCTTGTCAAATACCAATTGACCATAGGTAGATGGTTTGATTTCTAGTTGGGTTTTTTTTTATTCTATTTCATTGATCTATTTGTCTGTCATTGTACCAATACCATGCTGTTTTGATTACTATGGCTGTGTGTGGAAGCCAAATTTCATACTAAATATTTATAATAAACCAAATGCTACATCAAGATATTGAGGGAGGTAGATGCAAGCTGGAATTCACCCTGAAGCATGAAGGCAAACCTTAAATGTTTACAGGGATATACATTAAGGCAAACCTTAAGCATTTATGCAATTCTTGTATTGTATTTGCTAATCCCTCTCTCCTGAGTCAAGCATAAGGTTTTCAATAGAAAGAGCTTAGTTTCATTTGCATAGAATTCTGTTTGTGATTTGTTCCCTGGCAATTTTCAATAAAGGCATAAGGAAGCTGAGAGTGGCTTCAGTTCAAGAACTGTTTGCCTTCTGTTTTACCTCTTTTTAATTATGCATTCTTGGTGTTCTGTCTCATTATGAATACTTATTAATATACTTTACCTTCAGTCTGCAACAGCTGTGGAGTAGGTTTAGAGATAAGGCAGTGAGATCAGGGCTATGTGGACACAGCCATATCTGACCTTTATGAACATCACAAAGGGGAACTGTCCCTTTCTATAAAATAAACAGCACAAAACCAATTCCATGAGGTCTGACATCCTCCACAATCCTGTACCTCTTTCTACTTATCTCAACACCAAAGTTATTGCTTTGCTGAGTCCAAAATCTGATGTGATAGCTCACAGACCACACAGAACCATGTTGGGAAAATAAAAAGCTTTTAATATGGTTAGTAGCAGAATTCAGTCAGAACAGCTTCTGAAATGTGCTTGTAGGCACCTCCACCTTTAACCTCATGGCCTTAGGTCAGTGCTACAAATCTCTTGCCAATGTTTACTCTCCTCTTCTCAGTTCTCCAACAAGCTTAGATAAAGGGTTCTTAGCTTTGGATCAATGATCTAGCAGTCCCAAAGTTCCATCTCCGGTCAGGTCTCTGGTTTTCTGCTATGGTTGTTGCTCCTATAGGCACTCCTAGTCTCTCTAGACTCATGAAGGATGACTTGTGTTCTCTGGTTCTCTGCTGGTGGTTGAACTACCTGCTGCTGTTGGATCTATTCAATTCAGTGGTGAGACTAGTCAATTCCCTTGTGGATTGGTGATGTAGCCAGTCCTCTTGTGGATAGACTAACATGCTTTATTCACATATTCCCGCCAACCACATAGCAAAGTAAATTTCAGTGGCTAGGAAAGTAATTTTGAATTATAAACCCCACATCATTTGCCTCTTCATTTTTTTGTTTGTTTTGTTGTTTTTCAGAAGAGTTTTGCTTATTCTGGGTCTCTTTCCTTTTCAAATGGAAATTGCCTTTTCTATATCCTTGAAGAATGAATTTGGTATATATATTGAAATGGCATTGAACCTAAAGATTATGTTAAACTTGCTTTTGATAGTATTGTCATTTTCACAGTATTCAGTCTTCCTATTTAGGAACAGGGAGTATTTTTCCATTTAATTAGTTCTCTTATTGTTTCTTGTAGTAGTGTTTTGCAGTTTTTCTTATAAAGGTCTTTTGTGCCTCTGTTGTTTTTGTTTTGTGCCTTCAAGTCAGAATCGGTCCATAGCTGACATGACAGTGGGTTTTCAGAGGCAGTTAATGCACAAGAGGAGTTAATTTCATCTATCCTTTCCTTGAAGAACAGCTGCTGGATTCTAACTGCATGCCTTTGGGATTGCAGTACAGCTTCTTACCACTAGGCCACCAAATTTAGGTTTATTCCTAATTATTTTATCTTTCAGTTGATTATTGTAAATAATATTTTCAAGTTTTCTTTCTCATGCTTTCTTTGTTCCTGTAGAGAAATTAAACTGATTTTTTATGTTCATCCTATATTCTGTCACTGTTCTAAATCAGTCTACTAAGTCGAACAGATTTTTGTTGTGTTTGGGGGATTTTATATGTTCACTACATGTTATATGTATATAACAATAGTTTCATCACTTTTTGCCAATTTGGATGCCTCTTATTTCCCTCTCTTGCCCTACTGACCTAGCTAGAACTACCAATACAGTGTTAAATAGATGTGATGACAGTGGCATCATATCTTTAGTCTCTCTCTGTTGAGAAGGATTTTGGCTCTTGTTTTTGCTTATATACTTTTTACCTTGCTGAGGAAATTCTCATCTATTACTATTTGAGAAATATTTTAATCAGGAAGGTGTTTTGGATTTTTTCAAAGGTCTTTTTTTGTCCTTTACTTTCTTAATATGATCAATTATATTATTTGAACAACAACAATGATGAACCATCCTTGCATACCTGTTTTGAATCTCACTTGCTCATAATTAATTACTTTTTAATTATTGTATTGGCCAGGATTTTGTTAAGGATTTTTACATCTATGTTCGTGAGAGATATTGGTCTATAGTTTTCTTTTTTGGTAACGTCTTTGCCTGGTTTTGGTATTAGGGTTATGTTTGTTTTATAGAATAATTCTGAGAATAAAATTCACCTGTGAAACTTCCTGGGACAGGACTTATTTTGGATGAGAGTCTTTTTATGACCTGCTCAATTTCTTCTTTTGTGATGGGTCTATTCAAGTTTTCTATGTCTATCTGTGTCAATTTGGGTAGAGTGTAGTTTCTAGGAATTTGTCCACTTTCTCTAGGTTTTCAAGTTTTCAGAATGTCGTTTTTCATAATATTCTGATATCAACTTAATTTCAAGTGGTTCTGTTGTGATGCAATCTCTTTTATTTCTTTTTGTCTTTTCTCTCTTTTGTTAAGTTTGCTGTTTATTTTATTAACTCAAAGAACCAGATACTGGTTTTGCTGATGCTTTCAATTGCTTTTCTGTTTTTGATCCCATTGATTTCAACCTTATCCATATAATTTCCCTTCCTCTAGAGGTTGTGGGATTAGTTTATTGTTCTTCTTTTCTATTTGCTGGAGGTGTTGAGTTTAGTAGTTTATTTTGTTCTTTCTTTTTAAAATGTATTTTCTTATTGTTATAAACTGACCCCTGAGGATTGTGTCAGCTTTATCCCAGAGATTTTTATATGATGTATTTCCATTATCATTCATTTTGGGGAACTTTTTGTTTTATTTTTTAAATTTCTTCTATAAGGTGTGCTCAAGGGTGATGTTATTTAGCTTCATCCTTGGTGCTCTTTTCCCCTTTATTTTCTTGTTAATTTCTATTTATTTATTTTGGTGATAATCTTTTTAAAAATTTCAAAGAGAAAGGATGCCAGTTTAATGACTAAAGAGCACCTGACCAAAGGTATGACATAAGGTTTTTTTTTAGGTTTCTTTTGTTAGATGAAAACTTTTAATTTTTATATTGGTTTACATTGTTAATTTCTATATTGATTATATTGCATTTTGAGAAGATAATCTGTATTATTTCAGTACTTTTTAATTTGTTGAGGCTTACATTGTGTCCTAATATCTGGTCTCTTCTGGGAATGTACTGCATGCACTTGAGAAGAAAGAAAATGGAGTTTTTGTTGGGTGAAGTGCCCTGAATATGTCTAGTGGGTTGAGATGGCTGATTATATAGATTAGTTCTACTGTATCTTTGTTGAGTTTCTTTTTATTTGACCTGGACTTTTGTGAGATGATGTTTTGAACTCTCTCTCCTACTGTTTTGATCTTGTCTACTTCTTTCTTCAAGTCTGTTACCATTTTTTATGTATTTTGCTATTGTGAGATGCATAGATGTTAGCAAAGTTTATGTATTTATTCGTTATCTGGTGTCTTTTTTCTCTTTTGTTAGTTTTCATCTTGAAGTCTATTTTACTAGAGAGTAGTAGGAAAATTGGATATAGCTAAGAAGGAAATGGAACACATAAATATTGACATACTAAGTTTTGGCAAAATGAGATGGATTGGCATGGGACATTTTGAATCAGAGGATCACATGATCTACTATGCTGGAGATGAAAAGGTGAGGAAAAATGGGGTTGCTTTCATAGTTAAAAAAGTAAATTCTAGATTAGTCATGAAATAAAATGTTGTAAGTTACAGGATAATATCCATACACATGGAAGGAAGTCCAGTGAATACCACCATCATTCAAATATATGTACATACAATCAGAGCCAAGAGGAGGAAATAGAAGATTTCTACCAACTTTTGCAGTCAGAGATTATTCAAACATCAATGCAGTCAAGATACATTAATAATAATGAGTGACTATAATCCAAAAGTTGGGAATAGAGAAGGATCAGCAGTTGGAAAACATGGACTTGGTGACAGAAATGAAGTTGGAGAAGAATGATAGAATTTTGTGCAATCAATGACTTATT
>NW_006399858.1:8350189-8357827 GCF_000299155.1 Elephantulus edwardii
AGATGGATCTAGAAATTACTTTTTTTACTGTGAAGGCAACCTCATTTTTCTTTGTCTTTTCATCTCCAGAGTAATATATAGTCATCTGATTCAAAATGCCCCATGCCAGTCCATATCATCTCTCCAATGCCTAATATGTCAATATTTATGCGTTCCATTTCTTTCTTAACAATTTCTAATTTTCCTACTAAACATAAATGCAGGCTATACACATGGATTTTACCTGATGGTACGCATAGGCCGAGTACATATGTGGAAAGAATCACTGGAGAAGCTCAATACCAGCTGTGAAAACTAGGCCAGGGGCTGATTGTGGAATAGATCACCAACTACTCATATGCAAATTCAAGCTGAAGCTGAGATAAATTAAATCAAGTCCACAGGAACCAAAATTTGACCTTCAGTCTGTCCCACCTAAATTTCAAAACTGTCTCAGGATCAGGTTTGAGGTCTTGGACAATAATGAGCGAAGGAAGACCAGATGAGCTGTGGGAGGATATCAAGAATATCAACCAGGAAGAATGCAAAAGTTATTACGAAGAGAGAAGAGGAAGAAAAGACAAGTTGGATGTCAGAAGAAACTCTAAATATTGCACTGGAGCACTGAGAAGCCAAAGCAAAGGGAAGAAATCAAGATAAGGAGTTGAAGAGAAGATTCCAGAAGACAGTGCGGGAAGAGAAAGTAAAGTATTACAATGAAATGTGCAAGGAGCTGAAGTCAGAAAATCAAAAGGGCTGAACTAGCTCAGGATTTTTTAGCTGCAGGAACTGAAGAGCAAATTCAAACCTTGGTTGCAATAATTTTTTTTAACTTTTACAATTAAACTTTTTTTTTATTATTAATTTTAATGAAAGTTTACGGAGACTGGATTTCCACTCATTGTTGCGGTTTTCTCCCTGTCTACCCCCTTCCCCCCAATTCACTCATCTCTTTGAAAAGTAAAAGGAAAATTCTTTCATTGTCATAAAATCCCTTCCCCCAAGTCCACTCCACTGTGCAGCCTTCATTTTGGACTCCTGTCATGACAATAACACCTAATCATATATCCTTTTTAAACAGTTCTCTCCCTCATCTGTTTCAATGCAGTATACATTATTTATCCCCTCTTTCTCAGTCTTCCCTCAACCCCAACGTCAGTCCCGTTTTACAACGGTGGTCCTGTGCAATATTTGTCCTTTTCTGACAGAGATATTTCACTCAGCATAATGTCCTCCAGGGTCACCTATTTTGTATAATATTTCATGAGTTCCATGTTTTTCAAAGCAGTATAGTATTTCATTGTGTGAATATGCCAGAATTTCTCTATTCATTCATTTGTTGATGGGCACATTCATTATGGGTTGTTTCTAACTCTTTGGTATTGTGGACAAAGCCACATTAAACATGGGTGTGCATATATCTGTTTGGGTTGCTGTTCTAATTTCTTTAGGGTACATTCCCAGTAGTGGAATTGCTGGGCCAAATGGTATTTCTATTTCCAACTTTTTGAGAACTTCCATACTGTCTTCCATAGTGGTTGCATCATTTTACACTCTTACCAACAGTGAATAAGGGATTCAGTTTCTCCACAAACTCTCCAGCATTTGTTGCTTGTTGCTCTGTTGAATTTAGTGATTCTTACTGGGGTGAGATCATATCTCATAATTGTTTTGATTTTCATCTCTCTTAGAGCTAGGGATTTTGAACATTTCTTCATGTGTTTATTTGCCATCCGAATGTCTTCTTTGGTGAAGTACCTGTACATATCCTGTGCCCATTTTTCTATTGGATTATTTACCTTTATCTTGTTGTGGTGCTCAAGTATTTTATAAATTTTAGTTATAAGTCCCTTTTATGACATGCCATTACCAAATATTTTCCCCCAATTTGTGGCTTCCTTTTTTACCCTGTTTGAGAAATTTTTTAGTGTGCACAGGGATTTGATTCTTAGAAAGTCCCATTCATCTATTTTGTCCTTTCCTGATTGTAGATTTTCCAGGATGCTTGGAAGACTCTTTATATTATGACTTCTAGAGTTGTTCCAAGCTTTTCTTTAATGAATTTTCTAGTCCTTGGTTTTAGTCCTAGGTCCATGATCCACTTTGAGTTGGTTTTTGTGTATGGAGTGAAGTGTGTATGCTTTGGGTAGAAACCAAGAAGCATTAAAAGAAGATGGAAAGAGTATGCAGACTCATTGTACCAAAAGGAATTGATGGACAAAGAAGAATTTCATGAAACATTGTATGAGCAAGAGCCTGTGATGATGAAGGAAGAAGTTCAAGCTGCTCTGAAAGAATTGGCAGAAACAAGGTCCCAGGAATTGATGGCATACTGATGAACATATTTCAACAAACAGATGCTGCCTTGCATGTGCTCACCAAGTTGTATCAAGAAAACTGGAGGATAACCATTTGGCCAACTGACTGGAAGAGATCTATATTTATTTCCATTTCAAAGAAAGGGGATCCAACATAATGTGGAAATTACCCAATTGTATCATTGATATCCCATGCAAGTGGATTCTGCTGAAGATTATCCAAAAATGACTGGAACAGTACATCAAAAGAGAACTGCCTGAAGTGCAAGCTGGATTTAGATAGAAGAAGCCATGGCACTAGAAATACTATAGCTAATGTCAGATGGATCTTGGCTGAAAGCAGAGAGTACCAGAGGAATGTCTGTGTTTCATTGACTATGCAAAGACATTTGACTGTGTGCGTCACAACAAACTGTGGCTGACTGTGAGAAGAATGGGAATCCCAGAACACTTGATTGTGCTTATTCAAAACCTATACTTGGGCCAGGAGAACAGAGCAAAGAAATTCTGCATGGTTCAAAATTGAGAAGTGTGTGAGTCAACAATGAGCCCTACCTACATATCTTTTTTACCTATATGTGGAACAGGTTATCTGGGAGGCTGGGCTCTATGAAGAAAAGTGTAGCATCAGGAATGGAGATAGACTCATCAACAATCTGTGTTTTGCAGATGACACAACCCTGCTTGCTGAAACTGAGGAGGACCCGAAGCACTTGCTGCAGAAGGTCAAGGACTGCAGCCTTCAATATGGATAAAACTCAACATCAAAAAAACCAAAGATTCTCACCACTGTGCTGATTGGCAGCATCATGATAGATGATGAAGGGATTGAGACTGTTCACAGCTTCAGTTTGCTTGGCTCTACAATCAACACTCTTCATACCTGCAGCCAGGAAATGAAAAGATAAATTCTGTTGGGAAAGTTTGCTGTTAGAGACCTCTCCAAAGTACTGAAGAACAACAAGGTCTGTCTGAAGACTAAAGTGCGCCTGATACAGGCCATGGTCTTTGCAATTACTTGCTATGCATCAGAAAGCTGGACAATGACTAGGGAAGGAGAGTTGATAACTTTGAGCTGTGGTGCTGGAGAAGAGTGTTGAAAATACCATGGACTGCTAGGAGAACAAACAAGTTTGTCCTGGAGAAGGTGAAGCCAGACTGCTCCTTGGAGGCAAGGATTCTGAAGTTCGTCTAACATACTCTGGACATACTGCAAGGTGGGATCTGTCTTTGAAAACGGATGTCATTGTTAGGAGGGAGGAGGGACAGCACAGGAAAGGAAGATCCTCGATGAGATGGATTGATTCAGTTGCTGGGATAATGTAGATAGATACGTCAGAGACAGTAAGATTTGCAAGGGATAGAGCAGGGTTTAGGGCTGTTGTACATAGGGTTGCTATGAGTCGCAGGCAACTTGATGGCACATAACAACAACAAAATAACAACAGCAATAACAACAGTACTGCAACTCAACAGAACCTAACAACAGTAACAAATACTGCCACTTAAGCTTTCCTATGGATATAATTTACTTGACATATTTTCCCCACCTTTTGATGTCTAGTCTTTCTCCTCATTTCTTAAATGTATTCCTCTTAGGCAACATATTAATCAGAGTAATTAAATAATTCACATTGAGTGTGATTATTGATATGCCACGTTTTATCACTCCCATTTGATATATTATTTTTATTGCTTGTAACTTTAGTCTATCCATTTACCTCTCCTGTCTCTGTGTGAAGGACTTCCCTTAGTTTTTCTTGAACTTGTCATAAATTTCTCAAGTTTGTACTTTCCTGCAAATGGCCTAATTTCTTTTTCATATTTGATGAACAGCTTTGCTGAATACAGGATCCAGAGCTGTCAATTGCTTCATTTCAGCCTTTGGTATTTGCCACCACATTGTCTCCTTACTTATATGGTTTCTTCTGAGAAGTCAGAGAGTAAGCTAATGGTTCTCCTTTATACAACACTGTTTTTCTAAAGCTGTTTTTAATATTCTAGCCTGTTTTTGATTTTTGAGAATTTGACTGTGATATATCTTGATGTTTTTTCTTTTGAAGTCTAGTTTGTATGATATTCACTGAGTTTCTTGAATGTGCATGTCCTCATTTTTTATGAACCCTGCAAAGTTTTCTTCTAGTATCTCTTCCACAATTTTATCAGTGCTTTGCCCTCAGTGAATCACACATATGTTGTTTTGCTTGGTGTCATCCCACATGATTCTAATGTTGTCTTCATTTTCCTTCTGTTTTCTCTCTGATTTCTTCTATACGTTCTCATTGAAGTTCTTGTCTTCTACATCTCTGATTCTCTACTCCTCCTGCTTTTTTTTTCTGCCTCCAACATTTTGAAAGTTTCTCCAATATCAACTCCAATATCAGTCTTGATATTCTGGATTTTATTTCCATGCTTCTCTGTTGTTTCTTGCACTGTGTTGGTTGTTCCTTCTCTGTTGTGGGTTGTTTATTTTAATTCCTATACCTCTGTGTTTATAGCTTTATTTTATTATTTCATTATTTGTAACTTTTTCAGTACAAGTTCTTGGAATTCTATCTCTCTATATTTCTTCTGCCTTCTTTTTTTAATTTTATTTTATTAATTTTAATGAACATTTACAGATATTTTGGATTTCCATTCATTCATTCATTCATTGATTGTTGCACTTTTCTCCCTGCTTAGCCCTCCCCACACAACCCCCCCCTGCCGCCCAGTTCATTCCTCCTTTTGAAAAGCAAAAGAAAGATTCCTTCTTCCATATACAACCCCCCCCCCCCCCCCTTCTTTTCTCTGGAATATTCTTTGAGTCTGAAATCTGATCTTCTTTTAAGGAGAAGGCTTGTTTTGCTTTTTTATATTTGGTCCTGCTTGCTGCTGCTTTGACATTATTTGAAGTTCTTGATATTTGTGATACAGTTTATGGTGTGTGTGTATGGGTAGTTGTCAGATCCTTATCTTTACGATGTTATTAGTAGATTTGCAGACTCTAAGTGTTGCCCTGAGTCACTTTCCCAGTGCCAATTTCCCATTCTGGTCATCTGTGGTTGGTTCTACTTCCTGTTCTCTCTGGTAAGCTTCTCCTCCGGTTGTCCTTTGAGGGTCATGGTGCTGGAGTCCTTTCCTTTGCCCAGCTATGATGGACCAGCTTCTGTCCTGTCCTGTAGTTTGATGGGAGTAGCATCAAACTAGCAGTAGGTAAAGTTGGTTGCTTTCACCTGTGTTCTCTTCTGCAGCTGGATGGGAGGAATTGTTTTCCCCTGAGCAGATATAGCCCCTGGGGATTTGGAAAAGTTCCTGGAATGCTGCTCAGGCCCTTTTCCTCTCCAAGTCTTGGCGATTGATTGGTTTTAACAGTGCAAAGTGACTCATGAAACACTACTTGCTGCTGGCTGGTCAGGGTGACCCACAGTGTGATCCTTTCTCTGCTGGCTGGGGCAGGGAGGACTTTTGACTGTGATTGTTTGAATGGGTTCAGGGAGGACTTACAGAGTCGCTGGAGTTTGGCTGGACTTAATATGGCCTACTAGTCCTTTATTCACTCCTGGCTCATCAGGGCAGCCCACAGGGCTCTTCCTTCTCTGCTGGTTGTTTCTTGGTGGGCAATGAATGTTGGTATTAATACTGTTTCGCCTTCTTGAGTTCTTTGCATTTATTTATGTACTTTAAAATCATCTTGTAAATGTATTTATTCTTATAGGGATTGAACTGAATCTGTATGTAAGTTTGGAGAGTATTTCCATTGTAAGACTATTAGATCTTCTAATTCAAGAATATGAAATATCACAACCGCCATAAATCAGAAAATGATAGGCAGTCAACTTGACACACAATCTTAACCATCACACATATTGATCTTTCAGCCTGAAGGTTCTACATGAGTATTCATTTCTCTGTGTTCTCTGTTCTTGTTTCTCATTCTTTGTGGCTCATGGCTATCTTTTGTTTTGAAATCCAACAGTGGTCTGAAGAATGTTTCTCACACTCACACCTATTAAGAAAGAAGTCTTTTTACTATGTAAGGGAATAGACAAGACCTTGGAATTAGGATTAATACACTTCTTGGAGGCCTTATTCTGTCTATCACTTCTCTTGTATTTTTTAAAAAGAGTTTTGCAAAGAATTAACATTAATATTCTATATAATTGGTAGAATTTATCAGTAAAATCACATGGGTGAGGGCATCTTTTTTTGTGTTTTTGTTGTTTGTGATGGGAAAGTCTGCTGTTAGGAACCTCTCCAAAGTACTGAAGAGCAATAGTGTCACTCTGGAGACTAAGATGTGCCTGATACAGACCATTCTCTTTGCAATCACTTGCTATGCATCAGAGAACTGGACAATGACTAGGGAGGATAGAAAGAGAATTGATGCCTTTGAGCTGTGGTGTTTTAGAAGAGTATTGAATATACCATGAACTGCTAAGAAAATAAACAGATTCATCCTGGAGAGAGTTAAAACAGGCTGTTCCTAGGAGGCAAGGATTCTGAAGCTTTGTCTGACATACTTTGGACATGTTGTAAGGAGGGACCAGTCCTTGGAGAAGGACATCATGCTTAGGAGGCTGGAAGGGTGTTGCAGGAGAGGGAGACCCTCTATGAGGTAGATTGATTCAGTGACTAAGGTAATGAGGGTGGATGTGTCAGAGACAGTGAGATTGGCAGAAGATTGAGCAGGGTTTAGGGCTGTTGTACATAGGGCCTCTATGAGTCACTTGACAGCAAACAACAAAAATTTAATCTCTTAGCTTTCTCTAGATCTTTTGTGACTCGACATTTGACCTTGAGTCAATGTCAGCAGATTGCATCTTTCTAGGACTTCATCCATTTTATCTACTATTGTTGTTATTAGATGTGATTGAGTCAACTACATCATAGGGATACTATGAACAAATGATATGAACCTTGCTCTACCTATTGCCATTGTCACAATCTCTATCATTCTCAAAGATCTTGTCACAGTCATTGCATCAATCTATCTTGTTGAAAGTCTTCTTCTCTTTCTTGATTCTTCATATTTTACAGTGTGATGTCTTTTTCCAAAAAATGATCCTTCTTGACAACATACCCAAAGTATGTGAGACAAAGTTTGACCATCTTTGATTCTAAGGTCCACCCTGGTTGAACTTCTTCCAAGGCAGATGTGTTTGTTCTTTGCATAGTCCACAGGCTATTCAATACTCTTCATCAATATCACAATTCAAAGCATCAATTCTTTGGTAACCTTATTTATAGGCAAGCTTTTCAAATGCATAGAGAGCAACTGAAAATACTTGCATGTATCATATGCACCTTAGTCTTTACACTGCTTGCATAAATTAAAGTTGATACATTTACTGGAATAATA
>NW_006399858.1:8358467-8361534 GCF_000299155.1 Elephantulus edwardii
CATTTGATAATACTTTCTTAAGCATTCTTTAATTTCTAGAAGTCAGTTATGATTAATTTCTTTGTTCCTAATTATGGTAATTTAAAAGTTTCTTTTGCTTGGTAAATTCAGCTAATTCTGCTAATCTTTTCAAAGAACCAGTTTGTAACAATTCATTTTATTTTTCTATTCTCTATTCTATTGATTACCACTTTAATCTTTATTATTTCTTTTCTTCCATTTGCTATGGGTTAGTTTGATCTTTTCTTTTTTATTTCATCAAATGAAAAGTTTGATTATTGAGTCTTTGATTTGAGAAAACTTTTTAATATATAGCATATGGGCATATGAGCGTATATATTTTCTTGAGCATATATATTTACTTTTGTGTTACAAGTTTTGATATGCTGAGGGTTTTTTGTTTTGTTTTGTTTTTTTATGCTGAGGGTTTTTAAAAAAATCATTTATTTCATTTTTATTTGTTGTGATTTGAGTGAAAGTTTACAAAATATGTTGGGTTTAGCTACAATCATTCATACACATTTTCTTTCACAGCTTTAATTATAATACAATGTAATCACAATTTCCTCACTTTCTTCCTATCATTCTCATCTTTCTTAATCACTTTATCCCGTACTTCTTGAAATCCATTCTTTGGGCAAATGCTACTCTTTTGAGCCTTTAAGGTTGGTTATTTCAAGATGTGAGTGTCTTTTTGGTCCCTTATTGTTATTATATGCCTTCAAGTTGCCTTTGACACATAGCGACTTTGTGCACAACAGCTCTGATCCCTGCCCTACCCTGAGCCAACTCACTGTCTCTGACACACCTGCCCCTATTTTCCCAGTCACTGAGTCAATTCATCTTATCCAGGGTCTTCCTCTCCTTTGTTGTCACTCCACCTTTCTGAGCATTATGTTCCTTTCCAAGGATTGGCCCTTTCTAGCAACATGCTCAAAGTATGTCAGCAGAGCTTCAACATTCTTGACTCAAGAGAGCAATGTGGTTTCACTCACTCTGGGAAAAAACTTTTTGTTTTCTTGGCAGTCCATGTTCAGTACTGTTTTCCAGTACCACAGCTCAAAGGCATCGATTCTTCTGTCATGCTCGTTCATTGTCTAGGTCTGTAATGATATGCTGAGCTTTTAATCGTTATTTATCTCAAAATACATTTTAAATTTCTTTGTGCATTCTTATTTGATTATTTAAGAATGTTTATTTTAATGTCCACGTACTTATTAATTTCACTGATCTCTTCCCATTTTTTATTTCTAAATATATTATTTTGATGTTGGAAAACATGCTTTGCATTATTTTAATCTCTCTAAACTTGATGAGATTTATTCCATGGACTTGTGTGTAGAGAATATATATGTTCTGCTATGTTATTGTTCATTGTCTTCAAGTCAAGCATGACTCATAGCGACCCTATGAACAAAAGACTTGAAGACCCTCTACAACTATTGACATTTATCAAAGTTCATGTTTTTTAGGAACTGGATGCCACTTCTGCTTCCAAACCTGTTATTGTTATGTCTCATTGAGTCACCTGTGATGCATAGCAACCCTATGTACAGCAGCTCTAAACCCTTCCCTGTCCTGATACAGTCTCACTAATTCTGACACACCAACCTCCACTGCTCCAGTTACTGTATTAATCCACCTCTGGGGTATTCCTCTCCTGAACTGTCTGTCTATCCTTCCAAGAATGATGTCCTTCTCCAAGGACTGATCTTTCCTGTCCAAAATAAGTGAGGTGGAACTTCAAAAGCCTAGTCTCCAAGGAGAGATATGGTTTCACCCTCTCCAAGACAGACCTATTTGTTTTCTTGTCATTTCATGGTATGCTTAAGACTCTTCTCTAACACCATAATTTGAAGGCATAATTTGTTTTTCTTCTGTCATCTTTAGTCATTGTCCAACTCTCTGAAGCATAACAAGTAATTGAGAAGACCATGCCTTAGGCATACCTTTGTATCTAGACTGACATCGTAGCTCTTTAGCACTCTAGAGAGGTCATGACTGCAGATTTTCCCAAGGCAATTTGTCTTTTGATTTCCTGACTGCTGGTGTTCAGAGTATTGATTGTGGATCCGAGCAAGCTGTAATTGCTAACAACGTCAATCTTTTCTTCATCTATTATGGTGCTATCAACTGGCCTGGTGGTGAGAATCTTTGTCTTCTTGATGTTGAGCTTCAGTCCATATTGAAGACTATAGTCCTTGACCTTTTGCAGCAAGTGCTTCAGGTCATCTTCAGTTTTGGCAAGGAAAGTTGTGTCATCTGCACCTCATAGGTTGTTAATGAGTCTTGCTCCAGTCTTGATGCCATATTCCTTCTCATAAAGTCCTCCTTCTTGAATCATCTTTTCTGCATACATATTGAAAAGGTATGGGGACAATTTGCATCCCTGATGTACTTCTTTTTTCACTTTGGACCATGCAGTATTTCCTTGCTCTTTTATGAGGACTACTTCTTGGTTAAAATATAGGTTTTGTATAAGCATGATGAAATGTTCTGAGATACCCATTTTCCTCATGGTTAGCCACAATTTATTGTGATCCACACAGTCAAATGCCTTTGCATAGTGAATGAAACACAGATAAACATTCTTCTGGTATGCTCTGCTTTCTGCCAAGATCCATCTGACATTGGCAATAATGTTCCTAGTGCCACCACCTCTTCTAAACTCAGCTTGTATTTCTGGTAGTTCTCTGTCAATGTACTGTTCAAAATTTCTTTGGATAATCTTCAGCAGGATTTTGCTAGTGTGTGATATTAAATGATAATGTTCGATAATTTCCACACTCTGTCAGGTCACCTTTTTTTTGGGAATGGGAATAGATATGGATCTCTTCCAGTCAGTTGGCCAAGTTAGTTGTCTTCCATATTTCTTGGAACAACTTGATAACCTTCAATATGGATTAAACCTCAACATCAAGAAAACAAAAACCCACACCAATGGGCCAATAGGTAATTTTTAGTCTTTATTTATCTATTGGACTCTATATAAATAGAGAAAACGGAATCAATATTGCCCCTTGCATGAGAGACTATTAGTACCAATTCAAATGAAAGAAGATCTGTT
>NW_006399858.1:8363595-8365454 GCF_000299155.1 Elephantulus edwardii
TTTGAATAATATTGCATGAGTTCCTTGTTTTCAATGCAGCATAGTATTCCATTATGTGAATATACCACAGCTTCTCTATCCATTTGTTTGTTGATGGGCACTTAAGTTGTTTCCAACTCCTTGCTATTGTGAACAAAGGGGTGATTAAACATGGGTGTGCATATATCTGCTTGGATGTCAGTTATTGTTCTCTTTGGGGTATATTCCCAGTAGTGGAATTGAGGGGTCAAATGGTATCTTTATTTGCAACTTTTTGCGAAAGTGCCATTCCACTGTGCTTGCACCATTTTACACTCCCACCAACAGTGAATAAAGGTTCCAGTTTCTCTACAACCTCGCCAGCATTTGTTGCTTGCTCTTCTGTTAAATTTTGCTATTCTGATTGGGATGAGATGATATCTCATAGGTTTTTCAGTTTGACATCTTAATGAGAGACTTTTTCCCCCATTTCTATCAAATAATCATGAGGCAAAGGGGATGGAATGAATATCCTTCATCCCATTGACTTTATTGACAGGGTTGAGAATAGCATCTTAAAAGGATGTAAGTGCCTTAGGGGAGCTCTGGTGGCCTAGTGGTAAGGAGCTGCAACTACAATCCCAGAGGTGCATAGTACACAGTTCGAATCCACCAGATGCTCTGCTGGGGAAGGAGGGACAATCTCCTCCTGTACCAGTCAGATCTGATTTGACGGTACACTCACACAAAAATAATAAAATAAAAAATTTTTTTAAAAAAAGGATGTAAGTGCCTTAACAACATCTAGAGAAAAGTAGTCGTTTTACTTGTGTATCCTTTGTTCTCTCTTATACCAACATTCCCCTTGTTACTCAAGCCTTCCTACAACTCCCTCTTTTGTGTAAACTCAGTCATGACCACTGGCAGACTATAGCTTATTCAAAAATAGCTGAATCAAGTACTATAGCAAAGTCTCACATGTTAAACTCAGTTCATAAGTCTTTCGAGATCTAATAAGCATGATCAGTGTACATGTGATTGGCAGAAGTGGTGTTTCAGTACTAGAATCCTCCCCTTCCAAACATGATTCTACTGTCAAGGCCCTCTCCAAAGTGTCAATGTAAAGACAAATATACACTTGACTCAAGATCTGGTATTTTTAATTGTTTCTTATGTTTCTGAAAGTTGGACAATGAATAAGGATGATAGTAGAATTGAGACCTTCCTACTGGAGAAATATATTGAATATTCCATGAACTGCTAAAAGAATAAATAATTCTGGAAGTGCAAGTAGGGTGCTCCTTAAAGGCAAGGATGATGAAGCTTAGTCTCACAAACTTCAGGCATGTTATCGTGACGATCTAGTCCTTGGAAAAGAGTCATCGTTCAGGGAAATGTGGAGACTTGGAGAGAGGACAACCTTCACCAAAGTTAATTGACCCAATGACTATAACAATGGACTTGAGCATGGGGGAGATTGTGAAGGCAGTGCAGGATAGGCAAGAGTCTCCTCTGTTGTTCGTAGGTTCACTGTGTGTTGAAATTGACTTGTCAGCATCTAAAAACAGCACTAATGTGAAGGAAATATGGGTGTGATTTTGTACCAATGCACCTCATGTTCAAACACCACTTATTGTTAAGGTCGGCATATGTACTGCTACTTGTTGCAGAAGATCAAGGAATGCAGCCCTCAGTATGGATTGCATCTCAATATTAAGAAAATAAAGATTCTTACCACTGGGCCAACAAATGGATGGAGAGGCGATTGAAACTGTCAACAACTTCATCTTTCTTGAATCCACAAAAAACACACTTGGTACTAGCATCAGGAAATATGAAAAACTGGATGAAATACGTTTATGGCATTGAAGTCTATGGGGGAGAGAATAGTCTAAAAGTAT
>NW_006399858.1:8365744-8371683 GCF_000299155.1 Elephantulus edwardii
AAAAAAAGCACTCCTGAATCTCTGTTTTGGGTTGCACCATCCTATGGAGGGATGAGTGGAATCTTCTAGAAAATCTTCTGTCATGCCAAATAAGGGTCATAGGGCCTTGTAGGTGACAAAAGAAAATAAAATTCACCTTATGCTTCTGGTGTGTGGAAAAAAAAAAAGAAGACACATTGCACAAAGAAAATCTGCAATTAGGGACCTTTCCAAAATATTGACAAGTAGTGATGTAAGCTTGAAGATTAAGGTGTGTCTGATTCAAGTCATGGTCTTCTAATTACTAGCTATGCATCTGAGAGCTGGATAATGAACAAGGATGACAGAAAAAGAATTGACACCTTTGAGCTCTGGTGTTGGAGAAAAGCATTTAACATCCATGGACTGCAAAAAGAATGAACAGCTATGCCTTGGGGAGGGTGAAGCTGGAGTGCTCACATACTTTGGACATGTTGCTAGGACAGAATATTCCTTGGAGAAGGACATGATGAGGAAAGGGTGAAGGGTCGGTGAAGGAGAGGAAGACCCTCAACTAAGTGGATTGATGCAATGGCTGCTGCAATGGGCTGTTGTGTGTCAGAAGTGTGAGGATGGCACAGGATAGAACAGGGTTCAGATCTTTTGTTCATAGGGTCGCTAAGAGTCTTACTCGACTAGACGGCACCTAAAAATAACGACAACAAACACAATGTATTGTTATAACGTTGAACATATCTCAGCAGAGCTGTCAAACTAAAACAGATTCTTCCAAATCTAGACTTGGTAACCCAGTCATTTAACTTTATGAGTCTCGAAGGTCTTTTTCACAACTAGTCATGGAAATAGTGCAAGACTGGGTAGTATGTCATTTAGTTACACACATACAAGTTGTCACATTTTGGGTGCTGCGTCTACAAAGGCCTTAAGGGCTGGGGAAGAATCATATGAGCACCACATCTATGAAGACTCAGAGGCCAATTCTAAGAAGGGAGACCATTAGGAGATACGTCCCCAAACATTAGAAGAATTTCCTTCCTGCACCTTCATACAGTCTTTGCAAAAACTTTTCTTTTTTTACTTCCTTAAAATCACTCTTTATAAGCAGATCTCACTATCAACACAAACTCAGCCTGAAAGAGGCCTTTGTGAACAGAAGAGTGACTTGAAAGGGGCCAGATCTGGAATCATTAGGAAAACACTACTTGGAGTCTGTGGGTCCCTTGACTCTCCTTTTTTGATATCCAAACAACAAAGTTTTTACAAAGATTTTTTCTGCATTTAGTGGAAAGTTGAGCCTTAACCTAGCCTTAATACTAGCAGAGGATGGGAAAAAATTTATCTAGAACTTTGTACTGTTTATTTTTTAAATCATTAAAATTTATAGCTGAGCTATATTAGGTTTAAAGTATAATAAAACATAGAAGGAGGTTGTTTTGTTTGGTTGGGTTTTTTTGAGATAATACTTTAGAAAAATGCAAGGCAGTTAATGGAGCCTGAAGGTATTACTCCATCCTCATTCTTGACTTGCTAGTAAATTTAACCCATCACTACTCTGTTTTTCAGATTTCTGTTCCATATTTCTTGGGATTATTTTTCAAGATTCTGAAGCGTTGTCTGATATAATTTGGACATTTTGAGAGGAGGTACCAGTCCTTGGAGAAGGACATCATGCTTGGGAGAGTGGAGGGACAGCACAAGAGAAGAAAATACTTGATGAGATGGATTGATTCAGTATCTGGGTAATGGGGTAGGGTTGTCAGAAACAATAAGGCTGACAGAGACAGTCAGGGTTCAGAGCTGTTGTACATAGGGTTACTATGAATCGCAAGTGACAGGACAGCATGTAACAATAACAATCTATGTTTAGCAATAACAGTGCAAGCCCAGTAGAGAGGAGTTTGCCTTCAGGTATTGTGTGGTAGATTCTAATTCTCCAGCAAATCCATGAAGGGGCAGTTCACTTTCAGGTTACACACAGCACCAAGGAATTCACTCACATGATTACTTATTATGTAGTTTATTTATAAATTGAAGTCCCAGTTAATGACTCTGGACCACATTAAGTCATTTACTTAATATAACCACATAGGCAATCTCCTCCTGTGTGATTTACTGCCTCTAATAACATGCTGAAGGCCCAATTATTAGTTGATTCCATTCAGATAGCACACAGCATCAACAGCCAGAAGGCTGAAGCCCCAGAAGCCCCTATTTAATATGTAATCAGGTACTCATTTCAACTTTGGTCCTTCTTTGCTTCTGCAGCCCCACCTGCAACTGTGTCTGACTATACTTAAACCAAATATGAAGTAAGGATGCCTTCCTTTGTGCTTAACTGCATTAATGTTAGCCATGCTTTGTTTTATTAGAGGATGCAGCCAGCATTATTCTGACAGTCTCCCTCATTCGAGGATGATTGCATTGTTCTTGTCTTGGTCTGATTTAAGACTTGATAGAAAGGTTCTCTCTAGAAATAAATAAAGTAAAAGAAACCATCCCTATATTTTATATAAATAAACTTAAATGTGCGGGGACAAGCCACACGATGTCTTTGATTTATTTTAAATATTGTAATAGAAAAAAGTTTAAAATATTGACAAGCTAATGTGGCAAAGTCGCATATACGTACTTAGAGATGCATTGCACTGTTTTTCTCTACTTCAGTGGATACTTAAAATTTTTAATATGGTAAATATAATTTACTATTTCAATAATTAAAAATATCTAATCTACCTATGTTTTTGATTTGAGGATTTCTCTATAATATCTCTGGAATAGTTTCTTTTGCAAATCATCAAAGTATAGACTTTATTGTTTGCTACAAGCCAAGTTTTATTATAAAATACTTTTACCATATTTTGGCACAATTATATGTCATCTGTTTTAAAATATACTTATTTAAGTATTATCACATTGATTTTATTCTCTCTTAAGTTGGAACAAACTCTTAGCTGATCCTGCAGTGACTTTTCAGAGACTGTAAATTGCACAGGAAGAAGACTGTTCATCTTTCTCTTTGGAACAACAGATAGATTCAAACCACCTGCCTTTGTATTGACAGTGAACTCCCTACCCACTAGGCCAGCATTGTATTGTCATTGTTGCTGTACCATTGATTTGGAACCAACCTATATTAATCCTCCAGCAGGTTTTCAGATGTGGTTAATGACAAACGAGGTTATAAATGAGATAAATGTTAGTTTTGAAAAATGTTTTTTTATTTGGAGATGCATTTTTTGTGCTTTAATATATAGTATGTGTATATAAAATGACATGATATATGAGCTTTGTTTCAAAATAATTCAGAGAGAAAAAAGTAAGTATTCTTTTTCCCCCACCAATACAAGAAGTTGAGCCCTCAAATTTCTAAACACAAAGGAGGAGAAACAGTTATAAGAATAAATTAACAATTGGTATGTGGAATGTGAGAAGCATGAATGTGGAAGAAGATGGACATTATAAAGAAAGAAATGGAATGCATAAATATTGATATATTGAGTACTAGCAAAATGAGATGGACTGGCATGGGACATTTTGAATCCCATGATCGTATGATCTATTATGCTGGAGATGAAAAGGTGAGAAAAACCGGGGTCACTTTCATAGTTTAAAAGGCCATTTCTGATTCTGCCTTGAAATGCAATATTGTGAGAGACTTGATAATATCCATACTCATACAAGGAAGATCTGTTAGTACCAATATTCAAATTTATGTACCTACAACCAAAGCCAGAGAGAAGGAAATAGATGATTCCTATCAACTGTTGCAGTCAGAAATCGATCGAACATGTAACCAAGGTGCTTTAATAATAAAATGGGTGACTCGAATACAAAAGTTGGGAGCCAAGAAGGATTAGTGGTTGGAAAATGTGGACTTGGTGACAGAAAAGAGGCTGAGGATAGAATGATAGAATTCAGTACAATCAGTGATTTATTCATAGCAAATACCTTTTATAAAAAACATAAATGCAGGTTATACACATGGATTTTATCTGATGGGAAGCACAGGAATCAGATTGATTATATCTGTGGAAGGAACCACTGGAGAAATTCAATATCAGCAGTAAAAACAAGGGCAGATGCTCATTGTGGAACAGACCATCAACTGCTCATATGCAAGTTCAAATTAAAATTAAAGAACATTAAATCATATCCAGAGGAATCAAAATTTGACCTTGAGTCTATCTCCCATGAATTTAAAAACCAACTTGGGAGTAGGTTTGAGGCCTTGAACCCTAGTGAACAAGGGCCAGATAAGTTGTGGGAAGATATCAAGAATTCAAGAAGGATGCAAAAAAGTCATTACAAAGGAAGAGGAAGAAAAGACCAAAGTGAATGTCAGAAGAGACTCTGAATATTGCACTAGAGAGCCAAAGAGCCAAAGAAAAGAGAAGAAATCAAGAAGTTAAGGAGCTGAAAAGATTCCAGGGAGCCACTCGGGAAGACAAGGCAAAATACTGTAATGAAAGGTGAAAGAGCTGGAGTCAGAAATTCAAAAGGACAGAACTCATTCAGCATTTCTTAAGCTGAAGCTAAAAAAATAAAACCAAGCCACGAGTTGCAACGCTTAAGGAGGCGATTGATATTGAATAATTCAGGAAGCATTAAAAGAAAATGGAAGGAGTATACAGAGTCATTGTACCAAAAAGAATTGGCTGACACAGAAGAATTTCAACAAACAACAAATGATCAAAGAGGCAATGGTGATGAAGGAGGAAGTACAGGCTGCTCTGAAGAACTTGGCAAAAAATAAAGCCCCAGGAATTGATGGAATACTATGTTCAGTAATCCTTCTATATTCACGATAGTGGTCTTATGCAATATTTGTCCTTTTGTGATTCAGATATTTCACTTAGTATAATGCTCTGTAGTCTCTCTCCCAAGTTATATAGTATTTTATGAAATCATTGTTCCTAAGAATATTTTCTTAGAGTGACTTTAAAAAATTCGCATTGGAAAGCTCAAGATAGATTTTTCCTGGCTTTGAAATACACTTCCTAAGGAGATGCTTGATTGCTTCGTGTGCTGAATAGTATTCCATTTTGTGAATGTGCCATAATTTCTCAGTCCATTCCATTGTGGTTGGACATCTAGTCTGTTTCCATGTTCTTGCTATGGTGAATAATGCTACTAAAAAATTCGTGTACAAATCTCTGTTTTTGCCTCAGTTCTCATTTTCTCAGGGTATATTCTAAGCAGAGGAATAGCTGGGTCATATGGGATTTCTATGTTCAGCTTTTTGAAAGAGCATCAAACTGCCTTCCAGAGTGGTTGTACAAATTTATAATCCCACCAACAATGTATAACAGTTCCTATCTCTCCACTTCCTCTCCATCATTTTTTACTTGCTCTCCTGTTAAACTTTGCCATTGTTACTTGAGTGAGAGAAAGATAATATCTCATTGTAGTTTTGATTTGCATCTCTCTTATTGTCAATGATTTTGAGAATTTCTTCGTGTGTCTGTTGGCCATCTGAATGTTTTCCACTGTGAAAAGTCTTTCCATTTTCTTTTGCCCATTTTGTAATTGTTATCAGTCTTTTTTTGTGGAGGCCCTGTAGTATTCTGTTAACTTTTGATAGGAGACCCTGGTCTGTGATGGTATTGTCAAATGTTTTTTTCCCAGTCAGTACGTTTTCTTTTCACTCTTTTAGAAAAAGTTTTTGATGAACACAGAGAGTTCATCTTTAGAAGGTCCCATTCATCAATTTTATCCTCTCTGGATTATACATTTATAGCTGCATTTGGCAGTCTGTTTATACCATAGACTAGGCTGGCTAAGCTTGATCCCAGTTTGTCTCTGATGAGTTGTGTTTTGTTTTTTTTTAAACAAGTTTTATTTAAATAAGAGTTTAAAAAGGAAGAAGGATTGGCCACCCACTTCTGAAATAGCAGGCCTCTGAAAACCCTATGCACAACAGAACACACGCAGATAAACAGAAAGGGCAACCTAGGTAGAAC
>NW_006399858.1:8374611-8392394 GCF_000299155.1 Elephantulus edwardii
CATAACACTAAAACTGAAAGGTGTGGGGAAGACCCATTTGTTTCTTCAAAGGGCATTGGGCCGCTGTTGCTATCAAGCTGCAAGCTCTATAGCTAGCTAGGACTGATACATCAGCTTTTTCCCTTGTCAAAAGTTTAACTCTGAAGTTGGCCTCATATCCTGGTGTCTTCTGGGACAGACAAGGCTTCAGGATTATGTCTGGTTAGAAAGAACTAAGACCTTGGTGGCAAGCTAGATGTCCCATCTCACTCCTAAGCTCTGCCTGCTTTGCTGGGCTGAAGACACCAATGATCTTTCTTTTGTTATGCCAGCTCCTTCTAGTGGTACAGCAGCCTCACCCCATCCTCTCCTCAGCTCCATCAAGAGGTGCTCAGGTGGAGGGTTGACATTCTTTTTGAGTAAAGGTGTTTTGGGCCAGCCATAGCCATCTATGATCTTGGGGCTCTGAGTCTGGTTGAAACATCACGTTATTGCTTTGTTTCAGGCGGGGCACAGTCAGGTGCCTACTGCTTGACCTCTGTTTAAATGAGAGATTTCCAGACTAGACAGCATGGCTCTTTTCAGTTTATTGCATGAAAGTGTTACCCTAGTCCATGTTAAAAGTGGACCCCAAATGGTTACATTATACAAGCTGTGAAGTTTTAAACTTGTGACAAGGGACAGAAGGGAAATTTTCTACTCATTGCAAGGAAATTCTCACTTAAGCCTCAGTGAACCACAAGCACTTAAAACCCATGAACCTTCAGCTGGTCCTCCTTAGCCAGCCCAATCTCTACAAGGAACTGGCATATGTTCTTGCGCTGGTCACTCTCTAGCGGAATTACTTCTCCATATTCTGGATGCTCAATTACAGTACCATTGCAGGCAAACTTCTTCTTAAACGCCTTCACTAGTTTCTTTTTTATCGTAATCATCAGCGATCCCTTGAACAGTTGTAAGGGTCTTCCTGCCGTTTCTCTGTTGAATTCTTATATGGATATAATCCTCAGTACCAGCAGGAAGCAGGCCATCAACCTTACTTGCATCAGTAAAGGGGTCGAAAGAGTGGAGATTCTGGATGGCGGACTTAAGATATGATGATTCTTTTCCTCAGTGGAAATGGCCTGCAGAAGGCGGTGGCGGGAGAAGGTGGGCAGGGGGGATGGGGTGCTGTTTTGTGTATTTTGCACATCTATTATTTGGTGCATAAATATTGACCAATGTTATGTCTTCTTGGTCTAATGTGCCTTTAATCAGTACGTAATGCCATTCCTTTTCTTTTATGGTGGTTTTCATTCTGAAGTCTATTTTATCAGAGATTAGTATTGCCACTCCTGCCTTTTTAAGGTTTCCATTTGCTTGGTATACTTTCAGTCTTTGTTTTTGAATCTTTTTCTTCTTCTTGTTAGATGTGTCTCTTGCAGTCAACATCTTGATGGGTTTTGGAGTTTTTTTTAATCCATTCTGGTATTCTTTTTCTCTTAATTGGTACGTTTAGTCTATATACATTAAGTGTGATTATTGTCAGGCTAGGGTTTACCGTTGCCATTCTGTGTGCTTTTTCCCCCCCAGTTGTTTCTGGTTACTTTGATCCATCCACTTTCCTTTGGTATCTCTATGTGAAGGACTTCACTTAAAATGTCTTGTAGTTTTGGTCTTATTTTCACAAATTCTTTAACTTCTTTCTTTTCTGCAAAGGATTTTATTTATCCTTCATTTGATGGAGAGCTTTGCTGGATATAGGATACTTGCTTGACAAATGTTTTCCTTCAGCTTTATGTATATGCCATCACATTGTAATCTAGCTTGCATGGTTTCTGCAGAGAAATCAGAACTTAATTTAATTGTTTTCCCTTTGTAGATAACTTTTTGTTTTTCTCATGCTGCTTTTAGAATCCTGTCTTTATCTTTTAGTTTGTAGAATTTGACTATGATATGTCTTGATGTTTTTCTTTTTGGGTCTGATCTATTTGGCATTCACTGTGTTTCTTGAATGCTGATTTCCTATTTTTCAAAATACCTGGGAAGTTTTCCTCTAGTACTTCTACAATTTTCTCAGTGATTTCTCTGTCCCTCTCCTGTTTAAAAATGTCAATCATATTTATATTGTTCCTTTTGATGTCATCCCACATGATTTTAATGCATTCTTAATTTTCTTTACATCTCATCTCTAATTATTCTGTTAGTATATTTCCAGTGAGGTTCCTGTCTTCCAATTCACTGACTATCTGTTTCATCACTTCCGTTCTACTTTTTTGTCCTACCAGTGTGTTGGACACTTCTGCTATTTCTATCTTAATATTCTGGATTAAATTTTCATGCTTTTCTGTTATTTCCAGTCCTCTGTTGTCTGTAAGTACTTCTTTATCTATACTATCAGTTCTTTCTTCCATCTCTTGCATTTTCTTCCACAGCTGTTCAGGTTGCTCCTCATCAATACATTTCTTCTGGATTGTCAATAATATTGCCACGTCTATCCACATTATTCCCAGTGACTGAATCAATCTATCTCATTGAAAGTCTTCATCTTCTAGGTTTTATTGCTGTCATTGTGCTGAGTTCTTTTCGTGTTGTTGCTAGTTACTTTGGACAATGGAGCTTTCTGTGGTGTGTCTGTAAGAAGGACATCTCTGAGTCTCTCCTGCAATGCTGGTCTTGTTTTTACAAACTCTCTTAGGTTCTGCTCTTCTGGGAATATCTTGATCTGTCCTTCATATTTGATGGATAATTTTGCTGGGTACAGTATTCTTGGTTGACAGTTGTGTTCTTTGAGTGTTTGATATATGTCCTTCCACTCTCTTCTTGCCTGCATGATTTCTGCTGAGAAATCGGCACTTAATCTTATCTGTTCTCCCTTATAGATTAATTACTCTTTGTTTCTCCCTTGCTGCTTTCAGGATTCTCTCCTTATCTTTGGTTCTGGCAAATTTAACTATGATATGCCTTGATGTTTTTCTTTGGGAGTCGAATCTATATGGTGGAAAGTCTTCCTCTTCTGTGCTGTCCTTCTACCCTCCAAAGCATGTAGTCTCTTTCCAAGGAAAGAGACTTGTTCCACCTTGCAACATATCCAGAATATATCAGACGAAGCTTCAGAATCCTTACCTCCAAGGAGAAGCCTCAATTCACCCTCCGTAGGATGAATTTATTTGTTCTCCCAACAGTCCATGGTATATTCAATACTCTCCTCCAGCACCACAGCTGAAAGTTATCAAATCTTCTTCTATCATCCCTAGCTATTGTCCAGCTCTCTGATACATAGAAAACATTTGTGAAGACTAGAGCCTGTATCAGGTGCACCTTAATCTCCAGCCTGATGTCGTTGCTCTTCTGTACTCTGGAGAAGTCCTTGACAGCTGACTTTCCCAATGAAATTAGTCTTTTGATTTCTTGGCTGCTGGTACAAAGAATGTTGATTGTCGAGCCAAGCAAACTATAACGGTTAACAATCTCAATCTCTTCACCATCCATAATGATGCTGCCAATTGGCCCAGTGGTTAGAATCTTTGTTTTCTTGATGTTGAGCTACAATCCATATTGAGGGCTGCAGTCTTTGACCTTCTGCAGCAAGTGCTTCAGATCTTCCTCAGTCTTAGCAAGCAAGGTTGAATCTTCCACCAATCCCGATGCCTCCTGCCTCCTCATACAGCCCAGCATCTTGGATGATTTGTTCTGCATGTAGACGGAAAAGATATAGAGACAGAATACATCCCTGGCAGACACTCTTCCTGATTTTGAACCATGCAGTGTCTCCTTGCTCTGTTCTGATGACTGTCTCCTGATTTAAGAAATCATTTCACATAGGCACGATCAAATGTTCTGGGATTCCCATTATTCTCAGAGTCAGCTATAGCTTGTTGTGATCCACACAATTCAAAGTCTTTGCACAGTCAATGAAACACACATCGACATTTCTCTGCTACTCTCTGCTTTCAGCCAAGGTTCATCTAACATTGTTGTTGTTATGTGCCATCGAGTCGCTTGTGACTCATAGCGACTCTATGTACAACTCTAAACTCTGCTCTGTCCTGTGCCAATAACATTGCCTTCAACACACTCATCCCAATTGCATCAGTAACTGAATCAATCCATCTCCCAGAGGGCCTTCCCCTCCTGTGCCTGCCCTCCACCCTCCCAAGCATGATGTCCCTCTCCAAGGACCGGACTCTCCTTACAACATGACCAAAGTATGTCAGACGAAGCCTCAGAATCCTTGCCTCCAAGGCGCAGCCCGGTTTAACCCTCTCCAGGATGAATCTGTTTGTTCTCTTAGCAGTCCATGGCACCTTCAGCACTCTTCTCCAACACCAAAGCTCAAAAGCATCAATTCTCCTATCCTCCTTGGTCATTGTCTAGCTCTCTGATGCATAACAAGTGATTGCAAAGACTATGGCCTGTACCAGATGCTCCTTTGTCTCCAGAGACACACCATTGCTCTTGAGTACTTGAGAGAGGTCCCTAACAGCAGACTTTCCCATGGCAATACGTCTTTTAATTTCCTGGCTGCTGGTGCCAAGAGTGTTGATTGTGGAGCCAAGCAAACTAAAGCTGTGAACAATCTCAATCTCTTCACCATTCATCCTGATGCTGCCAATTGGTCCAGTGGTGAGAATCTTTGTCTTCTTGACATTGAACCTCAATCCATATTGGAGGCTGCAGTCCCTGACCCTCAGCAGCAAGTGCTTCAGGTTCTCCTCAGTTTCAGCAAGCAGTGTTGTGTCATCTACATAATGCAGATTGTTTATGGATCTTCCACAATCTTGACCCCACATTTCTCCTCATAGAGCCCAGCCTCCCGGATAATCTGCTCTGCATACAGGTTGGAAAGGTATGGAGACAGGCAGGACACATCCCTGGCGTATGTCCTTCCCAATTTTGAACCATGCAGTGTTTCCTTGCTCTGTTCTGACGACTGCCTCTTGGTTCAAGTATAAGTTTCACATTAGCATGATCAAGTGTTCTGGGATTCCCATTCTTCTCAGAGTCAGCCACAGTTTGTTATTATCCAGACAGTCAAATGCCTTTGCTTAATCAATGAAGCACAGATAGACATTGCTCTGGTACTCCCTGCTTTCAGCCAATATCCATCTAACATTAGCTACAATATCCCTAGTACCACGACCCCTTCTAAACTCAGTCTGGACTTCTGGCAGTTCTCTGTTGATGTGCTGTTCCAGTTGTTTTTGTATAATCTTCAGCAGAATCTTGCCTGCATGTGAAATCAGTGATATTGTTCTATAGTTTCCGCACTCTGTTGGGTCACCTTTCTTTGGAAACCAAGGAAGCTTTAGATATAAGCTATCAGATCAAGGGCTAGACAATGGGAGATGGGTGAAGAAGGAAGTGGGTAGAAGTGGAGAGGTGTCTTGAAGGATGGTGGAGCAAAGAAATAAGTGGGTCAGGGCATCTAACATTACCTATAACAAATGTAGAATGTAGAGAATAGTAAATATTAAATAAATCTTTGTAAAATATGAATGAATTTATAATAAAGAAATACGTGAATTTAGAGACCAAGGTTTCTCAACCTCAGTACTATTGACATTTTGTGTTAGATTGTTGTGGATAATAGGAAGCTTTATTATAAATTATTTAGCTGTATCCTGGTGTTTTACTCCTGGATATACCAGAAACCCTTTTTCTCTCTTCCCTGAATGATGTGACAAAAAAAAAAAAAGTCTCAATGTATTAAATTTCTTCTGGGTAACAAAATCTTTATCATTTGGGGACCATAGAGCTAGACAAGACATATTTTTGGGAGTTTACAGAAGAGTTATAACTTTGAGCAGGGAAATGAATTAGAGAAGATAATATCACCTTCGAAGAAGTGAAATTCTGAAATACAGAAAACAAGGTAGAGAGGATTCTTAACAGTAGGCTGACAGCTGATTTGTGGCAGCCTGAAAGTCCAAGGTAAGATTTTGCTTTCCCTGCATTGTTGATTGTTGTTATATGCCGTCAGGTCGCTTGCGACTCATAGCGACCCTATGTACAACAGCCCTAAACTCTGCTCTGTCCTGTGCCAATCACACTGTCTTGACACTCCCAATCTGGTTACCCCAGTCACTGAATCAGTCTACCCCATAGAGGGCCTTCCCCTCCTGCGCTGTCCCTTCACCCTTCCAAGCATGATGTCCTTCTCCAAGGACTGGTCTCTTCTTACAACATGTCCAAAGTATGTTAGACGGAGCCTCAGTATCCTTGCTTCCAAGGAGCTACCCGGTTTAAAACAGATTCTCTGTGTAGAGAAGATAAATATGGCCGAGTACAGTGCGTTGTTGAGTTTAGCTGAATGTGATTGGAATAATAGTAAATATTCAGAGCTTGGAATTATCAGGCCTTAGAAATTTAGGAGAATTAAATAGTTAATGATTCATGAATATGTACATGCACACACACACACACACACACACACACACATTTTATATATATGTCAAATGCTATGGAATTGATCTCACCTCATACTGTTCCCTAACAACAGCAACAACACAGCATACTTACCCTGTAGAATAGAGTTGAATGGACCTTCAGAATTCATAGATCCTGAAATAGATATTTGTAGGTCAGAAAATAAGGAATAATATAATATTCGTCAAGGTTATAAAATTTTATAGAAGCAGACTGATTAATCTTTGTCTTTGGTGCCATCTGTGAGTTCCAGCAACCAATTTTTTAGTTATCAGTTGAATGCCTTAAACACTGTGCCATTATAGCTCCTTTAGTTCATGATACAACTAACTAGTCATTCCAAGTGGTCTCAAGTTGAAGGAAATCAGCGAGATCAAAGTAGAAGGATCTGTAAGAGTGGTTTTGAAGTAGACATTAGTGATTCAGAAAATAGGGTGTAGTATAGTATTTTAAAAGAAACATTATTTTGCTAAGATTATTCAGATGTTTTAAAACTTTCTTTTTAAGAATTATCACTACGAATTTAGGTCTGTACTCTGACTTTTGCAGATGAGGAGAAAATTTAACTAGTATTATGTTTTCATTCTGTCTTTTATGTTTTGTCTATGAAGTCAAGGAGTATGTTAAGAGCACAACTAAAATTTTTAATGTAGGATTGTATTAGCGTTGTATTATTATTATAACAAATTACCACAAACTAGTGATTTAGAATAATACAAATTTGTCCACACTTTCCCTGCAAGTCATCTGTACAAAATAGGTCTCTGAGTTAAAATCAAGGTACCCTCCTTTCTGGATTCTCTAGGGTAAAACCTGTCTTCTGTCTTTTCCAGTTTGTAGGGACCATCCACATTCATGCAGGAACAGCATTCAGCCCAGCTAGATGTGGACAGGGTTCAGGACTCAAGTAAGGAAGAAAAACCTGTTTAGATTACAACCACGGAGGGAAGCCATTATTAATCTTGCACAGTGACAAGATAACTATGTGTACAAGAATTTACTGAGAATGAACACACGGAGGCTTCTAGGAAGATTCCTCAGGTAGCCACTGAAGTCATGAAAACATGAAGGTACTGCAGAGAAATGGCACCTAAATTGGGAGGGCATTAAGTAGGGTGAGCAGCCATCTTTGTTTACCTGGAACTGAAAATAATCTGCTAAAATTAAGCCAGTCCTGAGCAAGTTGGGATGAAATAGTCACTGTGGGAGTTGTTGTTGTTATGTGCTGTTGAATCATTTGTGACTCATAGCGACCCTATGTACAAGAACCCTAAACATTGTTCTATCCTGTGCCAACCTCACTGTCCCTGCCACATTCACTCCCATTACACCAATCACTGAATTGATCCATCTTATTGAGGGTCTTCCTCTCCTGCACTGTCCCTCCACTCTCTGTACCATGATGTCCCTCTCCAAGAACTGATCCCTCCTTGCAAGATGCCCAAAGTATGTCAGGGAAAGCTTTAGAATCTTTGTCTCCAAGGAGCAACCCAGTTTCACCCTCTTCAGAACAAACCTCTTTGTTCTCCTAGCAGTCCATGGCATATTCAACACTCTTCTCCAGGACCACATCTCAAAAGCATCAATTATCTTTCTATCATCCATAGTCACTGTCCAATTCTCTGATGCATAGCATACAACTGCAAAGACTATGGCTCAGAGCAGGTGCACCTTAGTCTCCGGCCTGATGTCATTGCTCTTTAGTACTTTGGAGAGGTCCCTGACAGCTGACATTCCCAATGCAATTAATCTCTTGTGTTCCTGGCTACGGGTACCAAGAGAGTTGATTGTGGAGCCAAGCAAACGAAAACTGTTAGCAATCTCAATCTCTATCTCTTCACCATCCATACTGATGCTGCCATTTGGTCCAGTGGTGAGAATTTTTGTTTTCTTGATGTTGAGCTTTGATCCTGAAGGCTGCAGTCCTTGACCTTCTGCACAAGCACTTTAGGTTCTCCTCAGTTTCAGTGAGCAGGGTTGTGTCATCTGCATCATGTAGGTTGTTGATGAATCTTCCACCAATCCTGATGCCACATTCCTCCTTATATAGTCTAGCATATTGGATGATCTGTTCCGCATATAGATTGAAAAGGTATGGAGACAGAATACATCTCTGACAGAGCCCCTTCCCAATTTTGAACCATGTAGTGTCTCCTTGCTCTCTTTTGACGCCTGCCTCTTTGGTCAAGTATAGGTTTCACATAAGCACAATAAAATATACTGGGATTCCCATTCTTCTCAGAGTCAGCCACAGCTTGTTGTGATCCACACAGTCAAAAGTCTTTGCATAGTCAATGAAGCACAGATAGACATTCCTCTCGTACTCTCTGCTTTCAGCCAAGATCCATCTAACATTAGCTATAATATCCCTAGTACTATGACTTTTTCTAAACCTAGCCTGCACATCTGGCAGTTCTCTGTTGACATGTTGCTCCAGTCATTTCTGGATAATTTTCAGCAGAATCTTGCTTGCATGTGATATTGATATTATTTGATAATTTCTACACTCTGTTGGGTCACCTTTCTTTGGAATGGGAACACATATGGAACTCTTCCAGTAGAAAGAAAATATTATGAACTCTGTGCTTCTACCCCAACCATTTCCCACCTATCCTTGCATTAGCAGAACACAATGGTAGACCATCAAGGCAACAAAGGCCATGTTCTGGAAACTTAAATCCACCAGCAACTCCTTAGAAGAAAGACGAGTAATCTTCTACTGTGTTATTTACAAACTTGAAAACCCAAAAGAGACTCAGCTATGATTGGTTCTGACTTGATGGCAATGAGAGAGTGAGGAGAAGTCATCTCACAGAGGTACAGCAGAAGGGGAGAATCATGGATTTTGTTGCAGGGTGTACACTTAGAGGCTAATTACTATACATGTTTTAATGAAAATTTGAAGAAGAGTCATGTTATGACTTTTGAAAATGGCTTTTATATCCATTGTCTTAACTTTCTCTGGGGACATGATCTTCAGCTGCCTCAACTGCAGATGCTTGGTTCATCTGTCAGTCAGTGTCTTCAGCATCAACAGGTGTGAGGCCAATAGAGAGAGAGAATCGAACTGTAGAGAGACTAGTAAGGTATAGCTTGATGAAGCCCAGAAGACAGAGCCAGAGTTAAAGGTTTTGCTTGCTAGATGATTAAAGAGCTAACTTGTGACTGCTATGAGATGAAGCTTTTAGGACAGCTGACAAAACCAAAAGCTTCTTGCATTTATGTTGTTGGGCTGAAACTGGACTTTTATTTGTTGATTGAGACTCTGTCTGAGCTAATTGAATAACTATTGCCTTGCTGTTAACCTGGCTTGAGGCTTGAGGGTGTACACTTAGAGGCTAATTACTAGCATCATTTTCAACCTGGCATTGCTAAAGGCTTTGTGAGTTTTTAACACAACCTAGAATGTTACTGTGATATCCTTTGCTTCCTCCACCTCCAACCTATTTACCTAATAAATACTATGACTGTGAATAAAGTAAAAACTGTAATTTAATTTGCAGTGAAAATTTGACCCAGTGATTAATAGAAGTAGGTGCAGGAGTGTGGGGAGCCGTGTCTGACTTTGTAGCTTTCTGTTTGGTATTGTGGCTGTTATAGATGGGGATAGTTCTCCTCTGTGGACTTAATAGAATCAGACTTGGCATTCTCCACATTGCATTTGCTTCTTTCCCAGGGCAGAAATTTATTAAGGAAATTGAACAGACAAGTGGTTTCATATAAAATCTTCCCCGAAGTATGTTCCCATTTTTTTCTTGTGATTGTAGGTTTTTCCCTTCTTTCCATATTTATCCACCTCAACTCAAAAACCCAAGACAGAGCATATTTCTTCTCTTCCTTATATTTCTGTGAATACTGAAGAGGACAAAGAAGTGCCATGATAGTAGTAATTTAATTCCTAGGATCTTCTATTACTTCAAACCCACTCTGATCTAATTTTGCCCTAAATTGATATTTAACTCTCATATTCAGAAAGGACTAAAACACAAACTTGATCCATAGTGTCTGCCAGTATTTGTAACAGTACCATTTGTCATGATTGTCTTTGGAATTTCTTCAGTTGAAACAATGTCAGTGTTCTTTATCACCCTCAAGCTGACATGTTCCACTTTGAATATAATCTTTATAATGGATTTTGTCTGGTCTCTTAATCAAAATGCATCTTTGATCTCTGTGCAGTCTGCATTGGTGTCATGGTGAAGAGCACAGCTTTGGAGTCAGTCTAGGTTTAAAGTCTACTGCTACCAGTTAGTCACTGTAAGGTTATGGTCAGGTTATATAACTTCCCTGTGCCTCAATTTCCTCAAATATGTGAACAGTAAAATTTAAGCACTTATATATTGTTCTAATTATTGAATGAGGTGTGTAAAGGTTTTATAACTATGCCTGGAACATAGTGAATATCTAGGAACTATCATAATTCTGTTTCCATCACTGTTATCCTTAAATTTCAAAAAAACTGAAAGACAAAAAAAATTACATGTAAAATTTTCCAGTTTCTTGTCCTAATACATTGAGGAAATGTTTTTAATTATTTATGAACATGATAATTGATTTAATATACCTATATGGCTAAAGGCTTTATGAGTTGGGCTGCATGTGGAGGATCAAATGAGCATAAAATTAAGCATTAATCTCATAAGGAAAAGACTTTATGTTCCCAAGTTCTGTGTGGGTCAGTATTTCTCTAAAATGTATTTGCATGTAATAAATAATGCTAAATTTGTTCCTGTATTACAAAAGCTGTCAAAGACTTTAATATGCTAATATATATTGTGAATTTCTGCAAAATATAATATTTCCTAAATTTGATAATTAGCTCCTTTGGGAAAATCTACTCTAAGGTGCTTTTGACAAAATCCCTTAAAATTAAATCTTAGTGCTGCGAAAATTTCTTTTTTGATAAAAGTAATTTGCATTGTAAAGGCTGTTGTTAAATACAAAATGGCCAGTTTTTAAAATGCTAAGCAGGTCAGTGGGTGGATTAAGCCTATTTTCAAACTTTACACATGCTCTCCATACTCTCAGCTTTTCCCTTCTTCCCATCTTCCCATGTTCCGTTTGATTAAGTTACATCTCTGTGAACACTTAACTCCTCAGGGCCTTTCTAGGAAGAAAGGCTGGTAACAGAAAATTAACATTCTTCTTGCTTTTCACAGTTGAACATTTCCAATCATAATAAGCAATTAAAACAATTTGTATCAAGAGATAAAATCAATGTATTTTCACTTAAAACTTTGGTAGGCTACAGAAATCATTGCGAACGTGGTGATTGAAGATTGACAATCAAGATACAATTCTCCAGGTACTGCCTCACAACTACATTGCCCTAATAATGAACAGTGACTTAGACCTTGGAGATGAAAGACATTTCCACACATTTCCAGTTTCTTCCTCGCAAATCCATTACAAGACAATTCTGTAAATAATTAGCTTAGGACTTGCTGAAAGCTAAAATGTATTTATTAGAAATATAATCATCTATAGTTTCCCCCTGAAATAATCTTCTCTATCTTAGATTTTGCACCATTGATCTGTCAGTTTGCTTTACTTGTGGTGACTTGTGATCCTGAAGTCATGTCACTAGCATTTCAAATACCAGTAGGGTCATCACGCATAGTCTTCATTTTGTAATTTTACTCACTTTCATCTCACAAAATTTGGGCATTTTGCCAGGAGAGGCTATTCCTTGGAGATGGACACCATGTGTGGAAAGGTAGATGGTCAGTGAAAGAGTGGAAGGCCCTTTACCAGAAGGATTGACACAGTGACTGCAGTGCTGGGCTTGAGTACATCAGAGATTGTAAGGATAGGACAAGGTTCAGACGTGTTGTTCATAGGGTCACTATAAGTCGTACTTACTCTACACCACCTAACAACAACAAATATAATATATCTATACTTAGTACTTCATTCAAGGGTTATTATTATGTTAAGAAGATAAGAATAGGGTGGGATAAAGTCCTTCTCTCCTAGAAGGTATTACCAAAGCCTTCACCCTTAGTTCTCTTGTGGTTGTTAGATTCCACTGAGTACAACTTATAGAGACCCTATGAACAACAGATCTGAACCTTGTTGTATCCTTTGCTAACCCCATCATCTCTGATGTTCTTGAGCCGTTTCTCTAGTAACTATGTTAATCCATCTTGTTGAGGAGCTTTCTTTCCTTTACTGGCCATCTTTCTAAGCATGATGTCCCTTTCCCAGTAATAGCTTTTTCTAGCAACATACCCAGAGCACTCAGTATTGTTTAGATGAAAACTATACCTAAACCAAGAAGCAGTTATCTGAAAAGAGCAAGGGAACACTAACTACATGGTTTAAATCAAGAAAGGTGTGCATGAGGGTTGTATTCTTTCTCCATACCTTTTCAGTAGGTATGCTGAGAAAATTATTCAAGAAGTTGGACTCAATGAAGGAGAATGTGGGATCAAGATTGGAGGAAGATTCATCAACAACCTGCATTATGCAGATGATAAAACCTTGCTTCAGAAGATCAAAGACTACAACTTTCAATATGGATTGAAACTCAACAAGAAACAAAAATCCTTACCAGTGAACTTATTAACAACATCATGATAGATTTAGAAAAGACTGTTGTCAATCATTTCATCTTACTTGGATACATAATTAATATCCTTAGTATCAGCATTCAGGACATTAGGAGATGTATGGGCAAGTATGCTTAGAGACCTCTCCAAATTACTGAGGAATAACAATGTTAGTTTGAAGAGTGAGGTGCACTTCATTCAGGCCATGATTCTTTTAGTCGCTTACTATGTATTCAGATGCTAGACAATGAATAAGCATGACAGAAGAATAATTGGTACCTTTGAGGTATAGTGTTGGAGAATTATGGATAATATTATGAGTAATGGGTATTTCCGAACACTTAATGGTGCTTATGTGGAACATGTACATACATCAAGAGTCATATATGTATGCCAATGTTCATAGCAACATTGTTTACCATTGCAAAAACATGGAAAAAGCCCAAATGTCCAACCACAAGTGAATGGATTGAGAAATTATGGTACGTTCACACAATGAAAAACTTTGCAGCACACAGGAGCAATAACTTTGTAATTTATTACCTAAGTTGGGAGGGACTGGAGAGCATTATGCTGAGTGAACTAAATTAGTCACATAAGGATAAATATTGTATAAAACCGTTATTGTAGAATGAGTATAAGGATCCATGAGGGGTGGGAGAGGCTGGAAGCAGAGGGATGTGGATGTGCAGGGGAAGGGGTGATTAATCATTGAGTTTTATAATTTGAGGAGGGGGGTAAAGGAAAATGAAAGAATTTGTTCAAATTTGTATTTGAATTTTGTAAGTGATCTAGTAGGAAAAAAAGGTTAATATAAAACATTAAATTAATTTTATTTAAAGGGGGGGAAGAGTCATTCATCCAAACAAAACAAGAGGATCCTGCATGGTTTTAAATCAGGCATGTTGTGTATCAGGATTGGATAATTTCACCACACTTACTCAATATGTATTTTGAGAAGATCGTCCAAGAAACTTGAGTATATGAAGAAGAATATACTGCCAGGACTTGGAGGAAAATTTACTAATAACCTGTAATATACAAATAGCACACCCTTGTTTGCTGAGAAGAAAGAGGACTTGAAGTACTTACTGATGAAGACCAAAGATTACAGCTTTAACTCTGGATTGCAGTTCAATAGAAAGAAAATAAAAAAAAAATAGCTAGGTCAGGAAGTATCATCATAGTAAAGGGAGAAAATATTTTAAGTTGTCTAGGATTTTATTGTATTGGATACACAGTCAATGGAAGCAGCAGTCAAAAAGTCAGAAGTTTCTCCTGCCTTTTAAAAGGACTTCAAAGTAAAGATGTCAGTTTTGGAACTGTCTTCATTATCTAGTGCTGCTGTAATAGAAAAACCATAAGTAGATGGCTTTAACAAGCAGAAATTCCTTCTACCAAAGTTGAGGAGATTGGCAGTCTGAATTCAGAGCTCTGGCTCTAAGAAGAGGCATTGTTTCTCTGTTGTTTTAGGAGGAAGCCTTTGTGTCCTTTCAGCCATCTCTAGGTCCAACATTCCTTAGAGATCTTCATGTATTGTGGCATCAACCTTTTCCAGAATCTAGGAGGTTTACTACAAAATTACTTGAGGTTCAAAGGATGTGCTTTACTCTTGGATCTTTTTTCTTTATGATACTGAAACTTCCCTTCTCATCAACCTTCTCTCTCCTTTTATTTTTGTAAGACCAAAGGTCTTACAGTCCACACTACAGGAACATTTCCTTTAATGTCACATTAAGGCTCTGACCTAAAAATTATATCCAACTCAACTGTCCTTACAATTAATTGATGAATCACATCGTATATCCTATCATGGAAGATCATTACATCATCATATATTGTTGTTGATTGCCTCCAGGTCAAGCACAACTCATAGTGACCCTGTAAACAAAAGGTTTGAAATCCCTTTATATCTATTGACATTTATCAAAGGTCATAGAGTTTCCGGAGGCATGTTATTGAGGAAGTGGATGCCACTCCAGCTTCCAAACCTGTCATAGTATGTAATTGTTCATTGAGTTGTCAGTGATGCATAGCAACCCTATGTACAGCAACTCTGAACCCTTCCCTGTCCTGAGCCAGTCTCACTAACTCTGACACACTAACCCCCATTGCCCTAGTTACTGTATCAATCCATCTCATCCAGGGTCTTCCTCTCCTGCTCTGTCAGTCCACCCTCTGAGCATGATTTCCTTCTCTAAGGACATATCATGGCCACATGCCCAAACTAAATGAGGCGGAGCTTCAAAAGCCTAGTCTCCAAGGGGAAACTTGGTTTCACCCTCTCTAAGACAGACCTATTTGTTTTTTTGGCAGTCCATGGTATGTTCAAAACTCTTCTCCAGAACCACAACTCGAAGGCATCTATTCTGTCATCCTTAGTCATTGTCCAAATCTCTGAAGCATAATAACTAATTGGGAAGATCATGCGTTGCTCTTTAGCACTCTGGAGAGGTCCAAGACAGCAGATTTTCCCAAAGCAATTTGTCTTGATATCCTGACTGCTTAACAACCTCAATCACTTCTCCATCTATTATGGTGCTGCCAATTGATCCAGTGGTGAGAATCTTTGTCTTCTTGATGTTGAGCTTCAATCCATCTGGAAGATTACCACCCTTGACTTTGTGTAGTAAGTGCTTCAGGTCTTCTTTAGTTTTGGCAAGCAAAGTTGTGTCATCTGCATATCGTAGGTTGTTAATGAGTCTTCCTCCAATCCTGATTTCACACTCCTCCTCACAAAGCCCTGCTTCCTGAATGATTTGTTCTGCATATAGACTGAAAAGATATGGGACAGGATGCACCTCTGACACACTCTTGATTTTGAACCATGCAGTGTTTCCTTGCTCTGTTCTGAGGACTGTTTTCTGGTCCAAGTATGTCGTTGTTGTTAAATGCAGTAGAGTCGTAGATGACCCATAACGACCCTATGAACAAAAGTATTGAACGCCAAACTTTCTTTTTTCTCCAAGTTCACAGAGTTTTTGGAGGCAAGTTTTTTTTTTTTTTTAAATAGATGCCACTCCTGCTTCCAAGCCTATTTTATTCAGGAGATTCACAAAAACCAGGCCTGAGGACCCAGAAGCCTCTTTATATAGGAGGCCAAATTCAATCAGCTCCCACCCTGTTGTGAGCAAAGCCACACTCTAATCTCAATTCCAAACCAAAAAACATACCTTTGCAGGCTCTGGCCATTCCACTCATCTTCCCAGCCTGGAAATAGCCCCCAGCCCAAGTATAGATTTCATATAAGCTCAATCAAGTGTTTCAAGATTTCCATTTTCCTCAAGGTTAGCCACAATTTATTGTGATCCACACAGTCAAATGCCTTTGCATAGTCAATGAAACAAAGATAAACATTCTTCTGGTACTCTCTGTTACCTGCCAAGATCCATCTGACATTGGCAATAATATCCCTAGTACCACAACCTCTCCTAAACTCAACTTGTATTTCTGGTAATTCTCTGTCAGTATACTGTTCAAGTTTTTTCTGGATAATCTTAAGCAATATTTTGCTAGTGTGTGATATTAGGGATATTGTTCGATAATTTCCACATTCTGTAAGGTTACCTTCTTTTTTTGTTTTGGAGTGGGAATAAATATGGCTCATTTCCAGTCAGTTGGCCAAGTAGTTGCCCTCCAGATTTCTTGGCGCACTTGGTAAGCACATGCAGTTCAGCATCTGTTTGCTGAAATACGTCAATTGGTATTCCATCATTCCTGAGGCTTTATTTTTTTGCCAAGTCCTTCAGAGCAGCCTGCTCTTCCTTCTTCATCACCATTACCTCTTAATCTTGAAATTCTTACATGTCAGCCAATTCTTTTTTTTTTTCTCTGAACAATACCTTTATTTAATCATTTTGTTTATAACTGAAACTCTGGGAATTCAAAATTAACATCCTTTCCTGTGAGCTTCTTATACACACCAGAGAACGTTTCAGCCTTATGTTCTACGTTGTTCTGCTGTGCTTTGTCCAAATGGACCTTTATAAACTGGCTGCCATCCAGTTTTACACGAATTCTCTTGCCCACAATTTCACTGGGAAAGACCAAGTCTTCAAGGATTGCATCATGCACAGCTGTCAGGGTGCGGCTCCTGGGGTGCTTTTGTTTATTTTTTGTGCGGCTTTTGCGAGTTGGTTTAGGCAGAATTCTCCTCTGAGCAATAAAGACAACGTGCTTTCCACTGAACTTTTTCTCCAGTTCACATACTAAGCGGACTTGTATTTTCTGGAAAGATTATAATAGCTTTCCGACCACCACCAACTTCAATTTCCTTAGCTGCTGTTATATTCAGCTCCCTTAATTGAGCCTTTAGGTCTGAGTTCATCTCCAGTTCAAGCAGAGCCTGAGAGATGCCAGACTCGAATTCATCCGGCTTTTCGCCATTCGGCTTCACAATCTTCGCGCTTGAACTGAACATGGCCTTGTTCCGGTGAGGAAAGAATGCTGCTCTCAGGCTAACTCCAAAAGGTATTTTTCTCGCTGTCTGCTAAAAAGCCCAACATGTCAGCCAATTCTTTTTTGGTACAATGACTCTGTATACTTCTTCCATCTTCTTTTAATGATTCTCGAATCATTCAATATACTTCCCATAGTATCCTTAAACATTGCATAAATTTGTGACAAGAATTTATTCTTCAGTTCTTTGAGCTTAAGAAATGCTGAGTAAGTTCAACAATTTTGAATTTCCAACTCCAGCTACTTGCACCTTTCATTATAATATTTTGCCTTCTCTTCCCAATCTGCCTTTTGAAATATTCTATTTATCTCCTTTACTTATTGTTTCCTTTTTCTTGCTTTGGATTTTTGGCACTATAGTGCAATATTCAGAGTCTCTTCTGACAT
>NW_006399858.1:8399134-8399600 GCF_000299155.1 Elephantulus edwardii
TATTGTGTGGGATAGTTTGCTTTCTTCGAGACATTGATATGTTCTTGATCTGAAGACAATGCTCTTGAGATCAGTTGGGCAGTTACGGAACTTGTGCATTTTTCTGATCTTCTGACTTCAGAGAAATGCCAGTTCAGAGCCTGCAAGGGCGATCTCTTATCGGTAAGACAGGCCAAGGTGTTCCCAATTAAAGGCAAGTTGATTGCCCAGACATGTAGGCACTGGTGCGGAACCAAATGGGGTGAGGCAGGCACAGGGTTGGGGTGATTGCAAGGGCAGGTCAAACACTTGGTGCACCTTGCTTAAACCTCTGCTGTCTGAGTGTGCTCACGATTGGGGTCCCTACTGAAATTCCTGCTGTCCGTTTTCTACCCAATGGTTTTCTCAGTGTTCCCTGCCTGGTGGCACTTATGCACATGCACTCACACAACAGCCCCTGCTCCAGCAGAGTCCTGGATCCAACAGA
>NW_006399858.1:8400363-8402051 GCF_000299155.1 Elephantulus edwardii
TTCCACACATGTAATCAAACTTATTTCTGTACATTCCATTAGGTGAAATCCATGTGTATAATGTGCATTTATGTTTCTTATAAAAGGAATTGTCTATGAATAAATCATTGATTGTACAAAATTCTATTCTTCTATCCCCAGCCATATTTCTGTCACCAAGTCCGTATTTTCCAACTACTGATCCTTCTTCCTGATTCCCAACTTTTGCCTTCCAGGCACCCATTATTATTAATGCATCTTGATTACATGTTTGATCAATTTATGACTGCAAGAGTTGATATAAATCGTCTACTTCCTCGCCTTTGGTTCTGGTTGTAGGAGCATAAATTTGAATGATAGTGGTATTAGCAGGCCTTCCTTATATGCGTATGGATATTATCCTGTCACTCACAATATTGTATTTCAAGATAGATCTAGAAATGGCCTTTTTAACTATGAAAGCGACTTCATTTTTTCCTCACCTTTTCATCTCCAGCATAATAGATCATATGATTGTGGGATTCAAAATGTTCCATGCCAATCCATCTCATTACGCTAATACCCAATAAGCCAATATGTATATGTTCCGTTTCTTTCTCACATTCCACATACCAATGGTTAATTTCTTCTTAAAACGGTTTCTCCTCTTTTGTGTACCAGAAGGTCTGTGGCCATGATCTTCCCTCAGTATGCCCTCAAGCAAAAATCTTTCTCTGAAGTTGGTACACGGGATTTGGATTTACATCCTCCTAAACAAGACAACAGCAGCAACAGCAACAAACAAGAGATGGAAAACAGAGTGGAGATATAGCAGGGAAAGGGTAGAGATAAGTCATATGTGCTTGAGGGGGTGGGGGTGGGCTGTGACTGTACTGGTTATTTCTATAAGCAGAGGTAAAATGCTTGTCTGCCAGATAGTCTTTTAACAGTGAACATCCAAATTAAAACTGACTAGGAAGAAGGATTGGCCACCCCCTTTCCAAATATAACTGGCCTTTGAAAGCCCTATGTACAGCCGAGCACACTTAGAGTAGACATCATCATATAGCTGCCTCAAAATCTGCTTAATAAACATCATAGAAGTTATAGTTTAAATTCATTTTATAATTAAGTAGCACTGAGAATCATGGTCTAGTGAAATGGACACATATTTTAGGCAAGTAAAATATAATCCATGACTCCCCAAAAGTACTATGACCCAAGCATGGTATTTTCAATCACCATACGCATATGAGAAATGCACAATGATTAAAGTAGACTTAAGAACAACTGATACTTTTGAATTATGATATTGGTGAGAGAACAATTGGTGTCCGGTCAGTTTGAGCTCAACCCAAAGTGTTCTTGCCTGTGTAAGGGTAGAGAGTGTGACAAAGGGTTTTCACTGGCTGATTTATTTATTTATTTTTCTATTTTATTTTCTGTTCGATTTTTATTTCATATTTGTTTGTATACAAAATTTGTATACACTGTATTTCACACTATCCTTTATTCACATTATGTTCCATACAATCATTATAATTAATTGTTGTTGTTGTTGTTATGTGCCATCGAGTCGTTTGCGACTCATAGCGACCCTATGCACAACAGCCCCAAACCCTGCTCTATCCTGCACCAACCGCACTGCCTCTGACACACCCATTCCGATTACCCTAGTCACCGAATCAGTCCATCTCATAGAGGGTCTTCCCCTCCTGCGCTGTCCCTCC
>NW_006399858.1:8405495-8430735 GCF_000299155.1 Elephantulus edwardii
ACAGGTTTGAGGCCTTGAACACTAATGAGCGAAGACCAGATGAGTTGTGGGAGAATGTCAAAGGTATCATCCAGGAAGAGTGCAAATGGTCATACAATTAATTATATTTTATAAAATTAATCAACATTGAACTATGTCCACCATTGTTCTGTCTTTCCATATCCCTTACAAATATTTTCCTTTTTTTTTTTTTACCCACTACTCCATCCATTCATTCAATTTTGTTACCCTATGGTGTCCCTTCTACCCATCATTACAAATTTGGCCTCTTTTTCCCTCCTTGGATCCTCATACACTTTTTACTAGTTGTGTATGTATATAATAATTGTTTCATAAATTATTTGTCCTTATGGGACTGAGTTAATTCACTCAACATAATGCTCTAGAGTTCCTATTTATGTAGTAATTTTGAAAAGCATTGCTCCTGAGTGCTGCATAGTATTTCATTGTGTGAAATACCTCAAATTCACAATCCGTTGATTGTGGCTGGATATTTCGGCTGTTTCCATGTTCTTGTGATGGCTAATAACCGTGCTATGAACAGTGGTGTACAAATCTCCATTTGTGCCTCAGTTGCTATTTTTCTTGGGGTATATTCCAAGCAGTGGAATAGGTAGGTCATACGGAATTTGTATGTTCAATTCTTTGAGGAAACACCGAAAAACTGCTTTCCTTAGTGGTTTTACCATTTTACAATACCACCAACAGTGTATGAGAGTTCCTATCTTTCGGCATCCTCTTCAAACTCAATTAATTATTCCGTTTATTCTTAAACTCTTTATTACTTGCTGTACTATTAAACTTTGCCACTGTTACTAGGGTGAGATGGTATCTCATTGTGGTTTTGCTTTGCATCTCTCTTATAGGACTGGCTGATTTTATTAAGTGCATCTGCAAACCTTTCTTTACAAGTGCCTCTGGATGAACTCAACCCTCCAGCTTGCCAGTTAGCAGCCAAACATGTTCACTGCTGCACTACCTATGGATGTACAGAAGAATGAGTAAATCTAGCTGGGAAGATGTACAACTACATGGTTCCTTGTTGCTGTTGTCAGATGCTGTTGAATTGAGTATGACTCATAGAAATCCTATGAACAAAAGATTTGAATCCTGTTCTAGCCAGCACCATCTTCACACTTCCTGACACACAAGAGCCCATAGCAGCAGTCACTGGGTTAATCCACATAGTTGAGGGTCTTCCTCTTCTTCACCAACCCTCTACCCTTCCCAGTATCATGCCCTTCTCCAAGGAATATCCCCTTCTAGCAACGTGCCCAAAGTATGTGAGGCAAAGCCTCATCATTTTTGCCTCCAAAAGGCACTCCATCTGCAACCTCTCCAAGACACATTTGTTCATTCTCATAGCCATCCATGGTATGTTCAGTGCTCCTCTCCAACATCACAGTTCAAAGGCTTCAATTCTCCTTCTGTCAGAAGGGAGAATGGCAAGACTTCTCACATACGTTGGACTTGTTATTATGAGAAGGAACCAGTCCCTAGAGCAGGGTATCACTCTTTGTAGATAGCGAAATCAAGGAAATGTCTCAAGGAGATGACTTGGCATAGTGACTTCAACAAAAACCCTCAAAAATATCTAAGTCTGTGAAGACAGAGCAGGATCTGGCAGTGTTTTGCTCTGCTGTTTATAGAGTCTCTGTGAATTGGGGCCTATTTAATGACACTTAACAATAGGACTAGTAGTCTCAAGACTTTGAATGGTTTGAAGGCTCTTTTGGACTTTGACTTTTTCTGTCTTTCTGTATGTTGCATAGTTCAGTGATAAAATTTGCTCTTTCCATGCAAAAGACCTTAAGGTACTTCCTAGTTAAAGCTTATCATACATAATCACTACTGTTCAGTTAGTTGAGCCTTGGGTGTTGCTATAATGTAAAATAGTTTTTTGTTAGTGTTTCCAGACTAAAGGAATTATACAAGAAATTTCCTGGTAATTTATGTGCAAAAATTAGTCAATGAATACTTTATGGATCACGATGTTCTGATGTGCAACTGGTCATAGGATTGCCACTCATCTGAGTTGCATTTCATTCTGTTGGGCATAGAGTCTCTAGGAGTTGAAGGCCAACACATTGGCAGCTAATACGGAATGACTGCAGCAGTGTTTGAAAGAAAGAAATTGAGAACTTCTAGGAACCAAGCTGAAAGAATATTCTTGCCAGGATACTGAGATGCAAGTGTATAGGAGTCCCAGGTTGGGGCTCAGATCCTAGCCCCTCAACTTCTTAGGTTAGAGATTTTATCAAAGTCTGTAAATTCTCTTGTGCTTCCACTTCCTCACCACAAATGTGTAGATTCTAATAGTACCATCCTGTACCAGGCAAGATTTGGGTCTACTGTACATAGCAATTTAGAATGTGGCTTATTTAAAATAATTTTAATTTTTCTGAAATAAGAAAGTCAGGTGGGTATAATTCATGGCTCTAGCAAGCCTCTGTGAGACTATAAGTGCTACAGATTTTGTGTATAGTTTTGCCTTATCATTTGTAAGTAAAACTATGTGGCTTCCCTTCCCCTTTATGATGTCAAGATGGATTCTGGATTTTCCAGGCAGAATTAGAAGGAAAGGGAAAGGAATAAAAGATCAAAGTCTTCATTATGGATTATTCTGCCTTCTTGTTGTTGCTGTTAGGTGCTGTCCAGTCAATTACAACTCATAGTAACTGTATGAACAACAAATGGAAACCTTGCCCTATCTTGCATCATCCTTACACTCTCTGGCATATTCTAGTCCATTATTACAGTAATTGTGTCAGTCCATCTCACTGAGAGCGATCCTCTCTTTCGCTGACCCTCTATTTTTGATAGATGTTCCCCCCACACACACACAGATTGACCCTTTCTAACAAGCTGAACGTGTGTGAGATGAAGTTTCACTATCTTTGTCTTAAAGGAGGACTCTGGTTGTACATCTTCAAAGACAGATATGTTGGTTCTTTTGGAAATCCATGAGGTATTCAATACTCTTCACCAACACCACACATTACTACAAGAAACAAAAAGAGAATTGGATAAATGGAAGAATATTCCTTGCTCATGGAGAGGAAGACTCAATATTGTGAAAATTACAATATTACCAAAGGCAATTTACAGGTTCAACTCAATTACCAATTCCATCCTTCAACGAGATGGAAAAGGCAATCTCCAATTTCATTTGGAATGGAAAGAGGTCTTGGATAAGCAAAGCACTCCTTAAACAGAGAAACAAGGTAGGAGGCACCTCACTCCCTGATGTCAAATCCTACACACTGTTGTTGTGGTGAAGACACCATGGTACTGGTACAAAGACAGACATATAAATCAATGAAATAGAATTAAGAATCCAGAAATCATCCCATCTACCTATGGTCGACTGATTTTTGACAAGGAGATGCAATCAGTTAAGTGGGGAAACGATAGACTCACCCCCCCCCCCAGGTTTGTCCTAGAGATGGTGAAGCCAGAATGCTCCTTGGAGTCAAGGGTTCTGAAACTTTGTCTGACATACTTTGGGCATGTTGCAAGGAGGGACTAGTCCTTGGAAAGGGACATCATGGTTGGCAGAGTGGAGGGGCAGCGAAGGAGAGGAAGACCTTCAATGACATGGATCAATTCTGTGACTGGAGTGGTGGGAATGAGTGCATGTGAGATGGCTGGGTTGGCACAGGATAAAACAGCGTCTAGAGCTCTTGGACATAGGGTCGCTATGAGTTGCAAGCGACTCGATGGCACGTAACAACAACAATTTTAATGAAAGTTTACAAAGATTTAGGGTTTCCAGGTAACAAATGGAAATGGTAGTATAGTGTGTGTGTGTGTGTGTGTGTGTGTGTGTGTGTATCAAATGGATAGAGAAGTTGTGGTATATTCACACAATAAAATATTATGCTGCATTGAAAAAACAAGAAACTCATAAATTATTACACAAAATGGGTGACCCTGAAGGATGTCATGCTGAGTGAAATATAGTGGTCATACAAGGACAAATACTACCAAGTACCACTATTGTAAAACGGGACTGACATCGGGGTTGAGGGGGGTACCTAAGAAAAGAATGTATATGGATTGAAACAGATGAGGGAGAGAACTGTTTAAAAGAGATGTAGGTTAGATATTATTGTCATGACAGGAGTTCAGAATGAAGGCTGCATAATGGAGTGGGCTGGGGGATGATTGGGGTCGTATAATAATGAAAGTTTTTGTTTTTTGTTTTAGCCTTTTTTTGTTTTTTACTTTTCAAAGAGAAGACCAAACTGGGGGAGAGGGCTGCGCGGGGAGAAAATTGCAACAATGAATACACGGAAATCCAACTTCTTTGTAAACTTTCATTAAAATTAATTTTAAAAAAGAGAATCAGACACATTTCTGTAAGTTAGTAATAAATAAAATAATTTTCTAAAAAGAAAAAAAGGGAATAGCATATGTATGTTTGGAATTCCAGCATATGAGAGGAACAAGGACATCACTGAGAAAACTGTAGAAGAGGTACTAGAAGCAAACTTCCCAGGTAATCATCCTCAGATTCTCCAAAGTAAAAGTTAAGGATAGAAAACTGAAAACAGCATGAGAAAAACAAAGATCATCTACAAAGGAAAAGCAGTTGAATTAAGTCCTGCTTTCTCAGCAGAAACCATGTGAACAAGAAGACAATGGATGTCATATACAGAAAGTTGAAAGTAAACAATTGCGGGGGGAGCTCTGGTGGCCTAGTGGCAAGAAACTGCACTGCAATCCCAGAGGCTACGGTTCGAATCCACCAGATGCTCTGCCGGAGAATGAGGCGCAATATCCTCCTGTACCAGTCAGATCTGATTTGACGGTACACACACACACACACACACACACACAAAAAGAAAGTAAACAATTGCCAACTGATAGCCTGCAACCAGAAAATCTCTCTATCAAATATGAAGGAGAAATTAGGACTTTTGCATAAAAGAAGAAACTTAATCTACAAGAACTTTTAAGGAAAGTCCTTCACATAGAAAAAACAAGAAAGTGAATGGACCATAGTAATAAGAAACAACAAAAAAAGAAACACAGCACAATGACAAAAACATAACATGGCCTGTCTATAATTACACTTAATGTGAATGGACTAAATGCCCAATTAAGAGAAAAATAGCAGAATGGATAAAAAAAAAATCAGTCCACCAATAAAAGATAAATAAATATAAAGACACATCTAAGAAATGAAGAGAAGGAGACACTCAAAATCAAAGGCTGGGGTGGAAAATATACCGAGCAAATGGCATCCACAAAAAAAGCAGGAGTGGCAATACTAATCTCTGATAAAATAGACTTCAGAATGAAAACCGCAATAAAAGATAATAATAGATAATATAAATAAATAATAAAAGATAAGGAAGAGAACTATATAAAGCAGATTAGGAAGATATAACGTTGGTCAGCACCTATGCACCAAAGCATAGACTTGCAACATACATAAAACAATGGTTAACAGAACTGAAGAAAGAAACAGGCAGCACCACAATAGTGGTAGGAAATTTTAATACATCACTCTCACCAACTCAAAAGAAACTTAATAAAGATGCAGAATATCTAAACTATGCATTCAGCCTGTAATCTTGTGTATATATTCTTCATACTGCACTCAATTAAAACACGATTCACTTTCTTCTCAAATGCACATGGTACATTTTCCAGAATTGGTTATATATTAGAGCATAAAGCAAGCCTCAACAAATTAAAAAAATACTGAAATTATACAGAATATCTTCTCAGACACAATGGTATAAAGCTAGCAATTAACTACAAGAGGATAAAGCTTATAAAATCACTCCTGTGGAAGCTAAACAACACCCTGGACAAAGAAACCTACAGAACACTTCTGTGAGAAGCAATTCAAAACTAAAATAAATGGAAAAATATTCCTTGTTCATGGATAGGAAAATTCAATATTGTGAAAATGACAATCCTACCAAAAATAGTCTACATGGTCAACACAATCCCAATACAGATACCAAATCCTTTTTCAAGGAGATTAAAAGAGAAATTTGGAGAGGAAAGAGATCTTGAATAAGAAAAGCACTTCTGAAAAGCCAAAAGGAAGTGGAAGGCAGAGCAGTCCTTGACCATAAAACCTACTACACAGTGGTGATAATAAAAAAGACATGGTCTTTTATGATAACAGGCACAATGGAACAGAGTAGAGAACCCAGAAATGAATCTATTTATTGATTGTCAACTGATATTCAACAAGAAAATAAAACCTATCAAATGGGGAAATGACAACCTCTTCAATAAATAGTGCTGGTAAAACTGGACTTCTAAATGCTGAAAGTTGAATTAGGATCCACATTTCACAATAAACACAAAAATCAACTCAAGATGGATCAGAGACCTAGCCCAAAACCATAAAGTTCGTAAGAGACAAACTAGGATCAAATTTAGAAGGCTTAGTCTATGGTATAAAAACTCTGACACATACAGCCAGAAATGCACAATCTGGAGAGGATAAAATTGGTGAATGGGACCTTCTAAACACTAAATCCCTGTGCACATCAAAAACTTTTTCCAATCAGATGAAAAGAAAACTTACTGACTGGGTAAAAAAATTGGACAATGTCATCTCAGACAAAGAAAGACCTCATAACAAAAGCTTACAGAATACTCCTGGGCCTCCAGAAGGAAAAGATAGATAGCCAAATCACAAATTACAAAATGGGCAAAAGACATAAAAAGACTTTTCACAGAGGAAGGCATTCAGATGGACAACAGACACATGAAGAAATGCTCAAAATTACTGGCAAGAAGAGAGATGCAAATTAAAACCACAATGAGATACTATCTCACCTCAATAGCAACGGCAACATTTAGCAGGGCAGCAAGCAATAAATGTTGGAAAGGATGCGGAGAGGTGGGAACGTTCATACACTCTTGGTGGGATTGTAAAATGGTACAACCATTCTACAAGTCAGTTTTGAGTTTCCTTAAAAAACTGAACATAGAAACTCTGTATGACCCAACTATTCCACTACTAGGAATATACCCCAAGGAAATTAGAAATGAGATACAAAGGGAGATTTGTACACCAATGTTCATAGCACTGTTCACCATCACGAGAACATGGAAATAGACCAAATGTAAAACCACAACTGAATGGATTGAAACATTGTGGTACATTCACACAACAAAGTACTATGAAACACTCAGGAGCTATAATTTCGAAAAATATTACTTGGTTTGGGAGAGACTGGAAAGCGTTGTGCTGAACTAACTCAGTCTCATACAGACAAACTGCCCAAGACCATTTTTGTAAAAACATAGAAGGATAACTAGTAAAACATATATGGGGAGCCAAAGTGGTGAAGTGTGTGAGCAAAGGGGTGAGGATGAGTAGGGGCGAAATCATAGAGTTGCACAATTTTGTAGATAGGTGTGTGTGTGTGTGTGTCTGTGTCTGTGTCTGTGTGTGTAAAGGAAATGGGAAAGATTTGGTGGGGACCTGAAAATACAGGGTGATATTGGGCATAGTCCAAAGGTGATTAACTTTATAAAATATAATGAATGGGAATTATTATATGAAATACAATGTGAAAGAAGATAGTGTAAAACATAATGTATATGAGCTTTGTAAGCAAACTAATGTAAAATAAAAATCCCAGCATTTTCAATTAAAAAAAAGGTGTTTATCTGAACAGAGCAAGGGAATACTACATGATTTGTAGCTTAGATGACAACTTGCAAACTTTTAAGAAACCAGACCCTACTCATTTCAATAGGAGATAGATCATATTTTTTTTGTGTGTGTGAAATTTTATGTCAATTGGCTAAATTATCCCATACTACTAAACTTTCAAAACCAGTAAGCCAATTTGGAAGTTGAAAAAATTTAAGAATGATGTACATCAGGGTTGTATCTTTTCTCCATAATCTATATGTTGAGTAAATCATTTATCATTTGAATAGCTGGATTTTACAAAGAGGAACATGGCATTAGGATTGAAGACCTGTGCTATACAGATGACACAACCTTGCCTGTTGATAGTGTGGAGGACTTGAAATGCTTGCTGCTAAAGATGAAAGACTACACTCTTCAATGCTGATTACATCTCAACAAAATATCCTCCCTTCTGGACCAATAGGCAACATCATTATAGACACAAAAGGATTGAAATTGTCAAAGATTTCATTTTTCTTGGATCCACATTGAACAGCCTTAGTACCAGCAGTTAGAAGATATGGAGATGCATTGCATTGGACAAATCCACTGTCACGCTTGTATTCAAGTTAATTAGGAGCAAAGAAGTCAGTTTGAACACTAAGGTGCACCTGATTCAGGGCATGGTCTTTTGAATAATTGCTATGCATCTGAGAGCTGGGTAATGAAAAATGATGACAGAAGAATTGGTGTTTTTGAATTATGGTGTTGGAGAAGAGCACTGAACATTCTATTGTTGTTGTATACTGTTGACTCTGAGCCAACCAATAAGTGACCCTCCATAGCTGAATACCTCATGAACTACAAAAATACACAAAGATACATGTTTAGGAAAAAATGCGGCAAGAGTCCTCATCTCACATATATTTGACTTATCACTAGGAGAATTGCATTAGGAACATCTGTTGTCAAGGACATTTCCAGAATGTTGAAGAACAAGGCTGTAAGTGTGGACACTTAGGTGCACCTGATCCAGGCCGTGGCCTTCATAATTACTTGGTATGCATCAGAGAGCTGGACAGTGACCAAAGGTGACAGATGAAGGATTGATCCCTTTGAGTTATGGTGCTGGAGAAGAGTATTGAACATATTATCGACTACAATAGAATTAATATGTCTGTCCTGGAGAGGGTAAAACCATGCTCTTCCTTGGAGGCAAGGATTTTGAGCCTCTGTCTCACACACTTTGGGCATATAGCTAGAAGAGACCAGTCTTTGGAGAATGATATCATGCTTGGAAGTGTTAAGGGACAGTGCGGGAGAGGAAGATTCTGGATGAGATGGATTGACACAATAACCGGGGTCATAAGGGTAGGTGTATCAAAGGCAGTGAGATTGGCTTAGGATAGAGCAGGGTTTAGAGCTATTGTGCTTAGGGTTGCTATCAGTAGTGGTCGACTCAATGGAACATAACAATAATAGCAACTAGGAGATAATATTCCTTGGAAAGGGATGTCATGCTTGGAAAGGTAGAGTGTTAGTAAAAGAGACTACCCTCACCCGCATGGATTCATTCACATAGTGACTGCAGAAATGGGTTTAAGTATGTCAAAGATGATGAAAATGGTACAAGATAAGACAGAGTTCATGTAGTTCATAGGATCACTATGAGTCATGCTCAACGGCACCTAATAATATTGTTGTTTGTTGTTGTTAAGTGCTGACAATACCTGAACGCTTGTATGGCTTTCATTGTTTCTCCAGGTTCATATGGTTTCTGAAGCTAGCTATTTTGGAAATGGAGGCCAGTCCTGCTTCTAAATCATAATAATAATGAACTAGCTTATTTACTCTGCTCCTTGGAGGCAAGAATTCTGAAGGTACGTCTGATATACTTTGGACATATTGCAAGGAGGGACCAGTCCTTGGAGAGGGACATCATGCTTGGGAGTGTAGAGGGGACAGCACAGGAGAGGAAAACCCTTGATGAGGCGGATTGATTCGGTGACTGTGGTAATAGGAATAGGTGTGTCAGAGACAATAAGATTGGCAAGAGATAGGGAAGAGTTTAGGGCTGTTGTACATAGGGTCGTGATGATTCGTAGGTGACTTGATGGTAGATAACAATAACGATAACAGTAAGCTTATGCTTAAAATTGCAATTTTAGAATGAAGCAAAGAATGTATATGAACTCCTTTTAAAGGATGAAAAACTTTCTGCACCATCTATCTTCCTATCTTGACTCCTTGACTCTTCAACAAGTAGAAACTTTTTTATTAGAAATGTATTTTTAAAATACATTTTTGTCACCTGATTTTCATAGATTCACAGACATTTCTTTTTATGAAATGTTGACTTTTGGCCCAAGGCCTTTTTGGATAATGGCAACTCATTATTGTGTCTGTCTGGCACACTTACTTCAGTCTCTGCTATGGGTCAATGGGAGAGAGTAGAGGAAAGATGAAAATAAAATGACCCAGATGCAGCCAAACACCTGGCTGCAGCAAAATGACATTTCTCAACATCTGAGCAGGTTTTGATTGCCAAATATGAACTGAGACTTTTACAGCACTGCATACCCCATGCTGCTGGATAGATCCTGAATCAGGTTTCTGAGGCTGTAAATCTTTTTGGGAGGAGACTCTCCATCTTTTTTCTCCTTAAGACACTGGTGTATTTGAACCATTTAGCTTCCCAGTGTGCTACCCACACCCAAGACTCTTCGCTAGATAAATGCTTTATTTAATCATTTCCTTGAATATTTCAGTGTAAGTCATCAGCACTTTAGACACATTGAGAAGTATACTAGAGTCTTAAAATAATATTCCAGCATTTATTGGTGTCTGTGATACTCTTTGAGACAGCTTGCCTGTCTCAGATATTTATAAGACTTTCCTACTTACCTCTAAGATCTGTTAAATTCTTTCTTTACTTCCTCTATTCTTCACCAAAATGTATTGAGTACCTACTATGAATTCAGTGATAGTATCTAGCAACAATACCTCTTTCAGTTTGAAGTAATTGTGGTTGGATGTTGTTATAATACTAGAAAATGTAGCATCACATACCAGGGCAGATTTCAGTGGAGCTTCCAGACTAAGACAGAATAGGAAGAACAGTTTGACAATTTACTTTAAAATAGGAGCCAATGGATAATCTATGGATTGCAACAGAACAGTGTCCAGCTCAATGCTGGAAGATAAGTCTCTGGGTTGAAGGACACTTAAAAGACACAGTAGTTTCAAACAAACCAACAATCATGAAGATGAGCAGAACTAGGCAATGTTTTGATTTATTGGACTTGGGATTTTGTATATGACTTGATAGGAGCCCAGTGAGTTGGAAGTGACGTGATGGCAACACCAAGAACAACAGCATCTATGATGAGAAGACAGGTTTCATAACTTAGAATTTATTAATTTATTGCACAATTACATATTTATGTGTATTCTATGTGACAAGCACTTTGTAAAATAGTCAGAATGTAAAAATGTACAAGAGAGAGAAAGGGCATAAGGCTTGAACCCTTAGTTTCATATGGGATAAATAACCAGAGAGCTACAGCACACTGAACAGTTGGGATGTCAAGACCAAACCACGTGTCTGAATTTGGTTTAAGTGAAGAACAATTTGCCTTGATATGGTCGGTTTTTTGTTGTTTTTTTTTTAAGAGTGGAAAGTGTTTACCTGCTATGATGTTTACAAGTAACAGGGAAATTTAAAAATTCTTATACCCACATAGAATTGATATTACTAGAATGAAAATTGTTACATATCTTATTAACTGAAACCTTTTGATACTATGAAGGTGTGAGCCATAATCATTTGCCTTTAGGTAATTTGTAAAAATCCTGGCTTTTCTATCAAGCTTTGCCCTAAGAAAAACACAAGTTTTAGTAGAGGGGAAAAAAAAAGATATGATACATATGCTATTATTTGTTGCTAGGGGGATTTTTCCATTTTATCTTGTCTGACAAAAATAAATGAGATTTCAAAAATATCATCAGGAGAATAGTGGAGCAACTGTTGGAGAAGAGATGGGGTGTATTTTTGAAGATGAAGTTTATAACTTAAGATAAACATGGAATCACAGCATTCCAAGCCAAAAAAAAAAAAAATTCTTGAAAGGCCTGATGTGAAATGTGGTAGGAAGACATGACGACAAAGTCAAGTAGGACTGTAGACTTAACTTGGAGAACTTATTTTTCTTTAATGTGAACACAGAATGGCCAAATGAGATAATATCATATTTATTGACTGAATTCCTCCGAATATCATGTTCTGGTAAAGACAATGGAAAGTATTTTAAACAAATTTTACTGCAAGTTTAAAAATTTAGCATAAATTTAGGAAAAAGCATAGATTCTGTTCCGAGAACATAAAATATATCCCATGATATGTTAGTAAGAATTGTGTACTGTGTGACCTTAAAATACATAATGAAATATTTAATATAAAAGGACTCACACTGTACATGATGAGAATGAGGAAATATGTTGTGTACTATGGTTTAGATGAAATTACTATGACAACGATAACTTTTTGCATTTCTTAATTTCTTTCCAGTTGGAATTTGCAACTTAAATGTCACATTATCATAGGTTTTGGATTTCTCTTTCTATGTGGTTTTAAAAGAAAAGTCACACACCAGTGGGTCTATTAAATCCTCATTTAATTAAGTGTACCACTTGAGCATATCAAACTCATACAGGAATCAAACATCTGTGTGGATACCTTGGCAATTGGAAACAAAACAGAAAAAAAGAAGCAAAACTACAGATAAATCTTTGAATAGAATTTGCAGTAGATTAATATATGCATAACTTATAATCAGAGGACCTATTTTTTAATGAATTTTAATGAAAGTTTACCTAGACTTTGGATTTCCATTTATTAATTGTTACACACTTCCCTCCCCCTCAGTTTGCTTTTCTCTTTGAAAAGTAAAAATAATTCTTTCATTATTATACAATCCCCACCCTCCCCATCCACTCCGCAATGAAACTTTCATTCTGGACTCTTGTCATGACAATAATACCTAGTCATATACCCCTTTTAGATAGTTCTGTCTCTCATCTGTTTCAATGCAGCACACATTATTTACCCCCTCTTTTCAGTCCCGCTTTACAGCAGTGGCATTATGCAGTATTTGTCCTTTTGTGACTGAGATATTTCACTCTGCATGACATCTTAGGATCACCCGATTTGTATAATAATTCATGAGTTCCTTGTTTTTCAATGCAGCATAGTATTTTATTGTATCACAATATATTTATATATCATAGCTTCTCTATCCATTTGTTTGTTGATGGGTACTTGGGTTGTTTCCAACTCTTTGCTATTGTGAACAAAGCCTCGATAAACATGGGTGTACATATATCTGCTTGGGTGGCAGTACTGATTTCTTTAGGGTATATTCCCAGTAGTGGAATTGCTGGGTCAAATGGTATTTCTATTTGCAACTTTTTGAGAAAGCGCAATACTGCCTTCCATAGTGGTTGCACCATTTTACACTCCCACCAACAGTGAATAAGAGTTCCAGTTTCTCCGTAACCTCACCAGCAATTGTTGTCTGCTGTTCTGTTAAATTTTGCTATTCTGACTGGGGTGAGATGATATCTCAGAGTTGTTTTGATTTGCATCTCTCTTAGAGCTAGAGATTTTGAACATTTCTTCATGTGTTTCTTCACCATTTGAATGTCTTCTTTGGTGAAGTGTCTGCTCATTTCCTGTGCCCATTTTTCAATTGGATTGTTTACCTGTATGTTGTTGTGGTGCTTGAGGCTTGAGTATATTATAAATTCCAGATTTAAATCCCTTATCTGACATGCCATTACCTAATATTTTTCCCCAATTTGTGGCTTCCCTTTTTACCCTGTTGGAGAAGTTTTTGGTTATGCATAGGGATTTGATTCTTAGAAGATCTCATATCTATTTCATCCTCTCCTGGTTGTAGGTTTTTCAGGATGCTTGGAAGACTGTTTATGTTGTGGATTAGAACATCTAGAGTTCTTCCAAGCTTTTCTCTAATAGTTTATAGTCCTTGGTTTTAGTCCTAGGTCCTTGATCCACTTTGAGTTGATTTTAGTGTATGGAGTGAGGTGTGGATCTTTGCTTGAGTTTCCTGCAGATAGTTTTCCAGTTTTACCAACACCATTTAATAAAAAGGTTGTCATTTTCCCACTAAACTGATTTTTATCTTCTTGTCAAAAATCAGTTGACAATAGGTAGATGGCTGATTCTGTATTCTCAGGTCTATTCATTCTATTGATCTATGTGTCTGTCATTTTACCAGTACCATTCTGTCATGATCACCATGGCAGTTAAGTACGATTTGTAATCAGAAGATGAGATGCCTCCTACCTTATTCCTCTATTTTAAGGAGTGCTTTGCTTATTTGGGGCCTCTTTCCATTCCATATGAAATTGGAGATTGCCTTTTCCATCTTGTTGAAGAATGGAATTGGTAATTGTATTGGGATTGCATTGAACGTGTAAATTGCCTTTGGTAATATTGTCATTTTCACAATATTGAGTCTTCCTATCCATGGGCAAGGGATATTCTTCCATTTATTCAGTTCTCTTTTTGTTTCTTGCAGTAATGTTTTGTAATTTTCTTTGAATAGATCCTTTGTGCCTCTGGTTAGATTTACTCCCAAGTATTTAATATTGTGATTAGCTATTGTGATGAATATTGTTTTTCTTAACTCAAGTTCTGTATTCTTTGTCACTGTATAGAACTTCAATTGATTTTGTATGTTGATCTGTCACTTTGCTGAATAGGTCAAGTGTGTCCAGTAGTTTTCTTGCTAAGTCTTTAGGGGTTTCTAAGTAATCTGTCATATTATCTGCATAGAGAAATAATTTTACTTCCTCTTCGTCAATTTGGACTCCTCTTATTTCCTTTTCTTGTCTTATTGCTATTGCTAAGACTTCCAATACAATATTGAATAGGAGAGATGATAGTGAGTATCCTTTCCTGGTTCCTGTTCCCAAATGGAATGTGTATAATCTCTCTCCATTTAGAACACTGTTGGCTCTTGGGTTTGCATATATACTTTTTACTGTCTTGAAGAAATTCCCCCAATCCTGATTTGTTGAGTGTTTTAATCAGGAAAGGGTGTTTGGATTTTGTCAAAGGCCTTTTTGCATCAATTGATAGGACCATGTGGTTCTTGTTCTTTGCTTTGTTAATGTAATGAATCACATTGATTGTTTTTCTTATGTTGAATCATCCTTGCATACCTGTTATTTGTTCACGGTGAATTATTTTTTTGATGTACAGTTGGATTCTATTGGCCAGGATTTTATTTGGGATTTTTGCATCTGTGTTCATGAGAGCTATTGGCCTGTAATTTTGTATTTTGGTGGTGTCTTTACCCGGCTTTGGTATCAAGGATATGTTTGCTTCATAGAATGAGTCTGGGAGAATTTCATCTTTATTTTCTGAAATAGTTTATGTAGAATTGGTGACAGTTCTTCTCTGAATGTTTGATAAAATTCACTTGTAAAACCACCTGGTCCAGGACTTTTTTTGACTGGAAATTGTTCTATTTCCTTTTCAATTTCTTCTTTTCTAATGGGTCTGTTCAGGTGTTCAATTTCGGTTTGTGTCAGTTTAGGTTGGTTGTGAATTTCCAAGTATTTGTCCATTTCTTCTAGGTTTTCAAATTTGTTTGAATAAAGTTTTTCATAATATTCCTATGTCAGCCTTTTTATTTTAGTTGGTTTTGTTGTGATGTTGTGTGTTTCATCTTTTATTTGGATTATTTCTGCCTTTTTCTCCTTTTCCTTTGTTAGTTTTGCTAGTGGTTTGTCGATTTTATTAACCTTTTCAAAGAACCAACTCCTTGTTTTGTTGATGGTTTCAATTGTTTTCCTGTTTTCTATTTTATTTATTTCTGCTCCAATTTTTATAATTTCTGTTTTGTTCTTCTTTTTTAGGAGGATGTCAGGTTTTCTTGCTGTTCCTTTTTCAACTTATTGGAGATGCTGGTTAGAGAGTCAATGGTCATTTTTCCCCTCCTTTTGATGTGCTTGCTTATTGCTATAAATTTATCTGTGATAACTGTTTTGGCTGTTTCCCAGTGATTTTGGTAAGTGGTGTTTTAATTGTCATTTGTTTCAAGAAATTTTTCAATTTAATCTTTTATTTCTTCACTTATGTTCAAGCAAGGTGTTGTTCAGCTTCCAAATATGTGGATTTTCCTCTTTTATCTTCTTTTATCAATTTCTGATTTTGTAGCATTGTGGTCTGAGAAGATACTTTGTACTATTTCGATGTTTTTTAAATTTGTTGATGCTTGCCTTGTGACTTGAGATGTAATCTATTCTGGAGAATGTTCCTTGCACATTGGAGAAGAAGTTATACTGTGGGTTTGTGTGTGTGTGTGTGTGTGTGTGTGTATTAGCCTATAAACAACTCTGAGTTTGAGTTGGTTTATTGTGTGGTTTAATTCTTGAGAATCTTTGTTGAGTTTCTTTCTGGTAGTTCTATCTTTTCTTGAGAAGTGTGTACTGAAGTCTCCAAGTACTATAGTAGTGTTGTCTATTTCCTTTTTCTGTTTTGTTAATGTTTGTTTTATGTATCTTGGAAATCTTTCATTTGGTGTGTATATATATTTATTACTGTATGTCCTCTTGTTCTATTGACCCTTTAAGCATTATGTAGTGACCTTCCTTGTCCTTTGTGGTGGTTTTTGAGTAAAAAAGTATCTGATGAGAGATTAATATCGCTACTCCTGCTTTTTTCTGATTGCCATTTGGTTGGTATATTTTCCCCTACCCTTTTATTTTTGGTAATTCTTTATCTTCATTTCAGGTGGGTCTGTTGTAGATAGCATATTGATGGATTTTTTTTTTTTTATCCAATCTGCTACTCTTTTTCTCTTCGGTGGTACATTCAAACCATTCACATTCAGTGTGATTATTGAGAGACAATGTTTTATTGCTATCATTTTGTTGAATTCTTTTTGGTGTTGTTGCTAGTTTCTTTGGTCCATCCTGCTTTCTGTGGCACCTCTGTAAGAAGGATGTCTCTTAGGTTTCTTGCAATGTTGGTCTTGTTTTTACAAACTCCCTTAGGTTCTGTTTTTCTGGGAATATCTTGAACTCTCTTTAATATTTGATGGACAATTTTCCTGGGTACAGTATTCTTGGTTGACAGTTGTGTTCTTTGAGTGTTTGATATATGTCATTCCACGGTCTTCTTGCTTGCATGGTTTCTGCTGAGAAATTGGCATTTAATATAACTGCTCTCCCTTATAGGTTACTCTTTATTTCTCCCTTGCTGCTTTCAAAATTCTCTCTTTATCTTTGGTTCCAGTAAATTTGACTATGATATGCCTTCGTGTTCTTTTGGGGTCTAGTTATATGGCGTTTTCTCAGCTTCTTCAATATATATTCTCTCGTTCTTCATTATGCCTGCGAAATTTTCCTTTAGTAATTCTTCCACAACATTTTCAGTGCCTTTACTTGTTTTTTCCTGTTTGGGGATTCTGATGATGCATGTGTTTTTCTCTTGATGGTGTCTCACATTATGCTTAGGTTTTCTTTTTCCTTCTATTTGATTCTGCATTTTCCTCTAACAGATCAGTGGTGACAATTCTATCTTCTGTTTCACTGATTCTGTGTTCCATCTCTTTAAGCCTGTTCACGTGTCCCTCCATCATGTTGACAGCATCTGAAACATTGGACCTTATATTCTGGATCATGATTTCTTATTCTTCCAGAGCCTCTAAGACCTTGTTTGTGTTATCTGCATTATTTTGGATTATTTTTAAGCTCCTGTTTTTTGCTTGCACTGTCCTTTAATTCTTCAAGTTTGTTTTTCACCCATTGAAAATATTCAGTCATTTTTCTTTTAAATTCTGTGTCAGAAAATACCATCAGACTTTCTGGCTTTGGGAAATCCATTGATACTGTGTCACCTTTTGGGGTAACATCTTGCTTTGTGCTCGTGTAAGGTGGGAGGTAGCTTGCTTCTTGTGTAAAATTGCTGTGGTAGAGTTTTTTTCATGACTGAGGGTGTGATAGGGTCTAGATCTGAAGTCACTGCTCTAGAAGAGGGGAGGGCAGCTACACTGCCTGTGTTTCTCCCTGATCTTCTGACCCAACAGAAGGGTCAATTCAGGTCCCATGAGAGCATCCTCTTGTTGCAGCTAAATCAGATCAAGTTGCTCCAGATTAAAGGCAAGTTAGTTGATTGGATTTAGAGGCATAGGTGCAGGGCTGAAAAAGTACGAGGCAGGAAAGGGGGTGGGGTGGACATGTGCAGGGACCTCACTCAGATTCCAGCTGTCCAGGTGGGCTCTATCAGGGTCCTCACTCAAATTCCAGCTGTCAGGTTCTCTCCTGGTAGCTTTTTCCCAGTAGGGTTCTGTGTCTGGTGAGGTTTAAGAAAACTTAATCAAATTCCAGTTTTCTTGCTTGCTTTTGATGGTGGATCCCATAGCAGCTCAGCTGACAGCTCCCACTGGAGCTCCGATGGTGGTTCCTGTTGGGGCCTGTGGCTGTCTGCTACTGTGGGTCCCAAACTAATTATTTTAATAATAGTTTTTACTCAAATTCCTAATGTCCTGCTCGTTCTCTGTGTGTCATTCTCTGTGCCAGGACTTATTTTTTATTTTATAGATTTGAGTAGTTCATGACTATATAATTCAGTATATTCATTGGGGAGGAAAAAACACATAAGTTGACACAATTTGACTTTCAGGACATGAAATCTATCTACATGTATCTGTTGGGTGGCTGCCTCTTAAAGACCATCTCCAAACTCTACCTATCCCTTCTGATATCAATTAAAAATACAGTATATCTTTCAGCCATAAGAGCTAGGTCAGACTTCCCAGTTTAAAGTATGGGGTTGCTCTCACTAACAAGACTGCCCAGATTTCAGATTACAATTGTAAACTTGGGGGCTCCCAAGCACCCTCACATCTGATCTATGGCACTAGGTTTGAGTGTTCATTCTACCTTAGGATACCAGCCATAACCTCAGAGGTTTTCAGAGGCTCATCACTTCTGATATCCTGATCAAACTTGAGAATTACTAAAACTCTCTTTAGCTTGAAACAATTGCTGCTGAAGATTAAAGACTAAAATATGCAGAATATCAGAACCCTGCAATATGGATTACATCTCAGCATTGTTATTGTTAGGTACCACCAAGCCAAGTCTGACTCACAGCAATCCTATGAACAAAAGATCTGAAAACAGTGTCCTGCACCATCCTCACACTTCCTGACACATCAGAGCCATTGCAATAGCCACCTTGTTAATCCACCTAGTTGAGGGTCTTCCTGTCCTTTGTCAACCCTTCACACTGTCCGACATAATGTCCCTCTCCAAGGAATAGCACTTTCTAGCAATTTGTCCAAAATATGTTAGATGAAGCCTCTTCATTCTTGCCTCCAAAGAGCACTCTGGCTGCACCCTCTCCAAGACATAACTAATTGTTTTCTTGGCCGTCCATGGAATGTAGGGTGCTCTTCTCCAACACCACAGTTTAAAGGCATCAATTATTTTTCTGACATTCTTATTTATTGTCCAAGTCTCAGATGCATAGCTAGTAATCGGAAAGACCATGACCTGAATCAGATGCATCTTAGTGCTCAAACTGACATCACTACTCCTCAATAATTTGGAAGGTCTCTAACTGCAGATTTTCCCATTGCAATGCATCTTCTTATTTCATGAGTGCTCCTACTAAAGGTGTTAGTTATGGATCTAAGTAAGATGAGTTTGTTGACAGTTTCAATCTCCCCTCTATCCATTGTGACACTGCCTGTTAGTCCTGTGGTAAGAATATTTGTTTTCTTGATATTAAGACACAATCCATATTGAAGACTGCATTCCTTGATCTTCTGCAACAAATGCTTCAAATTCTCCTTACTTTCAGTAAGCAAGTTTGTGTCATCTGTATAACACAAGTTATTGATGAGTCTCTCTTCAATCCTGATGCAACACTACTTTTTTGGATAATTTGCTCAGTATATAGATTGAACAAGTATGGAGACAGAATACACCTCTGATACATTCCCTTCACAATTCCAAGCCATACAGTGCTCCCCTGCTCCGTTCACACAACAGTATCCTGGTCCGGATATACGTTCCTCATGAGCACAGTCTAGTGCTCTGGGATTCCCATTCTTATCAATGTCAGGCACAATTTGTCATGATCCACACAGTCAAACACCTTTGCACAGTCAATAAGGCCCAAATAGACATTCTTCTAATATTCTTTCAGCCAGGATCTACGTGACATCAGCAGTGATATTCCTGGTACCATGGCTTCTTCTAAATCCTGCTTGAACTTCTGGCAATTCCATATCTATGTACTGTCCCAACCATTTTTGAATGATCTTCAGCTGTGTTTTGCTAGCACGTGATATCAAGGATAATGTTTAATAATTTCCACAGTCAGTTGGATTTCTGGTGGGTGTTTGTCATTTACTTGAAAACTACAGTGAACTGTTTAGACATTTCTAAATTGTGTTAGCAATCAAGTGTAAGCTATGTAACTGTATCTGGTTTGTTTACAGTCAGCTTCTGTGGGAAGCTTCTATGTGGGCAAACAGGTTCTAGTGGGTGGGCCTTGGTATTTAAAATTTGATCAGGCCCTTGGGCATTTGGCCCTCAGGCCTGTCAGATAGTGTTTAGAAAAAACATTATTATAAGTGGTGCAGCACTTGTCTGTGATTTTGCTGTACTGAAATTATTTGGAGTTGCTGTGATACTGAAATTTTTTCCACTGGTGAGTAAAATTCCAAAAGAGTTTCCCATTGTGGATGGGTTTTGGTGGAGTTTCCTGGTTAAGACAGTCTAGGAAGCAGGATGGGCCATCTACTTCCTAAATAAAAGGCTTTTGAAAATCCTATGAACACTACACAAAGGAAATAGTTATAGTAGTATAGTGGTAGAGCCCAGATTGGAAGTTAGGCAAAATGAGGAAAATCAATAACAAACATTATTTTAAAATTGGTGCATCGAATGTTTGTAGCATGAATGTTGGAAAATTGGATATTGTCAAAAAGGAAATGGAACACATGAATATTGACATGTTGTTGTTATGTGCCATCCAGTCGCTTATGACTCATAGCAACCCTGTGTACAACAGCCCTAAACTCTGCTCTGGCCTGTGCCAATCACACTGTCTCTGACACTCCCATCCTGATTATCCCAGTCACTGAATCAATCCACCTCATAGAGGGCCTTCCCCTCATGCGCTGTCCCTCTACCCTCCCAAGCATGAGGTCCTTCTCCAAGGACCGGTCTCTCCTTACAACATGTCCAAAGTATGTTAGACAGGGCCTCAGAATCCTTGCCTCCAAGGAGCCACCCGGTTTAACCATTTCCAGGATGAATCTGTTTGTTTTCCTAGCAGTCCATGGTACTCTCAATACTTCTCCAGCACCACAGCTCAAAGGCATCAATTCTCCTTCTATCCTCCTTGGTCATTGTCCAACTCTCTGATGCATAACAAGTGATTGCAAAGACCATGGCCTGTATCAGATGCACCTTAGTCTCCAGAGAGACACCATTGTGCTTCAGTATTTTGGAGAGGTCCCTAACAGCAGACTTTCCCATGGCAATGCGCCTTTTAATTTCCTGGCTACTGGTGCCAAGAGTGTTGACTGTGGAACCAAGCAAACTAAAGCTGTGAACAATCTCAATCTCTTCACCATCCATCCTGATGCTGCCAATTGGCCCAGTGGTGAGAATCATTGTCTTCTTGACATACTTGGCATTAATGAGATGCAATGGATTATCTTTGACCACTTTGAATCAGATAATCCTATCATATACTATGCAGGGAATGAAAAATAGAAGACAAATGATGTTGCATTCATAGCCAAAATGTCAATTTCAAGTTTATCTTTAAAACCAAAGTTGTGACTGATGGGATAATATCCATATACATACAGGGAATGGCTGTTAATATAACTATTTTTCAAGTATATGTGTCAACATCTAGTATCAAAGAGGAAGAAATTGAAAATTTTTATCAAATTTTGCAGTCTGAAATTGACTGAACATGTAATCAAGATGTGTTAATGCAAAAGTAGGTAACAATGAAGAAGGAACAGTACTTGGAAAATATGGGCTTGGTGATAGAAATGAGGCTGGAAATAGAATGATCAACTATTGTATTTAAAATTATTTACTCATTTCAAATACTTTTTCTAAAAGACACCAAAGACAACTTTGCACCTGGATTTCACCCAAAGTGCTGTATAGGAATCATATTGACTCTGTTTGTGAAAGAAATCACTAAGGAAGCTCAATATCAGCAGTGAAAACTAGGCCAGGGGCAGACTGTGAGTCAGATCATCAATTACTCATATGCAAGTTCAAATTTAGGCTGAAGAAAATAAAAATAAGTCAAAAGGAACCAAGATATGATCTTGAATCAATTCTAGATAAATTTCATGATCATCCTAATAATAAGTTTGAGACATTGAATACCAATGAAAGAAGATCAGATGAGTTGTGGGATGATATCAAGGATATCATCCATGAAGAAAGGAAAAGGTCATTACAACAGCAGAGGAGAAAGGAAAAAACTGAAATGAACGTCAGAAGAAACTTAAGATTGCACTGGAATGTCAGGAAGTCAAATCTAAAGGGAAACATGTCAAAGTAAAAAGCTGAACAGATGATTTCAAAGGGTAGCTTGGGAGGACAAAGAAAATTATTAAAATGGAGTGTACAGAAAGTCAGAATTGGAGGATAAAAGGAAAGAACTCACTCTGCATTTCTCGAGCTGAAAGAACTGAAAAACAAATTTAGGCTTCATGTCACAATGTTGAAAGATACTGTGGGCAATGTATTGAATGACCCAGAAAACATCAAAAGAAGATGGAGGGAATATATAGAGTCACTGTACCAGAAAGAATTGATTGACCATGAAAAATTTCAGGAAGTAACATATCAACAGGAGTTAATGGTAATGAAAGAGGAAGTGCAAGCTGTATTGAAGGCATTGGCAAAAAAGAAGGCCCCAGGAATCAATGACATACTAATTGACTTGTTGCAATTAACAGATGCAGCCATGGATGCACTCACCAGTCTATGCAAGGAAATTTGGAGGACAGTTGTCTGGCCAATGGATTGGAAGAGGTCTATACTTGTTTCTATTGCCAAGAAGGGTGATCCAACTGAATGTAGAATCTCAACATTAAGAAACCAAAATCCTAATTACTGGATTGAGAGACAGCATCATGAGAGATGGAGAAAAGGTTCAAGTTACCAATAATTTCATCTTAATTGGATCCATAGTCAACACTCATTGAAAAGTAATCAAATGACATATTGTTTTGGGAAATATCGGCTGTTAGTACCTCTCCAAACTTCTTAAAAGTATGACTGTCAGTTTAAAGATTAAGGTGTGTCTGATCCAAGCCATAGTGTTTTCAATTGCTTCCTATGCATCTGATAGCTGGACAATGAATGATGATGGAAGAATTGATGTCTTTGAGTTGCGGTGTTAAAGAGGAGAAAATGTTTCCTAGAATGCTGAAAGAATAAACAAGTTTGTCTTGGAGGAAGTGGAAACAGAGTATTACTTAGAGGCAAGAACGGTGAAACTTCGTCTCATAAATTTGCAGCGTGGATCTTGTTTCAATTTTCTATAAATGGGTGTCCAATTTCCCCAGCACTATTTGTTAAAGGTTTTTTCTCCCCTTAATTGATGCCATTTCCTTGCCCAAGATCAATTGACTATATGTAGTGGTGTTTTTGGTTTTGCTCATAGCCACCTAATGAACAACAGATCTGAACCCTGTCCTATCCTGTGCCACCCTCGTCTTCTCTGACACACTTGAGCCCAATGCTGTAGTCACTGTGTCGATCCATAGCCTCAAGGATTTTCCTTTCTTTTACTGATTCTCCACCTTTCCAAGCATGATGTCCCTCTCCAAGACTCTTCACCAAAGAAAATTTTCAGATGGCCAACAAATACATTTAAAAATGTTCAAAATTAAAAAAAAAAATTTGCAGCGTGTTATCAGGAGAGGTCAATCCTTGGACAAAGACATCACACTGGGAATAGTAGAAGGTCAGTAAGAGAGGAAGACCCTCAACAAGATGGACTGGCACAGTGACTATAACAATGGAGTTGAAGATATCAGATATGATGAGGATAGCACAGGCTAGGGCAATATTCAGATCTGTTGCTTACTGGGTCACTCTGAATCATTGACCACTTGATGGCACCAACAAAAAATCGAGCTTCGTAATTTGCTAGCAGGTTCACAGAAGTCCAGAAATCACTGTATTTAGAATTACAGACTTTTATAGCAAATAGGATATCAGTGGAGAGATACATAGTGTGAGGTTCTGAGAGAGACTATGACACTGCCCTTCGATGTTCCTAAAAGGAATGAGTTTCACCAATGTCTTTTCCTGACCTGGACCAGGAAGCTTACTGAGCTTCAATACCACAGGGTTTTATGTATTTACATATTTTATTTTTTTGTGATATGTAGTTGAACTCACTTACATATCTTTCCCCTTAAATTGGGCTGATGTTCACCATTGGGTAAATCTACTTTATATGGCCACTTTCCTCCACATGACTCAAAACTCATCGTCGGTAAGTTGGAACTGACTCAGAGCTGAACTTGGGTTTCCAACGTTTTAAATCGCACAGGAATAGAGTACTCATCTTTCTTCCTTGTAATCATTGGTGGATTTCAACCTACAGAGAAGCTTGGATTTTGGGTTTACAGTGCAACTTCCTCCAGGTGACACCACATTATCAAAAGCAGTCTGGGAGATAACAAAAACTCTAATCATGAGGAAAATTCTGCTGCTTAGAAATGAATTCTCCAGGGCCTCCACAAGAAAAAGACTGATAACACAATTACAGAATAGGCAAAGACATGGAAAGAATTTTCAGGAAGGTATTATGATGGCCAACAGACACATGAAGAAATGCTCCAAATCATGAGCAATAAGAGAAATGCAAATCAAAACCACAATGAGGTGCCATCTCACTTCAGTAGCAGTGGCAAAGTTTAACGGGACAGAAAGTAATGAATGTTGGAGAGGATGTGGCAAGATAGTAACTCATACATTGTTGGTGGGATTGTAAAATGGTACAACCACTCTGGAAGGCAGTTGGGCATTTCCTCAAAAAGCTGAACATAGAAATTCCATATAACCCAGCTATCCCACTGCTTAGAATATGCTGTTGTTGTTGTTAAGTGCCATCTAGTTGTAGGCAACTCATAGGGACCCTATGAACGAAAGACCCCGACACTTGTATACTTTTCGTCCTTTCTCCAGGTTCATAGGGTTTCCAGAGGCAAGCTCTTTTGGAAGTGGATGCCACTCCTGCCTCCAAGCTTGTTTTAATCAGGGAGCTCCACCAAACACTGTCCGCCATGGGTAACCATTATCACACTTAACACATCAGTGTCACAGTGTTCAGCTTCACAGCAACCTTGGGTTACCTCTGTACAGTAAGTGGACAGACCAGGTCTATATGACCTAGAAGAAAGTTTAACCTAAATCAATTAAAAACAGGCCTGAGGAAGTGAAACTTGAGTCTGGCGCCTTAGTACGGCTAAGCACAATTAAAACAGTGCATCTAAATTCCAAAATCAATCTCCATAATAG
>NW_006399858.1:8436965-8442749 GCF_000299155.1 Elephantulus edwardii
TTTCTGTTATCTAAATGTGTTCTGTTGTACATAGGGTTTTCAGAGGCCTGCTATAGTAGACTGTTTTCTTGCTTTTAAAAATTTGACTATGTTTTCTTCAAGGAAGGGAACAGACGTTGTTTCTTCTTGTTATATGCTGTTGAGTTGCCTGTGACGCATAGCAACTCTATGTACTGCAGCTTTGAAGCTTGCCCTGTCCTGAGCCAATCTCACTGATTCTGACACACCTAACCCCATATCCATCTCATCCAGGGACTTCCTCTCCTGCACTGGCCCTCCACCCTTCCAAGCATGGCGTCCTTCTCCAGGGATAGCTCTCTCCTGGCCATTTGCCCAGAGTATGTGATATGGAGCTTCAAAATTCTTGCTTCCAAGGAGAAACTTGGTTTCACCCTCTCCAAGACAGACTTATTTATTTTCTTGGTGGTCCATGTTCATGACTTTTGTTCCAGACTATGTTCAAGACTTTTTTGCAGTACCACAACTTAAGGCATAGATTCTTCTTCCATCATCCTTAGTCAATGTCTAGCTCTCTAATGCATAGCAAGTAATTGCAAAGACCATGGCCTAGATTAAGCTCATCTTAGTCTCTAGATGGACATAGTTGCTTTCCAGTACTCTGGAGAGGTCCCTGACAGCATATTTTCCCGGTGCAATTAGTCTTTTGATTTCCTGACTGCCAGTGCCAACAGTGTTGATTGTGGATCTGAGCAAGCTGTAATTGTTAACAACTTCAATTTCCTCTCCATCTATCATGGTGCTGCCAATTGGTACAGTGGTGAGAATCTCTGTTTCCTTGATGTTGAGATTTAATCCATATTGAAGACTTCAGTCCTTGACCTTCTGCAGCAAGTGTTCCAGGTCCTTCTCAGTTTCATAAAGCAAGTTTTGTTATCTGTATAACACAGGTTGTTGATGAGTCTTCCACCAATCCTGATGCCACATTCCTTCTCATAAAAACCAGCTTCCCAAATGATCTGTTCTGCATATAGCTTGAAAAGGTCTGGAGACAGAATGCATCCCTGATACACTGCTTTCTTGATTTTGAACCATGTATTATTTCCTTGCTCTGTTCTGGGAACAGCTTCCTGGTCCAAGTGTAGGTTTCACATAAAAACAATCAAGTGTTCTGGGATCCTCATTTTTCTCAAGGTTAGCCATAATTTATTGTGATCTACACTGTCAAATGCCTGCATAATCAATGAAACACAAATATATATTCCTCTGGTACTCTTCGTTCTCTGCCAAGATCCATCTGATATTGGTGATAATGTCTCTAAACCCAGCTTATATTTCTGGTAATTCTCTGTCAATGTACTTTTCCAGTTGTTTCTGGATAATCTTCAGCAGAATTTTGGTGGTTGTTTCTTAGCAAAATCCAATGAATCCTAACATGTGTAGAAGTCATTATGGAATGGGTGTGTTTTATTTTTTAGGGAAATATATTTCTTTTTTTTGTTTTCTGGAATAGTTTTATTTTATTATTATTATTTTGTGTGTGTATCCTGTCAAATCAGATCTGACTGGTACAGGAGGAGATTATTCCTTCTCCCACAGAGCATCTGATGTATTCAAAATGCACACCTCTGGGATTGCAGTGCAGCTTCTTGCCACTAGGCCACCACTACTTAACTGGAATAGTTTTTGTTGGGGAATGTTGGGGAAGAAGGGAGGGCCTCTGGCCAGGACAGACTAGCTCTGGATAAGTGCAAACCTCCCAATGACCTTTAATACAGGAAGAGAAGATCTCCTGTGTTTGGCGGTGCCGGCTTGAGAAAGCTCACCACTTGGGAAGATGGCTGCCACATATGTTGAGCTGAGAGTAGTCCAGACAAGGCTGAGGCTCTCTTATCCAATCCACATGTCCCATGTCTGCAAGCCCACCCTATCCTGAGTTCCTGTTTACTTGTTTTCATATATAAGTGCTCTGCAGCCCCCAATAAAGTTGAGCTGGACTGACTCTCTGAATGTCTCCTGGAGCAGTGTGTCTCCATCGTGCTTACTCTCATCAGATGTTGCTCTGAATTGGGATGGACCTGATGTAAGCTTACTGGGTGAGTACCTTCTGTGCTCACTCCCGTCAGAGTGAGTACTCTCTGAGTTCACTCCCATCAGGGATCAGGTAAGCACTTCTTTCCTTGCTCACTCTCCTCAGGGAATAGGGACCTGACATAGGCTTAGGGACTTGACACAGGCAGAAGGGACCTGGCATAGGTCTATGTTGTTGGGTAAGCACTCCCTTGCTTTAGCAAGGATAATTCAGCAAGTAATTCTTTCTTCTTCTTTCTTCTCTCTTCCTTCAGCTCTTGCCCCTGTCAGGGAGCAGGGAACCTGACACAGGTCCATCTTATCGGGCAAGTGTTCCCTTGCTTTAGCATGGGTAATTCGGCAAGCAATTTAAAACATCTTCAAGTAAAGTGTTTAATGTCTTTGTTAGAAAGTAGGGAGGTCAAACTTACACAATCTCAAGCTTCCTCCTTTTGGATGACAGTTGTTGATATTGTCCCTTGGATTACTGATGCTCACATCTTCAATGTGCAAACCTGGGGCCCTTTAGAGTAGTGGGAGAAGATTTTCACCCTGGGATCTACAATGCCCATTTCCAGCAGGAAGTAGCTAAGAAGATCTGGCACCCCCTCTCCTAATGAATTTGGGTGAAATCTCTCTCGAGGGAATGACAGAGAATGGCAAAGAACATGCTGACAAAGATCAGTCAGAACTGGCTTTGACAAAGACTGCGGCACCATTAGAAGAAATGCACCATCAGCTGTTTAAACCCCAATCTCTGCTAACAAAAGATAAGTGTTATGGCAGGGGATCTAAGAACAGGCCTAAAGAACTTAGAGAAGATGATTGCATCACCTCTTCTCTAGTCTCATGGGAAGTAAGGAAAATAAAGAAAGCAGGTGGGGACAATATAGAGAAGACAATGAAGAAACAGAAAATTCTTGGGCTGAGGTGTTGTGTGTTCAATGTGACACTGGGTGGAACTCTGACATATGTGTGTGCTCTGTTGGCATGCACCCAACACCCAAGCATCTTTTACACAAGGTATTATGCGATCAGTGTGATGCTAGCTCTGAGGCACATGTGTTTCTTGTTGGTGTACATCCGGCACCTGAACATCCTTTACAGTGGTAACCATATGTTGGAAAGAAATTAAAAGAATTTAGAACAGCTGTCATAGATGATGGCACTCACTCTCCGTGGGCAAAGGTACAGCTTAATTCTTCAAGCCTTAATTTAAACACCCCTCAAGACTGGAAATATATGGAAAGGGCCTGATCCTTTCCTAACCATTGAGAGAGGTTTTCCTTGTATTTTCCCACACAACAAACTACATTCTGTGTGGGTTCCTGCTCATCATGTTTGATTCCAACCTGCCTACTGAGAAGATGCATCAATTGAGCATCCACGACAAGAAGATGAGGCAGAGGAAAAGGAAGTTGAAGCCCCAGATGCCACAGACACCTGTGACCTGGGACATGCTGAAGGCACTCAACGAACAACCTCTTGACCTTAACCCTGGGAGTGGTATACCCAGTGGTTCTGTGTTTATAACACTGCTTATCACTGCTTTGACTATCAACAGTGCCACAGCAAGAGAAGCTAATCAGATTTTGAAAGCTTTTGTTTCTTCACCCCCATTTCTTATATGGCTCCCCTTGCTATCCTATATTCATCTCCCAGTCCAATCCAGAAATCCAGTTATGGCAATTCTAATTTTTTCTATTATCTTCTGAGTTGTCATTACAAAAGCAGCCATAGACCTCTTCACAAGATAAGATGCCCAAGCAGCTTCACTGAATAATCTTTCTATCCTTATCGTCATTGGATCATTCTCCTCCAAGAAATATTGGAGGCCCTATGCCAGAGACTTTCCCCTCTTTGAATTTATTTAAAAGAAAAAGAGAGGAGATGTTGGGGAGAAAGGGAAGGCCTCTGGTCAGGACAGGTCGCCTAGCTCTGTTTAAGTGCAAGCCTCCCAAACAGCCTTTAATACGGGATAGAGAAAGCTCTCCTGTGTTTGGCTCACCCTGAGAAAGCTCGCCACCTGGGAAGATGGCTGCCACATCTCTTGAGCTGGGAGTAGTCCACACAAGGCTGAGGTTCTCCTATCCCTACGCATGTCCCATGTCTGTAAGCCCACCCTATCCTATCTTCCTGTTTACTTGTTCGTATATAAGTGCTCTGCAACCCCCAATAAAGTTGAGCTGGATTGACTCTCTGAATGTCTCCCAGAGTGGTGTGTCTCCATCGAGCTTACTCTCATCAGGATGTTGCTGTTTGTTGCCAGTGAATGGACATCGACAAATTTTAATATAGGTAACTTGATGAGAGTGAATGTGGTAAGAAGTGTTTAATGTAGGACATATTTTGAAAATACACCAATAGGATGTAGATGATTTCAATAGAAAATGGCGAGAGCAAGAGCGGTTTTAAGATTTCCTCCAAGGGTTCTCATTTGAACAGCTGAGAGGCTAGTGTTGTCACTGACGACTCTCTGGTGGCATAGTCCATGGGAAGTTGAGCTTCTGCCTCAAAGGTGATGGGCCTCTGACAATTCAAATCTACCAGTGACTCATCTGAAGAAGATGAACAGTCTCCTTTCATTGTATTTACAGTCCCCAGAAAACCCACTGCTTTTAAGCTATGAGTCAATTTCTATTCAATGGCAATGATAAGGAATTGAGTGGTGACATTATTTGAGATGATAAACATTCTAGGTAAAACAGGTTGAAGTATATTGTGTGCAAATCATTAATTAGATTTCCAAGTGGAGATGTTTGGTAGGCATGGAAATATGAAGCTAGATTTCAAGAAAGAATTCAGAAATGTAATAAGATTGAAAAGAATAAATTTGTGATTCATCAACACCTGGTTAGTATTTAAAAATCATGATATCAGACACACATGTTTGAGAGAGCATAGGTGGGTAAGGCAATACGGCAGAACACAAACACACATAGTCAATGCTTAGAAATCAGGAAAATGAAGAAGGACCAGCAAAGAGACTACGAAGTCAGTGCAACAGTAGGAGAACCAAGAAATAGAGACATCCTTCATCTAAGTAAAACTATATGGCCCCAAAAGAAAGGAGTTCTCAACTATACCAGATGCTGTTGATCTCTGAGGTATGATGAAGACTAAAGCTGATAGTAGAATCAACTTTTACAACTAACATCAGAATGCACCACTGCGTACATTTATGTACATCATCTAAATGAAAGCAGTGGGGATGAAAACTTGAAAAACATGAGTTCAAAGGAGAATTGGAAAGAGGACACACAGACAGCAATCAGAAAGAATGCTTTCATGATGTTTTGCCAGAAAGGCAAGCAGAGAAATGCAATTACAGCTTGAGAGGAATGTGAGGCAAATAATTTTTTTCCTGTTAAAATAGATGAGAGGTATTATAGCATTATTTACTGGTGAGTATCACACAGGAGAATAGGAAATAGGGGTAATTGCTACAGGGACTAGAATCAACCGTACATTAAAAACGGAAATAGAGGCAAGATGTACCAGGACAGATGCAGGTGCGCTGAGAGCTGTGCTGGTGGAAACATATAGAAGTTTTCTTTCTATCCTATGTTTTCAGTGAGATAGGAATCATATCTTACTAAACTGTGAAAGGAAGTGTTAAAAGTTAGAAAAGCAGGAAGAGGGTGTGAAATAATTTAAGAGATGAAGAGTGACCTACAACCAGGAGAAGATAAAATAGATGAATGGGACTGTCTAAGAATCAAATCCCTATGCACATCCAATAACTTCTCCAACAGG
>NW_006399858.1:8442849-8446438 GCF_000299155.1 Elephantulus edwardii
AACCCCCACAAAACAACAGGCCTGAGGGCCATAGATTAAAGTCACCCACCTTTGGCTTGGGAGCATCACTTTCTGTCCACTAGGCCAACTGATCTCTCTCGCTGCTGATGCTGTTGTTGTTGTTAAGTGTCTTCAAATTATTGGCAACTCATAGCAACCCTATGAACGAAAGACCTGGGCAACCTGAACACTTGTATAACTTTCATCCTTTCTTCAGGTTCATAGGGTTTCTGGAAGCAACGAAAAGAAAATCTTAAGATCTGCCAGCATTTTATATGTGTGGGTCCCTCTTCAAGATGTGACAGGCCTTCCTAAGGTCCAGCTGGAACCAAGATTCACAACACACTGGCCCTCAGCCTTCTGCCTACGGGCATGGCCAAACATTTCAGTATTTTGCAATTCCAGCACACCCAAATGCTGGTAGACTCTGGACCAGAGATCCCAAATTCATCTGGCAAGTCCCCTCTGCTGACACCCACTTGGGATGAAAAGAAAGCCATAAGATCTGCCAGCATTTCATATGTATGTGTCCCTCTTCAAGACGCGAGAGATGCTTAGAATATACAGAAAATAAGAACTAAGGCACGAATGGAGACTTATACACCAATGTTCATAGCAGTGTTATTCACCATCACAAGAACGTGGAAACATCCTAAATGTTCTGTCACAATCAAATGGCTTGAGAAACTATGATACATTCATTCACATAATAGAATACTATTAAGCACAAAGAGCACTGATTTCTTTAATTTTTATTTTTGAGCAATGACTTTGTAAATCATTACCTAACTTGGGAGAGACTGGAGAGTATTATGCTAAGGGAATTAATTCAGTTCCAAAAAGACAAATACTGTATATGACCATTATTGTAGAAATATATAACTAGTAAAATGTGCATGAGGAACTAAGAGGAGAGAGCACTGACTGGGGTAAGGATGGGTGGGGGTGGTAATCGTGGGTTGCACAGTTTGATGAGTGGAAAAGGTTGAGTTGGGGATGTGGAAGGGATCTGGTGTGAGGGACAATATACGCAAACTTTGTAGGTAAACCAGTGTGAAAAACAATGTATCCAAATTTTGTAAATAAATCAGTATTTTAAAAAAAAGTGAATTTCAAGATTTTTTATTTTAAAAAAGGAAAAATATGATCTCCCAATAAAGAGAGACTATTACCAATGTCTTTGCATACACTCCGCATTAGGAAACACACAGGGTTTTTCTTTCTAGATTGTTTAGAAAACATAAATAGAAGAAAATCCCTTAATTGTCAAATGATTTGGCCTAACTCTAATTTATATCTTGTGGCTGATGCAAAACATTAATACATTCATTTGCTTGCTATTCAAAATGCTAGAAATATGAGATCTCAGAAGAAAAGCATGAGAATTTACTTCTGAAAAAAATCAATCCTTGGAAACTGGATTGGAGCATATTTCCATTTTGACATCATAGAGTCCTCATGAATAAGAGTTGATTCATTGACAAATGTTTCCTTTCCCCCCCATTTTGTTTTGAACCTGACTAGGATGGCTATACTGTAGGGACGAAAAAGGGGGAAAGCAAGCGTTGGTTGTCAAGATTTTAGAGAAATTTGTTTTAAAAATCTAATATCCATCATATGAGAATCTCATTTTTTCAGATATGAGGCCTTTTACTTTTTATAGCTATGAAAGGTTTTCCCATCACTTTTGTCAGTTTTTCTTCTTTGGTGACATGCATGTTGCTATAAATCTGGATGTTATGCCACTGGTATTTTCTATTGCCTCATAAGTATGCGAAAGCCAGACAGTAAGACAGAAAGGTGGGAGGAGGATTGATGCAGTTCTTTATGGTATAGGTGATGAATACATAATGTACCATAGAGTGCTAGCCGAATAAACAGATCAGTCTTTAAGGAAGTATAGCAGAGGCGAGGATGGAGAAACTTCAAACTTGCTTACATTGGAAAGACGAATCTCTAGGAAAGGCAATCCTGTTTGGTGAAGTGAAAATGAGGAAAATTCCCTGCAAGATGGATTGAACTTGTGGGTGAAACAATGAGCGCAAACCTACCATATATTGTGAGGATGGTACAGCTCTGGACAGTATTTTCTTCTATTATTAAAAAATTGTGCTTTTTTCCCTGTTACTCATAAGGGGCTCATAAGTTAGAACCAATTGAGTGGCAATTAACAGCAAAGTTCTTCTTTACATTTGATGATATAATCTTTATATGATTCAGAGTTATTATACTTGGATCTGCTGTGAGTTTTTTTGAAAAATTGTTTTCTTTTAGTTATTTGCTTCAGTTTTATATTATCCATTCAAAAGTATTTCTATTTCACTTATATCTTCTTTCTTTAAGTTCTTTCAGACACTACACTTTAAAACTTAATATTTACTCCACTCCTTTTCATAATTTTTCTATGAAGTTTAAAATCAGTGGCACTTGATATGTGCAAATATAGTCTCAAAGCAGGACCCCAAGTCCATGTTAAAGTGTTGACATGACTGGATTCTGTGTTGGAATAGAAAACCTGCCTTTCTACCAGCTGTTTCACCTACTCTGAGATTGGCTACATATACCACTGAAGAAGGCAATCCTTTTTCTCTGAGGTCTGGAAGAGACACAAAATTACAATCTATTCCTAAAGGTCCTGTTTGCTACAGTTAAACAGATAACAAAATTTTTGCCTGAAGGTTCTTAATATGCCTTATGCACAAATCTTTATGATGGACACCTAGAAACAGGTATGACTTAGAAAGTGATTTAACTAATAGATTATCAGAAAATCTGTTTTACCACCATCCTGGAACTATACTATAATTGAATAAATGATGTTCACCTTTAACTAATCATGTAATTCCATACGCATATTGCTCACCTATTCCTGCCAGGTGATCATATCTAGATACCTCGCCTTTGACTCATCCCATTCTATTCAACTGTAATGTCAATTATGAATTTTGCAACTGTTAGTTCCTGCTTCAACTACTCAAAAGGTGTTTTCTTTCTCATTACCCGGCAGAGGGACCATTTTCACTCTGTGAATATGAATGTCGTCCTAATCTAGATCATCCTTGATCACTCAATTAACTTCTTTTGCATTTATCTAATGAAAACTTGCTGGTGTTACTTTATGGCAATTTTAATCTTTAATTATTAATCTCTCATTACTACTTTCTTTAATGGTTTAATTTCTTATTCAATTATTAATGCTTTCCCCTCATTTTTGATTTCGTTATCTTATTTCTAGAAATTCTATTTTTTTATCAAATACATTGTGTTTTTTCAGATATATAAAAAATTACCTTGATGGTTTAATTTTTTTATCTCCTCAGATATTTTGTAGGTACTTATAACTCAGGGAGATAAAGAAAGAAAGAGATATAGAAACTCCAAGATGAAATTCTTATATATAATAGGCATGTTAACCTTTTTCTTCCTCTTTTAGCATGTTCTCTTATCTGTATCTCCTGAGATATGGATTTCTTAATTTAAAATGTGTATAACCTTTATGCTATGTTGTTGTTGTTGTTGTTGTTATTGTTGTTATGTGCCGTCGAGTCGCCTGTGATTCATAGCGACCCTATGTACAACAGCCCTAAAC
>NW_006399858.1:8456478-8477051 GCF_000299155.1 Elephantulus edwardii
ACAGACACTTCACCAAAGAAGACATTCAGATGGCTAACAAGCACATGAAGATATGTTCAAAATCTCTAGCTCTAAGAGAGATGCACATTAAAACAACTATGAGATATCATCTCACCCTAGACAGAATAGCAAAATTTAGCAGAACAGCAAGCAACAAATGCTGGCGAGGTAGTGGAGAAACTGGAACCCTTATTCACTGTTGGTGAAAGTATAAAATGGTGCAACCACTGTGGAAAATGGTATGCCACTTTTCTCAAAAATTGCAAGCAGAGATACCATTTCACGCAGCAGTTCCACTACTGGGAATATACCCCAAGAGGCCATAACTGACATCTAAGCAGATATATGCACACCCATGTTTAGTGTGGCTTTGTTCACAATAGCAAGGAGTTGGAAGCAACCCAAGTGCCCATCAACAAATGAATGGAGAAGCTGTGGTATATTCACACAATGGAATACTACGCTGCATTGAAAAAGAAGGAATTCAGGCGATGGAGGGGCGGTGCGCGCAGCTGCCACGGGCCCCAGGGCCACCACCAGGGCTGCGACCAAGGATGAAGATGAGTGGAAAGAGTTTGAGCAGAAAGAGGTTGATTACAGCGGCCTCCTAGTTCAGGTGATGCAGATAAGTGAAAAGGAAGAAGATGATAATGAACAAAGGGAAGATCCAGGGGATAACTGGGAAGAAAGTGGAGGAGGTGGCAGAGGCATAGAAAAGTCTTCGGATCCCTGGAAAAAGACGGCTCCAGTGCAAGCAGCGCCGGCCCCGGCCATCGTTCCAGAAAGCCCAGAATCGGCGATGACTAGTGGCGTGTACAGAACTCCTGCAGCCAGGTTAACCACAATGAGGAAGACACCACAAGGGCCACCAGAGATCTGCAGCGACACACAGTTCCCCTCCCTGCAGTCTACTGCCAAGCACGTAGAAAGCAGGAACAGGGACTTAAAATGAATGCTACCTGGACCACATATGGCACATCACATCCACATGTCATTTAGGGACACGAATTTTTAAAAATAAATAAAATGGGAAGACCTGTAAATGACACCAGATGGGAAGAATACTGTTTGTTTGGGTGACTTTGAAAGTGAATCCCAGTCTTTTCTCCTCTCTGACAGCACAGCTGGCTTGAATTTAAACCTCCGCTTGGACTTGCTCCTCGCTCACCCTCCAGATCTGTCAGGGCAGTAACTCACCACACTCATCCTGACCTGACCTGGTTGGCTCCCGCCAAATAGAAGTGAGGAGAAGTCATTGGGTAATGAGTAGGACTTGACTTGAACGAAAAAACTGTTGCCAATTGTCTGTTGTTTACTGAAGGTGAAAGTCAGTCTTAGAAGGAATCATCATGTTATGAGACAACTTTTCATCCCATTGTTTCCTAGTGAAATAAGTTCTCATTTGAAAGTTTTCATAGACTTGATGTCATAGAAAATAAGACCTTAAAGCTTCACACAGTATTCTGGATTTTTGTTCGATTGAAACCTTAAAAAAATGATTTTATAAGGATTTTATATACTAATTCTCCCCCGTTTTTTCCCTCCTCCAAAATTCTTCTTTTAAAGGGTGGCACTTTGGCTTTTGGTCCCCCCCCCCTTCCTTTTAAAGAAGAATGTTTTCAAAACAAATTAGTGAAGAAGTAGTATTTACTGATTACATTTCTTTTCCCTTAGGGATAAAGAAATGGAGAAGAGCTTTGAAGAAGTAAGACACAAAAATAGAGGTAGGGATGAGGTTTCCAAAAATCAGGCCCTTAAACTTGAGCTAGACAACCAGGACGCTGTGCTTGAAAATCAGAAAAGCAACCCCACACAGTACAAGGATGGTCTTTGCTAACAACCTTCCTAAGGCAATTAGATTCCAGCGAACCACCATGAGTAGCCAGGCATCGTCTCATCTCAGCTGGACCCACAGCAGAGAGGCAGACCACTCACTAAGTAATCGGCCCTATTGCACTTTGGAAGTTTCCAGTGTCACTACTGCTCTCTCTGTGTATTGGATCTGTTGTTGTTTGATGCCATCGAGTCGTAGACGACTCATAGCGACCCTATGAATGAAAGGCCTGAGAACTGTTCGTACATAGAGTTTCCGGAGGCAAGCCATTTTGGAAGTGGATGCAGCTCCTGTTTCCAGTATTGGAACTGTTGTTGTTGTTATGTGCCTTCGAGTCGCTTGCGACTCATAGCGACCCTATGTACAACAGCCCTAAACTCTGCTCTGTCCTGGGGGGAAATTCCCATTGTGATACTCCGTCAAGCAGTGTTCTTTACAACACCTGACCAAACCAAAACCTGCAGCCCGTGGTCATTTGAGTATCTCTCTGTTCGGACGCTTAGCCTTCGTAAAGGTTGACTTCCTGAGATTTGCTGCACTCACTGTGGACTTCATGTGGATTACATGGACAAGAAGTTGATGATGTCCAGTAAGTGTCGATGTGGAACTTGAAACCAGCTCTAATGGATTCCTAGCAAATCTGACAGAGAGTCAGCCATGTGGGTTCTGATCTGCTGTAAAAGAGGAAGATTTAAGTGACCCTACATAACCTGCCCTGAGTCCCATCTTTGAGGAGGACTTTCTGTCGTAGGCTGTGGCTGCATTAGACTTCTGGAAGGAACATGCTGCTCTCCAAAGGACTGACGTGTTCAGATCATCTGCGTAAGGCTGTGATTTATACTTTAAACCATAAAGCTGTGTTGAAGTAACCACACTTTCTACCATGCTTGAGTCCATTAAGGAGGGAATGGGTTGGGGTAATTTTGTTTCTTCCAGTAATCTTTTTATATAGGTACTGCTTTTTCTATGTTTTACAAGTAAGTTCTCTCCCTCTCTCTCTCCCCCCTTTTTCTGATTTGCTTTGAGTCCGTATATGTTTTTTTGACAGAGTATATTGTTTGGTTGGTTAAGGAACCTAAAATATGCATTAGGATATTGAAGCGTTTCATGAATTTGCCAAGCCTTAGACTGGAACCAAAAAGCCTTTGATTAAAAGGATGGTGGTTGGGAGTAAGGGATTCCTACTCCAGGTGCTGTTAAAGTCTTAGCTGAGTCTCATTTGTGTGAGAAATGGCAGGCTGAATCTTTCACTTAACTGTTGAGCAAAGCTTCACCTCAGAATTTACATTTCATGAATCTCATGGGATTTTTTTACAAGAATTCCGGATCCCACACTTGTCCCCATCTGTCTAAGATTCTGTAGATGCAGCACTTGTCCCAGCTAAGTGCTGTTACCAACCTTTTGAGTGTGTCTTTCTGTTGTCCATTTAGGGGGTCAGGGACAAAAGACAGATAATGTAGCACTTCTGGTTTTGATTATTACACCTTAAACTACTTTGATTAGGGTTTGGGTGTTTTGGTTTTTTTTTTTTTGTTTTTTTTTTTTTTTTTTGAAAGCCCGTGAAAAGGACTTGAAGAAGAAGAAGTTACCCAGGGTTTTGTCTTTTTGGTTCAATAGAAAGATTTCACAGTGGTATGGTACCTCTTTGAAGGGGAGAGTCTGAGTTTCTCTGTGATAAATCCCTTTGCCAAACGTAGGAGTTGCAGACTTGCTACTGGCAAGAGTGAAGCAAGTGGGTGAGCACAGCTATCCTGATAGGGGAGCGATGTTTACTAGTTCAGTCTAGATAAAAAGTGTCAATGCAGGAATTGAACACTGAGGGAGATATATAGCATCTACTGAAAGGACATGCCAACTATTTCTGAGCAATAGCGTTGCCATTACTCGAGGTAGCAGACAGGTTACCTGCTTTCTTAGGTGTTTAGGTGAGTAGCTGAGCCAAGGGGAGGTTGGCTGATTGAGAGAAACAAGGGATTTTTGGTTAAACGGAATACTTAGTTTGGGAACCAAAAACCTTTAACTAGTAATCTCTTGGTCATTGAGCCACAAATTTTCCCTGGAAAGAATGCACCTCTTCCAGCAAAATCTTCCTGGGAGTTATGTAACTAAGGAATGAACTGAGATGAATGTGTGGAAGTGTTATTTAATGGTATAGTGTACTAAGAATTAAAGACTTGCAGCAGATTTCAAATCCCGACTCTTGATAAAACTTTTTAGAGATTGTGAAATTATCAAAATGCACATGAATCAAGTTTTATAATACTGTATGGTGGGTAGATGAAGCTGTCCATTGTACTATTTCTTTCTTTGAATTCTCAGGCATGATTTTGGCAATGCAAGAATTCTGTAACAGTAACAAATTCAATAAAAGGAAATCTCCGGGGGAAAAAAACACTAAGGAACTCATGCAATATTATTCAAAATGTGTGACCCTGGAGGACATTATGCTGAGTGAAGTATCTCAGTCACAAAAGGACAAATATTGCATGGTGCCACTGTTGTAAAACAGGACTGACACTGGGGCTTGGGGGAGACTGAGAAAGATGGGTTCAATGATGTATACTACAATGAAACAGATGAGGGAGAAAGCTGTTTAAAAGGGATATGTAATTAGGTATTATTGTCATGACAGGAGTCCAGAGGGAAGGCTGCATAATGGAGTGGACCTGGAAGAGGGTTTGTAAAACAATGAAAGAATTTTTCTTTTACTTTTTTCAAGAGGGTAGTGTACTAGTGGGGAGGATTGGGAGGGGAGAAAAATGTAACATGGAATGAATGGAAATCCAAAATCTCTAAATTTTCATTGAAATTAATAATAAATTAAAAAAAAGAGATGAGTGAATGGACTAGAGAAACGTAGTAAGATTAGAAGGGAACCTTCAAAGTTCTTTCGAGAGTTGTGACCATGAACTGAAGTGAAACTCATTGAGTATGATTTCCCCTAGTCATATTTACTAACCTAAATTCTGGTGGGAATACACTGAGTACTAGATCTAACCAGACTGAGAACTTGTATCCAGGGTTAGTATTTTGTCAGATTTGTAGAATGAAGAGAGAGGGAGAAGGATGCTGGAGTTGTGTCTTCAGGTGAATTTGTGTAGTGATTGAATTAATATACTAGAAGAAAAAGACTGCAAAGAGAAAAAAAAAAGGCAGTTGGTAAATGGGGCAATGATAGGGAATTTTTAGAAGAAGTACAATTAAGGGTAAATAATGTGTTCTAGAGGTCTGCCATAGGGTGAGGAGCAAATAAAAGCTTAGAAAAATGAAGAGATTGGCTACTGGAAGTACCATCTACACTTGCAATATCCAAAATTATAGTCATTAGCACACATGTCTACTTAAATTAAAGGTATATAAAAGTGAGATCTTGATTTTTTCAGTGACACTAGTTTTATTTCAAGTGCTCAGTAACCATTTGTGTTTGGTTACAAGGTAGCGAATAGAAGGCCTCCATCCTTGAAGACTTTCATATTGGATTTAGATACATAGCTATTGCTATTGTTAACCATGACAACAATAATTTTGGAGAGTGACTTCAATCCAGGTGGCAAAATCTTCAAAGGATGAGGACTAAAGACGATATCCACACCAACTCCAGGCCCAAAGGCACTGACAAGTGTGGGAGAAAAACCAACCACCCTTAGGGAGGGTCAAAATGAAGCAGTGTCCTTAGTACAGATTTTAGAGTAAAAAACGTGGAAGAACACTCAGAATAGAGCCAGATACATGGAGATTCATAGGTAAGAAATGAGATACACAGGGCACAATGGAAGGTTTTATGGAACTGGGGATCGTAGAAGGTTGGGTCAGTGTAAGGGATGGATAGAATCTGTTGAATTAGTTTGTGTTTTTCTGTGTATATTCCCAACAACAACAACAAAACCTTAAAGTAACAGCTCATCAGGAGGTTTTATAATCTTTGAATAGATCTAGTTTATAGAACATTGTAAAGTAACTTTTTGGAAGAAAGTGTTATGACAGAACAAGAAGGGAACAAGTTTTGGAGGAATATATTCCCGAATTTCAGCAGAGGAAGCTGTTTGACCCCAGTTTGGTGACATAATTACTCTGAACCTTAGTTTCTACAGCTCTACGCTGGACTTATTACTATACTTGGACCAAGAAGCAGTCCTCAGAACAGAGCAAGGAAACACTGCATAGTTCAAAATCATGAAAGGAGTGCATCAAAGAAGTATCCTGTCCCCGTAAATTTTCAACCTGTATGCAGAAGAGATCATTTGGGATGCAGGGCTGTATGAGGAGTCGTCTGGCATCAGGATTGTAGGAAGACTCATCAACAACCTACAATATGCAGATGACACAATCTTACTTGCTAAAACTCAAGAATATCTGAAGCTCTTGTGCAGAAGGTCAAGGACTGTAGTCTTCAATATGGATTGAAGCTTAACATCAAGAAAACAAAGATTCTCACCACTGGGCCAATTGGCAGCATTATGATGAATGAAGACTAAATTGAGGCTGTTGGTGAGCTCTGGTGGCCTAGTGGCAAGAGGCTGCACTGCAGTCCCAGAGGTGCATGGTTTGAATCCACCAGATGCTTTGCTGGAGAAGGAGGGACAATCTCTTCCTGTATCAGTCATCTGATTTGACAATACACACACAAAATAAATTAAAAAAAATAAAAAAGGAAAAGATTGAGGTTGTTAACAATTAAGAATGCTTGGATCCATGATCAACACTCTTTAACACCAGTACTCAGGAAATCAAAAGATTAATTGCCTTGGGAAAATCTGCTGTCACAGACCTCTCCAGAGTTCTGAAAAGCAACCATGTCAGTCTAGAGACAAAGGTGTGAAATCCAGGTTATGATCTTCTCAATTACTTATTATGCTTCAGAGAGCTGGACAAGGGTGACAGAAGAACAGACACCTTCAAGTTGTGGTGCTGGAGAAGACTCTTAAACATACCAGAGACTGTCAAGAAAACAAATGTCTGTCTTAGAGAGGGTGAAACCAAGTTTTTCCTTGGAGGCTAGGATTTTGAAGCTCTGCCCCACATACTTTGGGCATGTGGTCAGGAGAGACTGGTCCTTGGAGAAGGACATCATGCTTAGAAGGGTGGAGGGACATCACAGGAGAGGAATACCACAGATGAAATGGATTGATACAATATCTGGGGCAATTGGGGTTGGTGTGTCAGAATTAGTTAGACTGTCTCAGGGCAGGGAAGGGTTCAGAGCTGCTGTACATAGGATTGTTATACATTGCAGGCAACTCAATGGCACACAACAACAACAAAAATATACTATATTGGGTTGGTGGGTTTTTTTTCCTTGTCTTTTTTTTTTTTTTTTAAATTAGGCCTCTTATTTAGCGTCAACAAGTCCTTGAGGAAGACCTTTGTATTTATAAGTCAGTTGTTAGTGTGTTTTGGAGGAACATTATTCTAAGTGGTACAGCATTCTTCTGTCAATATGCTGTACTGAAGTCACCTGTGATGCTGAACGTTGTGCCATTGGGATGTCAAATGCCATAATGGTTACCCATGGAGGACAGTGATGGAGTTCCCAGTTTAAGACAGGTTTGGAAGCAGAAGTGCATCCACTTCCTAAACAACATGCCTCTGGAAAGTATAAATTTTGATAAATGATGATAGTTAAAGAAAGGCTTCAGGAATTTTGTTCATAACATTGCTATGAGTTGTGCTCGACTTGGCAGCAATCAACAACAACCACGACCTAGAATGGTAGAAGCATAGAGCTCATAAATGACACTCAAAATTTGGTAATTACTACTGTTCTTAAGTATTGATAGTCATTAAGGAGTCCCTGAGTAGGGCAGATGACTAACAACCTTGGTTGCTGGCTAAAAAGTTCAAGGTTCAAGTCCCTTCAGAGGTACCTTACATGATGTCCCCATGAATTGGATCTATGTTGCTAGTAAGATACTCTCTCAGTTAGTAACTGATCATTAAGAGACGTGAAGGAAGCACATAAATATTTTATAGGACTTGATGAGGAAAATTTTAAATGTTTTTCTTTGTATGCTTAGGGATATTTTAGACTTTATCTTCTACTTTTCCAAACCTCTCAAAGAATGAAGTAAACACAGTCTCATGGAAAGCTCTGGCACAGGAGATTTGCCCTTTCTCATTGTGTACATTGAATTTCTAAGCATTAAAGCTGAGATCACAAAGAATCACTTGGAGCTTAAAACACACAGCCAGCAGCAAGCAGTTCTCCTAGTCCCAGATGCTGGCTGGCCACGCCATCAGTCATCCTCAGCCTCCTATCAGCGTGTCATCAGGTATCAGAGATCTGTTTTGGCAGGTTCGCTGCAGGGTACACAGAATCAGCACAGACACCACACTTAACGGTGATTGATGCCAGTCTTTTGACAATTTCTCCTGCCAGACCCTTCCATCATTCAGTAGCAATGTTTTCCTGAGTGCTAAATAATTTCTTTGAATTATCACAGCCACTTTATGGAGAGACTTGCAGAGATGTCTTTTGTCACAGATGTATTCAGAAGGATTTTTGTCTCTTTCGCCTCTCATGTTTCTATTCCCGTGTCTGTCACTTTCTCCATTCATCTCAGTAAGAGTCTTTTTTTTTAAAGTAAAATAAAAAGGATATTATAATCAGCCTTGCTGGGCTGATATCTGAAATCCGTTTTCAGTTCCTCATTTGACTGGCAGCATGATCTTGGAAACACAATTATTATTATTATTATTATTATTATTATTATTATTCCATTGTATTTCTTTTCTATTAGGTGTTATAATTTCTAAGAATTTGATATTTTAGACAGATCCTTATGAAGATTGCTTTTCCCTCTTTTATGGTCTGGCATCATTCCCAATAATCTTGAATTTGGTGTTGAACTTAGAATTTTTGTAGGTATGAAGTTTTGTAGAATAACATACTTCCTCCCTTTCTATTTTCCTTTCCTTCTTGAGATCCAGTCCTAAACCCAAAAACATAGCTATTATAGAACCATTAATAGCGACACTTGTACCAAGAAACAGTTCTCAGAACAGAGCAAGGAAATACTACATGGCTAAAATCAGGAAAGGAGTGCGTTAGGGATGCATCCTGTTTCCATACTTCTTCAATCTCTATGTAGAACAGATCATTTGGGAAGCAGGGCTTTATGAAGAGGAATATGACATCAGGATTGGAGGTAGACTCATCAACAACTTGAGTTATCCAAATGACACAACCTTGCTTGCAGAAACTAAGGTGGACCTGAAGCGTTTGCTGCAAAGGGTCAAGGACTATAGTTTTCAATGTGAATTGAAGCTTTCTCAATTGGTGACAAAGATTGTCACCAATGGGCCAATTGGCAACACCATGCTGAATGGGGAAGATAGGGAAGTTCTTAATGATTTCAGCTTGCTTGCTTCCACCAGCAACACTCTTGGCACCAGCAGTCAAGAAATCAAAAGACTAATTGCAATGGGGAAATCTGCTGTCAGGGCCCTCTCCAAAGTGCTAAAGGACAACAATATCAGTGTAGAGCCTAAGGTGTGCATGATACAGGCCACGGTGTTTGCAATTATTTGCAATGCATCAGAGAGCTGGACAAGCCTTAGGATGACTGAAGAATTGATGCTTTTGAGTTGTAGTGCTGGAGAAGAGTATTGAATATACACCCCAGACTGCCAAGAGAACAAACTGATATATTATGCAGAGGGTGAAATCAAGCTTCTCCTTGGTGGCAAGGGTTTTGGAACTACATTTCACATACTTGGGCATGTTGCCAGAAAGGATGAATCTTTGGAGAAGGACATCATGCTTGGAAGGGTAGAGGGACAGCATAGGAGAGGAAGACCTGGGATTAGATGGATTGACACAGTAACTGGGGTAATTGGGGTAGATGTGTTGGAAACAGTGAGACTGGTTCAGGATAGGTTGCGATTCAGAGCTATTGAACATAGGGATGCTATGAGTTGCATGCAGGAGACTCGATGGCGTATAGCAAACTCTGTGTCAGAAGAAGAAATTACCAACTTCACTGCAATTGGAGACTTGGATTTATTGTTTGGTTCTATCAGTTGAAAGGCAAAAATATGCCTGTTGTTGTGTGCTGTCAAGTTGGAATGGATACATAGATGATTCTCTAGTGGGTTTCCAGAGGTACTAAATCACATGGGAGGAGATTACCCATCCTTCTCCCACAGAGCAGCTAATGTTCGAATTAACAGAATGTATTCTCAATTATAAAAGGCAATAGGTGGTTAACTTCAGCTTTCATTCAAGATAAATCATTATTCCTTTTTAACACAGACTGTCTTCCTTGAAATGGAAAATATAATAGATGATGTTTCTTCCAATTATCCCACTGTTAGTAGATGCTGTCAAGTAAACTATAACTCACAGCAACTCTAAGAACAATACATCTGGACGTTGCTCTATCCTCACACTCTCCACCATGCTTGAACCCATTCTTGCAGTGACTGTGTCAATCTGGCTTGTTGAAGGTCTTCCTCTCTTTCTCTACCTCTCCATTTTCCACAGTACAATGTCTATTTTCAAGGATTGGCTTCCCCTGATAACATGACCAAGATTTATGAGACCAAGTTTCACCTTCTTTGTCTCTGAGGACAAATTTTCATTCCACTTCTTCCAAAACATATTTTTTTACTCTTCTTGAAGTCCATAGTTCAATACTCTTCCAACATCCCAATTCAAAAGCAACAGTTCTTCTGTCATCTTTATGAATTGTCCAATTTCCAGATGCATAAAGCTTTAGAAGATATCATGACCTAGACCATGTGCTCTTAGTCTTTAAAACAGTATCTTTATTGCTTAACACTTTTAAAATATCTTTAATAGAAGATTTTCCCAGTGCAATTCAACTTTTATTTTTTGAGTGTGCTGCTACCATTTCCTGTTGATTGTGGATCCAAGTGAAAAGAAAGTCCTTGACAATTTCAATCTCTTTTCCATATAATGTTGCCAATTAGACCAGTGTTGAGGACTTTTGCTTTCAACATGTTACAATAAAATCCATATTAGAGTTTATAGTCATTGTCCAAGTCTTCCTAAGTTTCTGCAAGCAAAGTTGTGTAATTTGCATAACACAGAAGTGCCAAATCTTCATTTAATCTTCATACCACATTCTCCTTTATATATTCCAACTTCTTGAATGATTTAATCAGCATGCAGAATGAATAGGTATGGATGTAGACTACAGCTTGATGCACAACTCTCTTAATTTTCAATCTTGTAGTTTTCTTTTGTTCTCTTTGGACAACTGCTTCTTGATGTGTATATAGATTTTACATGAGCACAATTAAGTGTCCTGGAATCTTATTATTCTCAATGTTATCTATAATTTATTATGAACTGTATAGTGAAATTTCTTTGTAAAATCAGTAACGCATAAGTAAACATCTTTCTGGTATTTTCTGCTTTCAGCCAAAACACATCTGGCATCAGTAATGATATACCTCATTCATGGCTTTTCTGAATCCAGCTGAATTTCTAACACTTCCTTGTTGACATAGTGGCCCAGTAATTTTTCAAATAATCCTTAGCAAGATTTTACTTGCATGTGATTTTTAATGATATTGTTTGATCATTTCCACATTTTGCTGAATCACTATTTGGGGATTGGTAACAAAAATAGATCCTTCCCACTCAACTGACCAGGTAACTCTCTTCTAAATTTTTTTGTGTAGACTAATGAGCACATCCAGGGCCATATATGTTTGTTGAAACTCCTCAATTGTGTTCCATCAATTTGTGGTGTCTTTTTTTTAAATTAAAAATATTAAACTAATGAAGTTTTTTAAAACCCATAGACTATCTATTTAATTATATTAAAGAAAAATGAAATAAAGTTAAAAAAATGATCTTTTCTCATACGTTTTTCTTTAAAATTTTATCTCAAGTTTAGAAAGGATGCTCTAATAAGTGTACACTAAGTTTTTATTTAATTTTTTAAACTATTCCATGAGTTTTAAAAGATGTAAGTGTCAAAATAAATCATATCACATACTCTTTTGATTTCTACTTATGTGTCATACTTCTCTAAGTACAGTGCCTGAGACAAGATTTTCTACTAGAGTAAAAACCTTTCCCTTTCAAGAGTCAGACTGTAGGTATTTTAGACTTTGCAGAGCAGAAATCAATGTCTTAAATCCTTAGAGCTTCTATTTTCACCCAAAGGTTAATTTTTTTTATAACTGTATTGAGATATAGTTTACCCACAGTTAATATGCTTAAAGTGTAAAAGCCAGAACTTTTCAGGATATTTACAGAGTTGCCCAATCAGTTTCAGAACATTTTCATCATTCCAAAATGAAATAATATACTGATTAGAGTCACCGCTTATTTTCCATCATATCCCTCATTACAGGCAACTATTGACTATTGTCAACTATTTATTGTCTTTGTAGATTTGTCTATTCTAACCATTTTGTGTAAATGAAATAACACAATTTGAAGTCTCTTATAACAGATCCCTTTGATTTAGTATTCAAGATCCATTTATGTTGTAGCATGTGTCAGGAGTTCTTTTATTGCAAAGTAATATCCCATTACACAGATCTATAATTTTTTATTTGTTTGTTCATAAATTAATGAATATTGCTATGTTTTCACTTTTTTCCTGTTATAAATGTTGCTGGAATGAACATATGCGTGCAATTTTTTTTTCGTACAATTTTTTTTTATGATCATATGTTATTAACTCTCTTTAAAATTAAAATTCATCAGCAGCATGGAATGCTAGGCTTAACTTTGGAGCAATTACCAGACTACTTTCCAGTATGATTCTGAAAGTTGGACAATGAATAAGGATGATGGAAAAAGAATCAATATATTTGAATTATGGTTTTGGAAAATAGTACTGAATATCACACAGACTGCCAAAATAGCAAACAAATCTTTCTTGGAGGGAGTGAAACCCGGGTGCTCCCTGGAGGCAAGGATAGTGAAACTTTGTCTCACATACTTTGGGCTTGTTGTCATGAGAGGCCAGTCGATAGAAAAAGACATTATGTTGGGACCGGTAGAAAATCAGAGAAAGGGAAGCGGACCTCAAAAAAGAATTGACACAGTGACTAAAATAATGGGCTGGAACATATCACAGATGGTAAGGATGGCACATCACGAGGCAAAGTTCAGATCTGTTGCTCACAGGGCTGCTTTGAGTCATAGCCCACTATGTCAGCCGACCTAACAACAATAACCTAGAATGTATGAGAATCCCAGTTTCTCCACATCCTTGTCAATAATTATTACTGTCATCTGTCTTTTTTATCATCTCTTTTTTTATTATAGCTATCCTGGTAACTATGAGTCACTGATGAGTCAGAATCTACTTGACAGCAAGAATGATGGGAACAGGTATAAAGTAATATCTCAGTATGGTTTTGATTTGCATTTACTTAATGACTAATCATGTTGGACATCTTTTTATGTGTTTATTGGGCCTGTGTGTAGTAAATCTGAGAAGACAGTTGTTTTAGGACATTTTTAGGCCACTTCTTCGCCTGGTTTTCTTGTTGAGGACATGCTGGTTTGTTATTATACCTGGCTAATTAACTTCCATAATTTTCTGCTACCTTTGACTAGGGAAGTGCTACTTGCTCATTGGTAAAGTTTTCACCCAGTGAAAGAAATGTATGATTAGACTTACATTTGCTGAAGTGGCACAACTCAAAATTAGGAGAAACAACTGCAAACATCCATTAATAATCAGAGCATGGAATGTATGAAGTCCAAATTTGGAAAACTAGAAGGTGTGAAAAATGAAATAGATCAACATAATAGGCATTAGAGCTGAGATGGACTGGTATTGATCAGACAATCATGATCTACAATGTTGGAATTGATGAATTGGAAAGGAAATGTGTTACGTTCATCATCTTAAAGAACATCTTTGAATTTCCGTTCATTCAAGGACAAACACTTGTAACACTGCTGTTATAAAATAGGTTTGATACTGGAAGGAGAGAAAAGAAATGAGTGGATAGATAAGGAACAGATGAAAGAAAGGACTGGAACAGTACACTGGAAAAGATGAAGGAAAAGACTGTCTGAAAGAAATGTATGATTAGGCAATAAATAGATGACAATTAACAATCTGGAAAAAGAAATACATTACAAAGTAAATTAGAGACTGAGGAGGGAGAAAATTGTGTATCAATGAATGAATAAAAACCTATCCTTTTTGTAAGCTTTACTAAAATCACAATTTAAATGAGAGTTTTCTAACGCTTGTCCAAGCAGGAAGACAGGATCACAAGGGGAGGGGGCAATTATTATTAATTGGTGACTAGAATGCAAATGTTGGAAACAAAGAAGACAGACCAGCAGTTGGAAAATTTGGCCTTGGTGACAGTAATGAGACTGACTATCGAACGACAATAGTTAGTGCAACCAACTATTTATTAATTATAAATAACTTTTGAAAAAAATAACTGACAATTCTCCACATGAATCTCACCTTACAAAATACACAGGCATTAAACTGATTACATTCTGGGGGCTTTGTAGAAGCCACAACCCCTTTAAAGGAGTTGTGCTGTCAATCCAAAGGCATGTAGTTCAAATCCACCAGATGATCCTTGGGAAAAAAAATGGGCAATCCCCTCCCATGTGATTTACAAAATCTGAAAACCTGCTGGAGAATCAGTTGTGAGTCAGTTCCAACTCGATGGCAGTGAGTTGTTGAGTGGTAACAATTGGAAAGAGAAGGTACAAAAGCTCAAGGTCAACAGTCAAAACAAGGCCAGGGCTGACTGTGGACAAGGCCAGTAATAACTCAGATGCACATTCAAATTGAAGTTGAAGAAAACATAAGCCAGTGATAACCAAAATATGACCTTACCTTACTCCACTTGAATTTAAAAACTATTTCAAGAATAGATATGATATATTGGACTTCAACAACTGAAGGCCAGTCCAGTTGTGGGATGACATCAAGAACATTCTTGTTAAATAAAGTGAAAGCTTATTAAAAAGAAAAGAAAGGAAAAATATGGAAATAAATGTCAGAAAAGAGTCTGAATCCTCCTCTTCATCATAGAGAAGCAAAATTAAGAAAGAAATTGTAATAGAGCTGACCAGAAGATTTCAAAGGACCTCTTGAGAAGACAAAACTGTGTTACAAAATAATGTGAAAATACAAAACCACAAAAGCGGAAAAGTCTGAAGAAAAGGTAAACCTCAAATTGCAGGAATGGAGTCCATAGGCAAAATATTAAACAATGCAAGAAGTATTAAAAGAATATGGAAGGAATACAGAGTAACTGTACTAAAAATTGGTGCCCCAAATTATTTGACACTGAACCATTGTAACAAAAATGAATCGACCCTGAACCATTTCAGGGAGTAGAATATAACCAAGTAAAATTGTACTGAAGGAAGAAGTAAAATCACACTGAAGGCATTGGCAAAAAGTAAGGCCCCAAGAATTGATAGATTACCAGGTGAGCAAACAGTTTTTAAGTCAGAGTATGATCAATAGTTCATGCCAAAAAATTTGGAAAATAGCTAGTCAACAGACTATACGTGATTCATATTTTTTTCCTCATTCCAAGAATGTTTATCTATTGGAATGTGAAAATTATTCAATAATATCATTAATATCACATGGAAGTAAAATCTTGCTGAAGATTATTAAAAAAACAGAGGAGAGTATAGGTAGGGAATTGCCGGAACTGCAATATGGATTCAGAAGAAACCATGGCACGAAGTTCGATGCTTGGCGGATCTTGGCTGAAAGCAGAGATTACAAGAACTATGCAAACTATTTCACTGTGCAGATCATACAAATTATGGCTAACTTTGAGGATGATGGGAATGTTAGTACTTAATTGTGCTCATGCAAAATCTGTACATAGATCAAACAGTAGTCATTCAAAGAGAAAGGGAATACTGTAAGGTTTTGAAATAAAAAAATGGATGATTCAGGTTTATATCATTTCTCTATACCTATTTCAACTTGCATTCTGAACAAATAATTTGAGAAAATAGAGTATAGGTAGAAAACTGTGTCATTATGATTGGAAGAAGATGCATTAACAACCTGTACTATGTAAATGCAACCTTGATTGCAGAAAATAAAGAGAATTTGAAACACTTACTACAGAAGATAAAAGACTACGGTCTTTAATATGAATTATACCTCAACATTAAGAAAACAACAGTCTTCCCAATTGGACCAATAGGCAACAACATTATAGATGGAGAAAAGATTGACGTTGTCAATAATTTCATTTTACTTGGATCCACAAACAGGCATAGAAGCTGAAATCAAGAAGTGAAGGCATATTGCACTGCATAGATCTGTTGGAAGAACATGTTAAAGTGGTAAAGAGCAAAGATATCAATTTAAAGACTAAAGTGCATCCAGCACCTTCCAGCAATTTTCATTGATTGTTTCTTTGTGTGCTGGCCACATCACAGCCTGATTCAATCACATTCCAGCCATTGTAGGTTTATAGAGTTTAACTGTGAATCTAGTCTTTGTGTCTGGTTTGGCTGGCGCCTTCACAGGCTCGTGGGAAGCTCTCCTTGCCAGAAGGCAGGAGCGTGGTGGTGGGGAGTGCAGGAATCGTGGCAAGCTTTGGAGTGGACTGCTTTTCCGGGAATGTGTTTGACGTGGAGGTTTGCTCTGTCCCTGGAGTGAGGCTAGCCAAGCTGGGCCTAGGGTTTGAGCCAAGAGGCAGCCTTAAGCCCAAAGGGCCCTCAGGCCTTTGGCCCTCGGCCAGGTTCAAATTGTCTTGCTGTCAAACATTCTTCTAGGTGGTATAGCACTAGTCTGTGCATTGCTGTACAGAGGTAACTCATGGTTGCTGTGATGCTGAAGCCTATGACAGTGATGTGCCAATTGCAGTAATGGGCACCCATGGTGGACAGTGTTGGCTGGAGCTTCCCGACTAAATCAGGCCTGGAAGCAGGAGCGGCATCCACTTCCAAAATGGCTTGCCTCTGGAAACTCTATGCATGAACAGTGCTCAGGCTGCTCGTTCATAGGGTCACTATGAGTCGTCTACAACTCGACGGCATTAAACAATAACAACAACAGTCTTTGTGTTTTCTGAATCCAAGAGTACTTAACTTTCTCTTTTCTCTCTGATAAATTAACTGGCCTAGAGTTTAGTTTGTTGCTTTCATGGAACTAGAAGCCTCCTTTCTGCTCCTTCCCATCAAAATATTCATGTTAAGTTTGAACTTCCCCTCACTTCTTTCTGTTTTAAACAAAGTCAGTTCTTTTGGGGAGGGCTTTAGAACTCTATTCTTGTAGTTTCATTTTCTCTGGAAAACTCAGAGGTACTGAATTAGAGGTTAGGGACATTGAATCCTTCTAAGGAGCTCTTGTGGCTTTTCTGTAAAGAACTGCACTGCCTAGGAAAAAGTATGTGTTTCATATTTTTCAGCTGCTCTGTGGAAGAAAGAGGAGTCATCAGGTATGAGTTAGTTTGGACTCAAGGGTACACAACAAAAACAAAGCTTTTTTAACCTTTTCCCCTAAATAGATCTTTCAGTGGTGATGGTAGATGTTAGCCTTCTCATCTTGTCTCTTGACATGCAAACTCTGCTTTAGGGATGCCTACTATGCCTGGGGCGGAGTTTTTGTCTTAATGTGGAGCAGGATAGAGAAAAGAAACCTCGACCTCTTGGCCATGCTTATCAGGAATTTAGTCTATGTAGTTTAAGCTTGATCATTCTCATGCGAAACCTATACTTGGACCAGGAGGCAGTCATCAGAACAGAGCAAGGGAACACTGCATGATTCAAAATTTGCTTGGCTCCACAGTCAACACTCTAGTCACCTGCAACCAGGAAATTAAAAGGCGCATTGCCATGGGAAAGTCTGCTGTTAGGGACCTCTCCAAAGTACTGAAGATCAATGGTGTCTCTCTGGAGACTAAGGTGCGTTTAATACAGGCCATGGTCTTTGCAATCACTTGTTATGCATCAGAGAGTTGGACAATGACCAGGGAGGATAGAAGGAGAATTGATGCCTTTGAGCTGTGGTGCTGGAGAATAATATTGAGGGTACCATGGACTGCTAGGAAAACAAACAGATTCATCCTGGAAAGGATTAAACCCGGTGGATCCTTGGAGGCAAGGATTCTGAGGCTCCATCTAACATACTTTGGACATGTTGTAAGGAGAGACCGGTCCTTGGAGAAGGACATCATGCTTGGTAGGGTGGAGGGACAGCGTAGGAGGGGAAGGCCCTCTATGAGGTGGATTGATTCAGTGACTGGGTTAATCGGGATGGGAGTGTCAGAGACAGTGCGATTGGCATAGGACAGAGCAGAGTTTAGGGCTATTGTACCTATGGTTGCTATGAGTCGCAAGTAACTCGACAACACATAACAACAACAACAACAACAGTTTAAGCTGGTCATTGTGAAGATCATGGCCTGGATCAGGTGCACCTTAGTCTCTAGACTGACATCATCCCTCTTCAGCACTTAGGAGAGGTCCATGACAACAGATTTTCTGAATGCAATTCATCTTTTGTTTTCCTGCTAGTGTTATGAGTGTTGATTATGGAACCGAGCAAGCTGAAATTGTTAATAACCTCAATCTATTCTCCATCTATCATGGTACTTCCAATTGACCCAGTGGTGAGAATCTTCCAAAGATGACAGAAGAATTGATGCTTTTTAGTGGTGGTGCTAGATAACATTATTAAACATTACCAAGGACTGCCAAGAGAACTAGCAGGTCTGTCCTGTAGAGGGTGAAACAAAGTCGCTCCTTCGAGGGAAGGATTTTGAGGCTCTGTCTCACATACTTTGCGCATGTTTCCAGGAGGGACCAGTCCTTGGAGAAGGACGTCATGCTCAGAAGGGTGGAACGACAGTGCAAGAGAGGGAAACTCTGGATACGGTTTGACACAGTGACTGGAATAATGAGGGCAGGTGTGCTAGAGACAGGGAGACTGGCTCCCTGAAAAGAGCAGAGTTTACAGCTATTGTGCATAGGGTCACTATGGGTCATAGTTGACTCGATGGCACATAACAACTGTAAGTTTAAGCTGGAGGGAGTAAAAAATGCTGTCACCCTGCCCTTGATGGTGAGGTATTCTACTAAGTGGTTAATGACACGAGAGGAGATCTGTGTTCTTGGTCAGGTAGAACTTCTGTAAAGCTGAACGAGGAAGAGGGAGAGTGATAGCAGTGGCTCCAGTGCCTCACATGGTCAGCTAGGAGTTCGTTCTGAATTGACAGCCAGGGAGCTTGGGCTTTAAAAAGAAATACGTTTTACCAGTTATGATTTCATTGAAGAACACGCCTACTGAATTCCTTTCGCCATCATTTCAGAAGTCTCTTAAGTTTTCTATCTGACATCAGCAATGAACTCTTTGCATATCTTTCTAGGACAAGTTTGTTTGTGATTTTGTGTTTTGTTTTTAAAAATTCTTTTTCTGTTTCTTCTCACTGATGATCTAGTTCTCTCTATGTAAACTCACAAAGATTGGTAATTTTTTTCACTAGACATACTAGTTAGGCAGTCATCCTCAAATAGTTTTCTTAGAAATAAATGGTTCCCTGAAAATTGTGATACCAAGGTGAAGCTCTCCTATCTTTGTCCTGTGATGCTTTCATTTCCCCTTTCTATTCTTTGGAAGTTTACCAGTCTGAAGCTCACAGAATATTCCATAATTCCAGTTCTGGAAGGCAAAGAGGATGGAGGAATCTTTTCATTCTTTGATAATCATCCTTGAAATGGCGCCGTGTTACACGTACATATCCACGCGCACCACCTCACCACATCTCTGCTGTGCTCTTTCATTGCTCTGAGATAGGTGTTCAAGCTCAGCAGCCAGAAGGGAGAAGCACGCAGAGTGCGGCGCCAGTAGCCCTCAAACTTGATAAGCAGTTCTCTAGGAAAGCTTCAAGTCTAGATAGTCGGTTTTCCTGAGCTCGCAAGGCTGTAAATATTTATGGCAGGAGACTGCCCATCTTTCTCCTACAGAGCAGCTAGTGGATTCTACTGTCTTCCTTTAGGTTAGCAATCCAATTTGTTACACGTTATGTCTTCAGGGCTTCTTAGTGCTTCCCCAGAAAAGCTTCCCTTTTTGGCTCTGAGCTTGCTTGTTTGTGGAAGGAGTGAAGAGAGAACAAAAATACATGCAGCTCCTCTGCCCTGGAGGGTCCTAAACAGCAGTTACCTGCCTCAGGCCTTTTTTCTAAGCTCTCGCTTTGTTTCTAGTTTCTTCTGAGGATTAGCTCATTAATGCCTTTGTCCTAGTGCCCCCTTCAGGATCATCTGTCTGTCACCTCACAGAAACCTAATAGCTAGCTGTGCATGCATCAAGGTACAGGGGATCAGTTGAACATGAGTGAAACATACAAATTTATTATATGAATTTTATATTAAAGACATTGTAAAGTAGAAGTATAAAGCATGAGTGCAAGAAGCATATAGACTAGAGCTTTTGACAGTTCACCAGAAGATGAGAATATTTCTCTGTACGATTAGGAATTGTTTGTATGACAACAATTCAGAATAAGAGATGCACTGCAAAAAGGACTGGGGAAGAGGTAGGGAAGGAGGGAGAAAATTGTATAACAATGAATAAATATTAAAAAGAAAAGTGAGAGATGGCTTGAAGATGGCGGAGGTGGAGAGCACAGTGTGAAGAGCCAGAGGGATAGCAGCCTGCGTAGAGAGGATACCAGAGAGTACTTTACGCTCCACAGAGTCTGACCATCACAGCGTGACGCGAACAGTAGGATTTGGAATCAGAACTTTTACTAATACATTATTTTAGAAGCTTTAAAAACAGGGGCCCT
>NW_006399858.1:8483906-8486510 GCF_000299155.1 Elephantulus edwardii
AGAGAATATGTCTCCAAACTATTCTAGTTTCAGATCTCAATCGTCTATGAGTTAGTGTTTAAATAAAATCACACAAACACATATCCCCTTTCAAAACCAGATGATTTATTTTAAAAGTAAAACTAGCATTTTGTGAAAATAATTTTCTAAAGTAGTGTCTAAAGATTAAACTTTACCACAGAAAAATTGTATATTTCAATAAAAATTTTTTTTATTGATTTATCTTGTATTTCTTTACTCTTCCTCTTTAACACTAAAGGTCTATAGAAAGGACATTCTCACTGAAGAGTATTTATCCCAAAGAACAAATCAAAGCTCCAGTATGCAAGGACACTTTAAAATTTGAGATTTTTTTTTTTAAGTTAGGTTTTAGCACTCCAATTCATTTTGAGGAAAATTTCCCCAATTGTCTTTCTTCTTAAGAGCTTTTGTAAAAGAGGAGTTTTGTCAAAAATACAAATGCTGAGTTTTCATACAAGCAGAGTACTTGGGGGATGCAGAGGCAAATGTGCCCAGCCGCTAACTGGCAAGTCGAAGGTTTGAGTTCACCCAGAGATAGGAAGGAAGGCAGGCTTGGTGATCCACTTCAGAGAGATCAGCCCTTGAAATCCCTTTGGGCCACTGTTATACACCGACATACACGAGGACACCATGGCATCAAACCTCAGGGTCTGTGTTCCCCTCACAGATGGAATAGAAATACAAGTTCCCAGACAGAGTGAGATTCTTCTGCCTTCATCAGATCTAGGGGAAGTTGTCCACACAACTAGGGTAAGAGTGTCCCAGGCCCTTGCTACTGAGTTTACTAAAGCTCTAACTGCCAACCCTGCAAATAAAGGCTGCACAAAGAAATATAGTTTTGCACCTGGGATATTTCTCTAACTTTGACACTATCTCTTTAAGAATAAGTTGAACTCCAAAGGCTTAGAGGTTTTAATGATATGAGTCCAGGAAAGACATTTGTTAAAAAAAATGTTCAGCCAGGCAGCAGGCTCAGAATTTGACAGCTCTGACCTGCCTGGTTCTCAGAGAGGGAGCACAGTGCCTGAGCGGGCCTCCCAAAGTGCCTCCCTGGCTCCCAAGGTAAGACTCAGACCCTGGGGAAGATGGCCCCGTCATCCAGCTCTGCACAGCCACACAATGCTGTCTCAAGTTCTCCTTCTCCAGGGACTCCCTCACAGGAAGAAAACCTAATTTATTATAAAAAAAATTTCATAAAGAAAGGAGACCAAAAAACTCACCTCCTAATCACATTGCAGGCTGAAGGCACCTTTTGAGGTGACAAAAGCTAACTTTAAGGCACAGATTGTGGGCATCTTAGAAATTCATTTTATGGAAACAAAAGGATTTATCCGTTTTTAACTGGTTTTTATTATTCCACTCTATTAAGTGTTGACTTTTCACCAGACATTGTGTGAGACTGTGGGAATGCAGTAGGGCTTGCTCTCTGCTGACCAGGGGATATGTTCTTTCTAACAGCGGCCAGATACACGGTTTCCTCTGGGATCAGATGGAGTAAACAACCAAATAATAATACAAGAAAAGTCCCAAGTGCACCCGGAAGTAATCACGATGCTGCTGCTTCTGTTGGTGGTAATGACAAAAGTATTTACACTGTAAAAGGTACATTTTAAAAACAGTCACTCTGCCAAGTTGTTATATTTATTATAGTAATGAGTCTTCCCAGAAGCCCTGTGTAAATGTTATTATGGCGATGTGCAATTTTGCTAAGTTGTGAATTGAGGCACACACTTCAATGAAGTTTGGCAGAGACCCGGAGGCAACAGCAAGGAATGCCATTTAAATCATACCTTGTTGTTCGGGCATCTCTGGTGGCCTAGTGAGTAGAGACTGAGCTCTTAACGCAAAGGTGGCAACACTCTGGCGGTTCAAATCCCCTCAGATGGGAAATCTCTTCCTGTGTTATTTACAGCCTCTGAAAAACTGCTGCAGGATCTGTTCCAGTTCGGCAGAGTGAGTTTAAGATTTTGAGTTTTGCTGTTGTTGTGTGCCATTGAGTCAACTTCAACTCATAGCAACACAACATATGAGCAGTGCAACGCTGCCGGCTCCTGTGCTGTTCTTACAATTTCCACTGTGCTTAAACCCATTGTTGCAGTTACCATGTGAATCCATCATGTCTAGGACGTCCTCCTTTTACTCTGAACCCCTGCTCTTCCAAGCATGATGTCCTTCTCCAGGGTCTGGTCTCTTTTCACAACATGCCCAAATTATGTGAGACACAGTTTCTCCATCCTTGCTTCTAAAGAACACTCTAGCTGCACTTTCTCCAGGACAGATTTCTTGTTTTGTTGTTATGTGCCCTCGAGTCGCTTGCGACTCGTAGCGACCCTATGTTCAACAGCCCTAAACCCTGCTCTATCCTGTGCCAATCGCACTGTCTCTGACACACCCGTCCGGATTACTCCAGTCACTGAATCAATCCACCTCATAGAGGGTCTTCCCCTCCTGCACCGTCCCTCCACCCTCCCAAGCATGATGTCCCTCTCCAAGGACCTCTCCCTCCTTACAACATGTCCAAAGTATGTCAGATAAGCCCCAGAATCCTTGCCTTCAGGGAGCAGCCTGGTTTAACTGTCTCTA
>NW_006399858.1:8487965-8508252 GCF_000299155.1 Elephantulus edwardii
ATAATCAATGAAACACAGATAGACATTCTTCTGGTATTCTCTGCTTTCAGCCAAGATCCATCTAACATCAGCAACGATATCCCTAGTACCACGAGAAATAAAGAAAGGAATTGGTCCCAAGAAATGAACAGGCCTTTATTGCGTGGTCTGAGAGGGACGCCAAGTGACCCAGCAGCATGGCATGCAGACAGGATCCAAATGGCGTGGGCAGTTTTGGGGGCTTTCCTTTTTATAGGGGTCCTGGGAAGGACTAAGATAGTACTTCTCAGAATTTGGTATGCTAATTTAGTTAGGTCTTAGCTTTTTGTTGTTGTTGTGTTCAGTATTTTCTCAAGCTCAGGCTTTTAACGGGATCCATTGTCTGGTCTGGCCCTTTATGTGATCAGCTCAGGTGTTATTAAATTTCTCAGGAAGTGGTCAAGCTTGGGGGTGGTGGGCCAACTGCCATATTCTTCTTTCAGTTCTTTTAGCAGTCCATGCTATGTGTCAACATCATAATTCAAAGACATCTATTCTTCTTTGGCTTTCCTTATTTATTGTCCAGCTTCCATGTGTGTAAGAAGTATAAAGGAAAATACCTTGGCTGGGGAGGGTGAATTACCAGAGGAGAGTAAGGAGTTTACATTTGACCAGCTTTAACCTGATGTTTGGCAGCTTGAATTCCACCCCAGGGTGGGTGCCCTGAAACCAGGCCTGGAGATTTGCTTGTTAATTATAATAAAGAAAACCCTACAGGTGAAAGGCATGGATCAATACTAATTAATTACATAAAACACAATTTGTGTAAATAATTGCATAAAACACAATGTATGTGAGTCGAAACACAATGTATGTGAGTTGAAACACAATGTATATGAGTGATTGTATGCAAATCAATACTTTGAGGAAAAACCTCTTAAGAGCTGTTCTTATCTGCTAGTTGATCACCATACACCAGAATTCACTAGATTATAATAGGCTTGAGTTTGGTTAGGGGTTGAATACAATTTAGACAGAGGATGAAGGGGAGGAAGAAAGGAGACAACCAGAATAAGGAAACAGTTCAAAGGACAAAAGTATCCTGAGTAAAATAAGGAAGAAGCCATCTTGAGAAGAGAAGGGAGGGTGAACAGCATTGTTATTATATTCTGTACCTTAAAAGCCAGGAGCAGCAGCACGGCCTCAGCAAACCCTCAAAATGCAGCGTTATCAGGAAAGGTGGGGAAACGAGGCTTTCAGAGCCAACAGCACACTTATTCTTCTACTGGGGTACATTAATTGATATTTGCTCCTTTCTCATGCTTGAGGCACTTTTATTATTATTTTTGATCCTTTAACCTGTTTCATAATTCTCTTCCCTGTCTCTGTAAACAGAAAGGAAATGCAATCACAGCTGAACAACAGACTGGGTATCAGGCAAAAGCTTGAAATGGAGAAAAGGAAGAAAATCTATCTTGTCAGCACATCAGCAAAATTGAATAAAAGTTTTCTTATAGAGACAGGTAGAAAGTGCAGAGGATAAATGAAAGACGTAAAGAATCAGTTCTGGTGAGAGGAGCAGTCAGCTAATCTGTTAGAGGTTAGTAACACCTGATTTGTGCTGAAGTCTTATCTGCATTTCCAGTCTTCAGGTTACTGTTGTTAGGTGCCATCTAGTCAAGGATGACTCACAACAACACTAGGAACAACAGATCTGAATTCTGTCCTAGCCTGTGCCGTCCTCAGCATCTCTGACACACTTGAGCCCTATTGCTTCAGTCACTGTGGTAATCCATCCTTCTGGGAGATTTCCTCCCTTTCGTGGACCCTCCACCTTACTAAGCATGATTTCCTTTTCTAAGGAATAGCCCCCTCCTAAAACATCCCCAGAGTATGTGAGCCAAATTTTCACCATCCTAGTCTCCTCTAAGGAGCACTTTGCAAATAATTTCTATTTTACAGATGAGATAATGGATATTTAAAGATATGAAATACTTGTCTGAAGTCCTTGCACTTAGAGTGACAGACTAAAATTTTGAAACTCTAAGTAATTCTCAATTCTATACTATTTCCATTATAATATACCATGTTCCACAAGAACTAAAAGTCATTCAGGACCCTGTTGTAATCTTGAAATATATGGTGAAACTGGAATCTATTATATATAAGATGTCAACCCATCAGAAAAGGAAAACTCATATATTTTCCACTAAAACAGAAGATATATAAGTGGTAAGACTGTACCATAGCCTGTCAAAGGCAGAAAGCTGGAGAGAGCTCTGGAAACAAGGCAGTACCATCCAGTTCTGCTTGCTGTCTGTGTAAATGTGATATGGAATGTCTGGGTGGTGCACATGGTTAATAAATATGCTCAGCTCTGAACTGAAAGAGAGGCTGTCCCAAGACTCTTTGGAAGAAAGATCTGATCATCTAATTCTGATAAAGCAACATTGTGGACACCCTGTATGTTTTTACTCAGAGATACATGTGGTTGGATCTACTTAACAACAACAGGTTGGGTTATATGTAATACAATAGAATGTATTTAACATGAATGTGTTACTTAAAAGCTACAATCAAATATCGAACCGATAAAAAAGTTGTAAAAAGCAAGTTTTCTTGTAGAAACATTTGAAAAATAAATTCCTGGGGAAATAAAGAATATACAATGGGCTGTATATACCACTCCATGTTGTTGTTTCAAATGAAAATAAGTACAAAAACAATTTGTAAGCATTATTCAAGTAGTCAAATGCTTTCAAGACTCTTCATCTTGGTAGGGAGCTCAAGTGGTATAGTGCATGGGGAGCTGTGTTGCGAATGCATAGGTGATATCTCTCAGGTGGTTTAAATCCATCAGTGGCTCTGTGAGAGAAACATGAACAATATGTTGCCATGCCATTTATAGGCTATGGTAACCCTCCCAGGGTCAACTCTGAGTTTGTTGCTACTTAATGGCAATGAGTGAGTGAGTGAATGAGTGAGAGAGTGAGTGAGTAGTTTTTATTAAGGTGCTCTGGTTTTACCAATGATAAGCACTAGATGACTAATGGAAAGATTCAAGCCCATGAAGAAGCTTCATGGGAGAAAAGACCAAGGCCCTCCAATCATATAAAGATTATTGTTTTAGGTGCCTTAGAGTATGAACTATAGTAACCGTATTAACAAGAGATCTGAATCCTGTCCTATCCTGTGCCATTGTCACATTTCCTGACACATTTGAGCCCTTTACGACAATAACTGCATCAATGCATAGGGTTGAGGATCTTTCTCTCCTTCCACCAACCCTTCACCTTTCTAAGCATCATATCCCTTTCCTAGCAAAGTTGCTTGAAGCATGTGTGGTGAAGCTTTCTCATCTTTGCTTCCAAGACGCACTCTGGATGCACTTTCTTGAAGACATATTTGTTTGTGTTTTTGGCAGTCTATGGGATGTTCAGTACTCTTCTCCAACACCACAGCTCAAAAGCATCAATTATTCTTCTATCAGCCTTATTCACTGTCAAGCTCTCAGATACAGCAAGTGATTGGAAAGACCATGCCCTGAATCAGATGCACCTCAGTCCTTAAACTGACATCATTATTTCCCAATAATTTGGAAAGGTCCCTGACTGCAGACTTTTCCAGTGTGATACGTCCCCTGATCTCCTGACTGCTGGTTCCAAGGATATTAGTTGTGGATCCAAGTGAGACAGAGTTCTTGACAGTGTCAGACTTTTCTCCATATATAATGACGTTGCCTATTGGACCAGTGGTAAGAATTTTAGTTTTCTTGATGTTGAGATGCAATTCATATTGAAGGCTGTATTCTTTGATATTCTGCAACAAGTGCTTCAATTCCTCCTCACTTTCAGCAGGCAAGATTGTGTCATCTCCATAACACAGTTTACTGATGAGTCTTTCTCTGATCTTGATGCCACATTCTTCTTCATAGAGTCCAGCTTCTCGAATAATTTGTTCAGCATGCATATTGAGTAGGTATGGAGAGAGAATACAACCTGATACACTCCCTTCTTATTTTTAAACTATGTAGTGTTCCCTTGCTCTGTTCACACAATAGCCTCTTGGTCTAGGTATGGGTTTTGCATGAATACAATTAAGTGGCCTGAGATTCCCATTCTTCTCAATGTCAGTCACAACTTGTTATGATCCACGCTTTCAAATACCTTTGCATAGTAAATAGACATTCTTCTCATATTCTTTACTTTTAGCCAGGATCCATCTGACATCAGCAGTGATATCCCTGGTTCCATAGCCTTTTATAAATCTTGAATTTCTGTAAGTTTCCTATATATGCACAATTCTAGCAGTTTTTGAATTATCTTCAGCAGTATTTTGCTTGCATTTGATATTAACACTATTGTTCAATAATATCCACATTCTGTTGGATCCATTTTCTTGGGAATGGGAACAAATATGCCTATCCATTGGACAGACAGCTGTCCTTCAAATTTCCTGATTGATGAGTGCATCCAGGTCTGCATCTATTAATTGAAACAATTCATTGGTGTCCCATTGATTCCTGGGGCCTTATTTTCTTGCCAATTCCTTCAGTGCAATTTTAACTTCTTCCTTAATTACCATTGACTCTTGCTCATATACTTCTTGAAATGTTTTAGTGCTCCAGAAAATTGCATTAGAGAGTCAAGAAGCCAAAACAAAGGGAAAATATGCCAAATTAAAAGGAAAAAAGAGAACTGACAGAAGATTTCAAAGGGCAGCTGAAGAAAACAGAGCAAATATTATAATGGAATGTGCAGAAATCTGGAATTGGAGAATAAAAAGGGAAGAACTTGCAATGCATTTCTTTAGTTCAGTGAATTGAAAATTCAACAAATTTAAGCCTTGAGTTGCAATATTGAAAGATTCTATGGGCGATATATTGAATGACTCAGGAAGCATCAAAAGAAGATGGAGACAATACACAGAGTCACTTTATCAAAAAGAACTGAGCAGGAGCTAATGGTAATGAAAGAAGAAGTGGAAGCCATAAAAATTTCAATCTCAAAAATTTAATAGATAGATGTACTCTGCCCCATTATGCGGCCTCTGGTGGTGTGATCTTTAGTGACCAGTGTTGCGGCGACTCCTCGGAGCAAAGATGGGCGGTCACCTCTTGTGATTTACAGCCTTAGAAAAGCAGTGAGGGATTGTTATGAGTCAGACAGAATCCACAGAACAGCAGTGAATGAGTGGCCCTGTCATATGGGGGCACTTTGGTTTAGAATCAACTCCATAGTGCTTAACAATAGTACTTTCAGCAGCTGCAAAGTTTCTTAAGTAAAAATGCTTAACTGTTCAGAAAATGAAAAGGTGTTTTATAACAGAATTAAGGAAAGCAGACTGTACCTCATAAGTACATTTTCTTAATGTTTCAGGCTGCTTCTGACCACTTTGAGACTCCCTGCCTCTGGAGGGCTCAGGTTTCCTGAAGAGTCTAGAGATTAGAGAAAATGTTATTTTCAGAAGATAAGGAAAACTGAGCCTTTATTTAAGTAGATATTTGCTCTGAGAGTGGTCTATCACCACTGTTGAATTTAAAATTTTACTTAAAAGCATTTGAAATTGGTTTAACTTTGTCACTGAGAAAGAAGAGAAATGCTATTTGACTCATCTATGTTGTTGTGTATCATCAAGTTCCTTTGGAGAGAGACATCATGCTTGGGAGGGTGGAGGGACAGCATAAGAAAAGAAGACCCTTCATGAGATGGATTGATTCAGTGACTGGGGTAATGGGGGTAGGTGTGTCAGAGAAAATAAGGTTGGCACAAGATAGAGCAGGATTTAGGGCTGTGTACATAGTCTATACAGAAAACTCCAAGGACTCAACAACAACAAACCTCCAAACCTGTTAGAGCTATTTAGTAGACCAATTTAGAAGAGTAGCAGGATATAAGATCAATATCCAAAAATCAGTGTGATTCCTCCACAGTAACAAAGAGAACTCAGAGGAGGAAACCAAGAAAACCACTTATAGCAGCCAATCACAAACTGAGATACTTGTGAGTGACCCTAACTAGAGGTACAAAAGACTGATATGAAGAAAAACTACAGAACATTTTTGCAAAGCACAATAAAAGACCTAAATAAATGGAAAAAAATGTTCCCTGTTCATGGATAGAAAGATGCAGTATTGTGAAAATTATAATCCTACCAAAAGCAATCTATATGTTTAATAAAATTTCAATAAAGATACCAAATTCACTTTTCAAGGAGATTAAAAGGGAAATTGTTAAGTTTATTTGCAGAGGAAAGAGACCTTGCATAAGCTAAACATTCTGAAAAACAAAAATGAAGTGGGAAGCCTAGCACTTCCTGAAATCAAAACCTACTACACAGAAGTGGTAACCAAAACAGCATGGTACTGGTACAATCACAGGTATATAGACCACTGGAATGGAATTTAGAACCCAGACATAGACCCATCTACCTACGGTTAACTGATATTCAACAAGGAAGTAAAACCTATCAAATGGAGAAATGACAACCTATTCAACAAATAATGCTAGCAAAATGGAAGAAAACTGCAGAAAGCTAAAACAGGATCCACATCTCACATCACACAGAAAAATCAACTCAAGGTGGATCAGAGACCTGGGAATAAAGCCTAAAATCATAAAGTTCATAAGAGACAAACTGAGATCAAGCTTAGAAGGCCTAGTCTATGTTATAATGAGACTGCCAAATATAGCCAGAAATGCACATGAAGGCGCAAAATTGGTGAATGGGATCTTCTAAATATTAAATCTCAGAGCTCAAAAACTTTTCCCAACAGGGTGAAAGGAAAACTTATTCACTGGGAACAGACATTTAGCAACAGCATCTCAGACAAGAGTCTCTTAACAAAAGTTTACAGAATACTCCTGGGCCCCCAGAAGAAAATGACTTTTAATTCAATTAAAATATGGGCAAAAGATATGGAAAGACATTTCACAGAGGAAGACATTTGGATGACCAACAGACACATGAAGAAATGCTGAAAATCACTGGGAATAAGAAAGATGCAATCAAAATCATAATGAGATCCATACTCATGTTTATTGCTGCATTGTTCACAATAGCAAAGAAATGGAAGAACCCAAGGGCCTGTCAACAAATGAATGGATAGAGAAGCTGTGGTATATTCACACAATGTAATACTATGCAGCACTGAAAAACAAGGAACTCATAAAATATTATACAAAATGAGTGACCTGGAGGACATTGTATCTCAGTCACAAAAGGACAAATACTATATAATGCCACTGTTATAAAACAGGACTGACATTGCTATAAAACAGGATTGGGGAGAAACTAAGAAGAGAGGGAGTAAATAATGAACACTGCATTGGAATAAATGAGAGAGAAAATTGTTTAAAAGGAAATATGATTGGGCATTATTTATATGATGGCAATCCAGAGGTTCATAGCAAAGTGCACTGGGGTGGGGGGAGGGAGGAAATTGTGCAAGAATGAATGAATTTTTTAAAGAGAAAGTGAACCAGAGTGGGGAGGGGGGTTTGTAGGGAGGAAACTGTGCAATAATAAATGGGAATCCAAGTTTTCTGTTAACTTTTGTTAAAATAAGAATAAAAACAAAACAAAACAAAGCAAAAAAATCACAACGAGATGCCATCTTATCCCAGTAGTAGTGCTAAGTTTAGTAGGGCAGCAAGTATATGTTTAAGACAATGTGGAGAGATAGGAACTCTTATACATTGTTGATGGGGTTGTAAAATGCTACAACTACTCTGGAAGTCATTTTGGCATTTCCTCAAAAAGCTGAGCATAGAAATTCCATTTGACCCAGTTATTTCACTGCTTGGAATATACCCTGAGAAAATGAGAACTGAGGAATAAACAAAGACTTGTACATCAATGTTCATAGCAGCATTATTCACTATTGCAAGAACATGGAAACAGCCCAAATGCCCAACCACAATGGAATGGAATAGGAAATGATGGAACATTCCTCCCAATGAAATATTATGCAGCGTACAGAAACAATGTTTTTTTCTTTTTTTTCAATTACTATGTAACTTGGGAGGGACTGGAGAGCATTATGCTAACTGAATGAATTAAGTCTCCTAAAGAGAAATACTGTATAAGATTATTACAATAGAATAAATATGAGGATCTGGGGGAGGGGAGGGGCTTAATAATAGGGTCACACAATTTGATAGGTGGAGGCGGGGTGGGTAAAAGAAGGGGAAAATAATCCATTGTGAAAAACAATGTATGTAAACTTTGTAAGTAAACCAGTATAATACTAGTAATAATAATAATAATAATAACAATAAAGAACCTTGTAACAAAACCAAAGGCTGTAACACTGAAGAAGTCAGGAAGTCGGAGAGGACTGGCAGCAGAGAGCTGATGATGAGAGGCCCTGACAGGGTACTGCTGCAGTGGTGACAGCTGCTTCTGGGAAAGCAGCTCAGAGGGCTGAGTGGGCTACAACACTGTGGGTGAACTGGGCTGCTTAGAACGGCAGGGATACACTGCCTGGAGGGAACATGCATTGCTGACAGGGATCATGCAGGGTGGGGAGAAGGCCTATTAACACTGCCTGGTACTGCAGAGGGCAGCTGAGACAGCTGTCCAGCTTGGAAGCTGTCTTTAGCTGAATAATCGAGAGGGATGTGCTTTGTGTCTTGGGGAACCTTCCAAAAGTTGTGTCTACACTTTCTGAACCTCATCTCAAGTTGGTCTTGTTATTTCCAAGTTGATCCTGATTCTAAGTTGTAGTGAGGTTGGTCTGTGAGTTTTATGTGGTTGTTGTAACAAATTATTGAACCCCGAACTCTTTGTGTGTATATGTCTCTGGTGTCAGAAATGGTGAGAGGCCTGGATAGGGGAGAGGAGACATTCCTCCACTTCATAGGAAGCAGCATGGTTGGGATCTTGATTCTTTGATCTTCTGAAATCAGGTGATTCCTTATGCTGTAATACTGTAACGTTTCTGAAAGTGTTGATCAAATAGAAGGAGTAGTAGTAACTTAGATTTTTAAATCTTCCTGAATCTTTTGTGAAAGCAGAAATTGGAGTAAAAAAAATCTATGATCAATATCTACAATAAGGCAAAGCCTCAATATAGGAGCTGGTGAGAACAAAAAGCAGACTAAGGGCGTCTGCCAGAGGCAAGGGCAGCTCCTGGGCAGTCAGGTTTGGCTGGCAGCAGCCACATGTGTGGAAAGGACTCTAGCGAGCATTCTACCATCCGCTTCTCAGAAGCAGAGCACCAGGCCTTTCTTGTGAAGCACCTCTGGGTGGGCCTTAGCCTCCGACCTTTGGGATAGCAATCAGGAACACAGACCATTTGCACAACCCAAGGTCTCCAGAGGAAAACAATCAGGCATCCGGAATGGAGATTCGCCCTGAAACTCCATGGCCATTTTGAGTACAACAACTAAAACACAAACTTAAATAGGAAGGAAGAAAAGCCCAGGCACATTCCTTGAAAGTAGCAGAACTGATCTCTTTTTAGGCACATATGTTGCAAATCTGTGTCTGTTCATATCCGCTTAAAAAACTCAAAGTATCGGATTAGAACAGCCCACTCACTTGACGTCTCAGCAGCTGAGTCTCCAAATCTACGGGAGAGGAGGTGTTCTGAGCATCGCCTTGGCCTTGGCCTCTCTGGCCTGCTGTGGGAGTCAGAAGCAACACTCTTCCCAGGCAGTCTGTGTTTAATGTATAAATAAATGATCCAAATGTAAATTGCAGTCCTACAGTGTCCTCCTCCTTTTTCCGCTTTGGGATATAAAAAGCACCTACAAACATGCTCCTGCAGAATTTTCCCTTTGTGGTATCCTCAAAGACACTAAAAACCCCAACAACAGCTCACAAGCTCTTTCTCAGCTGGCATCTCTGGTTTGCCATTTGCAAAGGACCGAAATAGTTCATGCATGGTTGAAGGGGTGCTAGGGAAGAAAGGAAGCTTTATATTTTGGATGTATATCGGCAAGTGACTAGATTTCAAAAGGGAGTTCAGAGCACATCGCAGGCATCCACTTCCGCTCAGCGCTGAATGAAATTGAACTGTGGCCGCGGGTGAGGATGATGATTGCTTTTAGCGAGCACATGGAGCACATCCTGAAGGGGGATCAATGCACTTCTTGCCTTGCTGCCTCCTGGCTCTTGGGTTACTGCCGTTATAATTCATATTAATTACAATATTATGGCGTTTTAAATGCTGCTTTCATTTTATGACTTAAATAAAAATGAAACGATAAAACCACACACTTTAAAGCAACCCGAAGAATTTTTTATTTTGTAGTGGAGCAAGTATTCTCTGTATTGCAGTTCTAGATATCTGCTGCTGAAAAAAAATTAACTATGGCCAGAAACAAACAGAAACCCAAGATGTTCTCTTTTCTTTTTGGAAATCTTTATACTAAGAAATGGACAGCAGCAGCATTTTAGATATAGGTGAGGTGCTAGGTCATACAACAGGCAAGATTGGTGGTGGGCACAGGCAAAAGAAGGTATTTTATGAATTATCATAACCTAAGCAAGCAGCAACATTTCAATCCAAAATACAAAAGAGTTTAAAGCAGCTAAAGATTCAAGGTACGGTTTCAGGATTCCCCCCCCCCCTTCTTTCTTGTGCACTATCTAATCGCATCAGACTGGTAAAGGAAGAGATTGTCCCTCCTTCACCAGTGGAGCATCTCCTGGATTGGAACCATTTACCTTCAGTATTGCAGCACAGCTTCTTGCTACTAAGCCACAAGAGCTCCCTTCAATATATGGTTTCTGACTGTGTGAAGGACATGCCTGCTGCAGTTCGCTGCCTCCCAGCTAATCTTGTGAATATTAACTATTGAAGCCCGAGAAGAGCTTGCTGTACATTTTTTTAAAATTGTTTTGCATTCAAACATTCATATACATTTTGTTTTATAGCCTTAATTACAATTGCTTAACAATTGTTAAGCAATTTAATCACATCTTATCAAATTCTCACTCTACACCCTTTTCTTCACCCTACCCATCCACCCACTAATCTTTGCTCCCTCCCCCTCCCCTTCTATCCAAGTCAACCTTCTAAGATTGTTTCTGTGAGTAAACCTCCTCCCAATCAGTTATCTATATCCTGTTCCAGATTGTTAATGGTAATATGCACAGTGTCTAATCGTCCATTCATTTCAGAATGACCTTCCCTTCACATATCCCAATAAAGTGTTCATTATCCACCCATTTATTTTCCTGTTCTCTCCCCAATCACTTTTAACTATCATATACGTGCAACAGTGATCTTATAGAATATCTATCCTTTTGTGACTGAATTATTCCACTCAGTATAATGTCCTCTAGACTCATCCATCTTGTATAACGTTTCATAAGTTTGTTGTTTTTCAATGCTGTGTAATTATCCATTATGTGAATGAAAAGAAGTTTTAGATAACTAAGTTACTTTTAAACATTTGAAAAGGAAAAGCAACAGAACAGAGCTGAACTGAATTTTTAACTTTATTTTTTTTTTATTCACTTGTCTGAAATTTCTATTGCCGAGCTCTGTAGATGGTGCATAGCCAGGCCTCAAACCATTTCAACACTGCTCTGGAATGCACTGTAGGAGTGCACAGGGCCACTCCAGACCCTAGCACACTGGAGGAGTTTACAACTTTAAAATTTACACCTTGGGATCAGGTATCTTCCTAGGTACTCAGCTGTGGCATTTCATCTATAGGGATTCCTGAGACCACATTGAGGTTTTGATTTGTCTAGATGTGTGCTAATCTTTACTCCAAAATAATGACTGTTTTTAATAAGACAAATTTTTAAAGAACATGCAGACCTCAACAATATAAATTTCTGCTACTAATCACTTCCTCCTTTTCACCTCTCCTTCTCTCTGTATCATTTGATATAAGCAAATTGGTGACTTGCTGAACTAATAGAATTTACAAAAAGACAACATGCATTTTACCCAGGACTATTTCTTTCTCTATTGCCCCCAATAGTGCTATTCCCGGGTGGAGGTGGGTACACCCAAGGATAAAACACCACATTGTTATTTCTGTGTTGCTTACTCAATATACATATAAAACAAAAATCCCAACCAAACATCCAAAGACATATACATACGGATGCATGCATGCCTACCCATTCTTCTTGATCTTTTGCCTTCTAGAAGCTTCACTTTCTGAATGTTAAATTTCAACTTAAAAGTATAATACATTGGATATTGTTTCAAGAAATAGCAACAAAAATCCAGAAAGATCTTTCCCAATTACTTAGATCCCATTTCTTCTTTTTATCTTAAAGTTGGAGAGTTGCTGTTGCTATGTGTCATCAACTCAGAGCCAACTCTTAGCTCACCCTCCAGCCCATTTTCAGAAGCTGTGAGTCACGTAGGAGGAGATTTTTTTCTTTATTCCTCAGAGTTGGTGGATTTGAACTGCATACCATTGGGTTTGCAATGCCACTCCTTAACAGACTACCTTATCACGTGTAATTACATTAGAAAAATATATAACATAAAAAAAAATGTAAGTGTGCTGTTTTATTTTTCTATACCACAGCTCACCATGTGTTTTCATAGAAGGTATAAATAACTTTTGTTAGTAGACACATGATGTTTTATTGTTAGAAAATACAACATTCTCTTCTTTAGTGTATCAGAGATTGCAAAGGGCAAAGTTTAGATTTGTTATTTGTCGGTTTTCTCAGAGGTATGAGTCATAGTGGACTCAGTGACATCTAACAACAACAATAACAAAAACTAGCAAAACTAAAATATTGGTAAAAATGTTTAGGTTTTACAAATGTAAGTGAGATCATAAGCTATATTTTGGGACAAAATATATTTATTGACCTATCTACATTTCTCTATTGTGTCAATAAGAATACATTTCCCTATTCTTTAGAAAAAGAAAGTAAATCATGATATTGCCAATTTAACCCAATAGTGTAGGTTTACATTCTTCAAATCCTTTTCCCTTCAAAACCCTGGAGTCTTTTAAACTTTTATTTGTTGTCTTGGGGTGTCTTCTCCAAGAAACAAATCCTGAGTCAAAGATTTATGTGCAAGTAGTTGTTTGGAACCATCTGTGGAGCTCAGTACATAGAGAGGAAATGAAAGCAAGTTTCCGCTGTGGGCAATTGGGATGCAGTTCCACTGGGGCACTCTAAGAGATATTAAAGAATATGCTTTCTCATCCAAGAGTTACCCATCCCAAGGAGCATGGGTATTTACTCATTAGCTATCACTTAGTGGTTATAGAATTCTTAAATCTCCAGTTCTTCCAGCCTGCCTTTCATGTGTGGATAAAGGAGAGTAGTAAACTAGCTGAATGTTATCATGGATACATACTGGAATGACTTGTTATGTGCCATCCAGTCCACTATGAGTCACAGTGGTCCTATAAAGAACAGATATAAATCTTTTCCTATGCTACACCATCCTCACAATCTCTGACATGTTTGAGCTCATTGCTAGTCATATCCTTTGCTAGTCATATCTAGTCAGCCCATTTTGTTGAGTCTTCCTCTAACTCTGACCCTACACCTTTCCTAGAATGCTATTCTTTTACAAAGATTGACCTTTCCCAAAGTATGTGAAATACAGTATCACTCCCCTTGCCTCTAAATAGCAACCTGGTTACACTTCCTCTAAGACAGATTTATTTTTCCTTTTATCAGTCCATGAGATATTCAGTGTTTTTTAACAGCACCATGCCTCAAAGACATTGATTTTACTCTTTCATCTTTATTCACTATCAAACTTTCAGACGCATAGGAAACAATTGAAAATATGATGTCTAGGATAAGGTGCACCTTAGTATTTAAATTAATATCCTTACTCTTGAATACTTTGAAGAGGTTTTTGACAGTAGATTTTTCCAGTGCAATATACCTTTGATTTCTTGGCTGCTGGTGCCAATATTGTGGATCTAAGTAAAATGAAGTCATTGACAACTTCTGTTTTTTCTGCATCTATTCTGATGAGCTTTTTGGCCCAAGATGAGGATTTTTGTCTTTTTGATATTGAGTTGTAATCCATATTTAAGACTGTGATCTTTAACTTTCTATAGTAAATGATTCAAGTTCTTTTCACTTTTATCAAGCAATGTTGTCTAATGTTTATACCAATAGACTGTTGATAAGTCTTCCTCTAACCCTAAAGCCACAATTTTCCTCATAAATTCCAGCTTCTTGATTGACTTGTTTTAGCATGGCTGATTTTTTTTTTTTTTGAGTGGCCATTGACAGAGTACCTAGAGTGTCTGCAGCTACAATTGATAAAATATTTATTAAACACACATCCATATATACACAAAAATTAAAAAACCAACCAGCCAAATAATTTTGAAATATATGAAAATGGTGATTATGTTGTCCCTCTGGGCTACATGCCATGTCACCCCTTAACCTGAGACTCCTCCTTAATACAAACTGTGTAAGTTGGGGATACTGATATTTTGCCTCTCCAGAGACAAAGGAAGACATTAAGCTTCTAGAAAGAAAGTTTAGGAAGTGAGAAATTGCCTTCCAGAGTAAATCCTTTGGGATGATTGTAGGGAGACAGGACTGGAACCTCCCTGGGGATAAGTCCTTCCATTTGAGGACTTTTGCCTCCATGGTGGCAGGGCCATACTGGGAACCAAACAGGACAAAAGAGCTTGGGACACAGACCCACAAGCAGGGGAAAGACTTTTTTAGCTTTCTTTTTAAAAATTTTTTTGTTATTATTCATTTTAATGAAAATTTATAGAGACTTTGGATTTCCGTTCATTCATTGTTGCCCTTTTCTCCCTGCCCACCCTCTTCCCCAGCTTTTTAGCTTTCTAAACTGGCATGTTGAGCCGTAAAAAAGAGAGCAGACTCAAAACCTCTCTAGACAGAAACTGTTTGAGTGGAACACCTGGTCTCAAACCACTTAGCCACTTGAATAGAAGGAGGACAATCGAGATTGTGACAGTGGATTACCTTAAGGTCAGATTCCTGGAGGGCTGCTGTGCAGAACAGAGAAATAGGAAGGGCCTTAGGAAATGCAAATTTCCCAGGAAAGACTTCCAGTAGAGTGAGTGGCTCAACACTATGGATTGACCATTTCATCCTGGCAACTAATTATTAACATCATAAAAATAAGGATTACAGATAACACATGCGTATACAATAAAGCTGGCCTAACACTGAACAAGGGAAACTTCACATAATGTTGAAAAAGCAGCTTAATTGGTTTTATCACCAATTAAGCCCTCTCAAAAAAAGTCAAGAATATTGCAGACCCAAACAATATCCTAGACCCAAGAAGACAGATGATATATGTTGATGTGGAGATATTTGAACAGCTATGAAAAAAAGTTAAAATGCTGGAAGAGAACCAGAAGAAATATATTGATAAAGAGCTATTTGAACAGCTACGGAAGAAGGTGCAAATGATGGAAGAAACAATGGAAACTACCAAGAAAGTAAACACTTTAGTGACAGGGAGCCAGAAGAAATATATTGAAGAAAAGAAACTTGTACAACTATGGAAGAAAATGCAAAAGATGGAAGAAAGAATTGAAACTCTAGGTAAAGAGGTACAAGAATTTAAAAAATCATCACAAGATAAAGAAGGTACACCCAACATAGTACTGGAAATAATAGAAATACATGAAAATGCAATCCAGAATATTAAGACCTCAATGGCAGAAGTGTCCAACATGCTGAAGGCCCCAAACATACAACAGAAAAGATAGAGCAAATAATCTGAATAGCAAGATAAGAACCTTCACAGAAACATACAAGAAGAAAAATCAGAGATGAGGCATAAAGAAAATGAAGAAAACATTAGTATCATTTGTAATGATATCAGAAGGAACAAGATACATAAAATTGGAATTCTAGAATACAAGGAAGACAGGGAAATCAGTAAAAAAATTGTGAAAGAGGTTTTAGAAGAAAATTTCCCAAGTATAATGAAGAAGGAAAATCCATGTTCAAGAATCTCAGTGAACACCAAAGAGACTAGACCCAAAAAGAAAAGCATCAAGACAATAATAGTCATTCTCCAAAATAAAAGATAAGGATGTGATAAAAGAAGGGCATGAAATAAAGTCACCTACAAAGGAAAAGCAGTAAGATTGAGTTCTGATTTTTTCAGCAGAAATCATGAACGCAAGAAGACAATGGGATGGCATATACAGAAAATTCAAAGAAAACAATTGTCAACCAAGTATCCTGTACCAACTGAGGAGGATCTGAAGTACTTGCTGCTGAGGGTCAAGTACTACAGCCTTCAATATTGATTGAGGCTCAATGTCAAAAAGACAAAGATTCTCACCACTGGACCAAATGGCAGCATCAGGATGGATGGTGAAGAGATTGAGATTGTTCACAGCTTTAGTCTGCTTGGCTCCACAATCAACACTCTTGGCACCAGCAGCCAGGAAATTAAAAGACATATTGCAATGGGAAAATCTGCTGTTAGGGACCTCTCCAAAGTACTGAAGGTGTCTCTCTGGAGACTAAGGTGTGTCTGATACAGGCCATGGTCTTTGCTATCACTTGTTATGCATCAGAGAGTTGGACAATGACTAAGGAGGATAGAAGGAGAATTGATGCCTTTGAGCTTTGGTGTTGGAGAAGAGTATTGAGGGTACCATGGACTGGTAAGAAAACAAACAGATTCATCCTGCAGAGGGTTAAACTGGGCTGCTCTGTGGAGGCAAGGATTCTGAGGCTTCGTCTGACATACTTTGGTCATGTGGTAAGGAGAGGACATCATGCTTGGTAGGGTGGAGGGCAGGTGCAGGAGGGGAAGGTCCTCTAGGAGATGGATTGATTGAGTGACTGGAGTAATCTGGATGAGTGTGTTGGAGACAATGAGTTTGGCACAGGTCAGAACAGAGTTTAGGGCTGTTGTACATAGGGTCGCTATGAATCGCAAACGACTCAACAGCACATAACAACAACAACAACATCCTGTACCCAGCAAAGCTCTCTATCAAATATAAAAGAGAAATAACGGGCGCAGCTATGGTGGCTCGTGTCCTTTCCGCCTGCGTCCATCGCCTGCCCGTGGCCTTTGCGCCGCTGTCCCAGGCCACCTCGTTGACCGCTGCTCGGCCACTGAGCACTGCCTTGTGCTCCGCTGGAATCCAGACGAGGCGTCGGGTTCCGCAGCCGGTCTCAATATTCGCACAGGTTCCTGGGGGAGTCACACAGTGCCGTCAGTACAGTGATGCACCTCCATTGACGTTAGAGGGAATCCAGGAACGGGTTCTTTATGTCTTGAAGCTGTATGATAAGATTGACCCAGAAAAGCTTTCAGTAAATTCCCATTTTATGAAAGACCTGGGCTTAGACAGTTTGGACCAAGTGGAGATTATCATGGCCATGGAGGATGAATTTGGGTTTGAAATTCCTGATATAGATGCAGAAAAATTAATGTGTCCACAAGAAATTGTAGATTACATTGCAGATAAGAAGGATGTGTATGAATAGGATATAAGGCCACCTCTCTTCCCTGAGAGAAGACTCCAATGACTCTGGCGAGCGTCCAGAAGTGAGAAGGCCTGTTAGCATCATTGCCCACTTGGACGGAGTAATTCTGTTCAATTTGTATTTAAATTATCTAAGTGTTTTGTTATTTGACAATAAATCTATAAGACTAAAAAAAAAAAAAGAGAAATCACATCCTTTGCAGAAAAGAAAGAACCTAAGGAATTTGTGAAAACAAGACCAAATCTGCAAGAACTTTTAAAAATTAATTTTAATGAACGTTTACAGAGACTTAGGATTTCCAGTCATTCATTTTTGTACTTTTCTTCCTGTCCACCCCTCCCCCCCAATCACTCTTCTCTTTGAAAAGAAAAACAGAAAACTCTTTCATTGTTATGCAATCCCTCCCCCCAAGTTCACTCCACTGTGCAGCCTTCACTCTGGACTTCCGAAATGACAAGAATACCATTCATATATTGCTTTAAAACAGATCTCTCCCTCATCCGTTTCAATGCAATATACATCATTCTTCCCCTCCTAGTCAATAAAACACATGTAAACATCTTTCTGGTATCTTTCTGTTTTTACTAAAGCTTTATTTGGCATTAGTAATTATATTCCTGTTGCCAAGACCTCTTCTTATTCTAGCTTGAATTTCTGGAAGTTCTCTGTTGATGCACTGTTTTATCTGTTTTTTAATAATCTTCAGCAACATTTTACTTGCATATGACAGTAATGATGTTGTTTCAATAATTTCTGTCATCTGTCAGATCACTTTTTGGGCCCAAATGGGGACTAACATGAATCTCTTCCAGTAGCAGTCTTCCAAATTTCTTAGAATAGGCTGCTGAGCAGGTCCATGGCTGAATCTATTTGTTGAAGCATAGAAATTGGTATTCCTTCAATTATTGTGGCCTTCATTTTTTGCCAATACTTTCAATGCAGCTTGAACCTCTTCCTTCAGTTCTATTGGTTCTTGATTATGTACTACTTCCAGAAATATTTCAGAATTTGGTACAATGATGTTGTACATTCCTTCCATCTTATTTTGATGCTTCCTGAATTGTTTGAGATGTTGTCCATAGAATTCTTCACTATTACAACTTGAGATTTGAGTTTGCTCCAAGCCTTGGTCTTTCCAATTATTTCCTATGCATCTCAAAGTTGAACAATGAATAAGGATAACAGAAGAAGAATCTTTGCCTTGGTAATGTGGTATTTGAGAAGAGTACTGAATATCCCATGGACTGTAAAAAAAATAAAATCAAGAAAGTCGACTTCAGAGGAAGTGCTACAGTGGTGCTCCTTAGAGATAAGAGTGGTGAAACTTCATCTCACAGTATTGGGCATGTTGTCAACATTTGTTAGTCCTTGCAAAAAGACATCATGTTGGCAAAGGTGGATTCAAAGAAACAGAGAAAGACGGACAACACAATGGATAGATACAATAAATGTAATAATGGTCTCAAGCATATCAGAGATCACAAAATGATGGAGAGCAGGTCAAGGACATCTGTTGTCATAGGGTCTCTAAGAGTTGTTGTTTCTTCAGCTAGTTGTAATCCAATACCAATTGCACTAGTTCTTTCTTCAGCCAGATCTGATGCAGTGACTAATCTAAACACTGAGTTTTTAATTGAAAATATTGCATATATTTAATTCATTTCTGGTAATTGTATGAGTATTCATTATTCAGCCTTCATCCCAAGACTCCAGTCTGTGAAGATTTTTTTTCAGGTTAATTCAATTTCTATTACCATTTTAGGTATGTGTGTGCATCAGAAAGCACACACTCATATATTATTACTGCTGTTGTTAGGTGTCATTGAGTTGAATCTGACTCATAGAGACCCGATATGTCTAAAATCTGCCTAATCCAATCCCATTCTCACAATCTCCACTGTGCATAAACCATTATTGAAGTCACAATGTCATTTCATCTTTTTGAGGATTTTCCTCTCCTTTTCTCACACTCCACCTTTCTAAGCATAATTTTCTTTGCCAGAGACTTGCCTTTTGTGACAATATACCCAAGTAAATGAGATGAAGTCTCATCATATACTAGCACTCTAGCTGCACTTCTGATATTTTTTTTTTTAATTTGGACAGCAGCATTCTTTGCCACCATCACAAGTCAAAACATAAATTCCTAGGTCCCTTGTTTATTGTCCAGCTCGCACATGAATATAAAGCAATTAAAAATATCTTGGTGATCTTAGAATCAGGTGCACCTTACACTTTATACTGACATCTTTGCTTTTTAGCACTTTAAATAGGTCCTTGCCTACAGATTTCGCCAATGCAACACCTCTTGATTTCTTGATTGCCTCTACCATTGGTGTTGATGTGAATCCAAATTAAAGAAAATATTCCACAAACTTAGCCTTTATCCCATTTATCATGTGGTTGCCTATTGGTTCAGTGGTAAGGATTTTGATTTTCCTGAAGTTGAAGTAAAATCCATAGTGAAGACTGTAGTTTCTGGTCTTTTCTAGTAAGTGCTTTAAGTTCTCTTCACTTTCTGCAAGCAAGATTGTATCATCTGCATGTCTCAAGTTGCTAATGAGCCTTCACTAAACCTGAAGTGAATCTCCATATAGTCCAGCTCCTTGAATTATTTGCTTAGGATACAAATAGAATAGATAAAGTAAAAGGAGGCAACCCGGATACACACCCTTCTTGATTTTAAATCTTGCAATATATCCTCTTGGTCTGTTTAAATGACTTCTCCTTAGTTCATTTACAGAATCTGCATGAGCACAGTTGGTCTTGAATTCCCCTTTGTCTTTTTTCCCCCTCCTTTAATTTTTTATAAAAATTTACATTGGTTTACTTGTTACCAAGTTTATATACATTATCCCTCACACCAGATACCCCCCACCTCCTAAACCCATCCCCCTCTACCCATCAAACC
>NW_006399858.1:8510177-8523564 GCF_000299155.1 Elephantulus edwardii
GCTTCTAGAGTTGTTCTTAGTTTTTTTCTATTAAATTTAATAGTTGTTAGTTTTTCTCCTAGGTCGTTGATCCACCTTGAGTTGTTTTTTGTGATGTGAGTCGAAGCAGAAGGCCCCACTTGAGTTTTCTGTGGATGGTTTTCCAATTTTGCCAGCACCTTTTATCAAAAAGGCTATTAATTTTCCCACTTACTTGATTTTGTCTCCTTGACAAAAGTCACTTGATCATAAGTAGATGAGTTGATGTCTGGGTTCTCAAATCTATTCCATTGATCTATGTGTCTGTAGTTGTACCAGTACCATGCTGTCTTGACCACCATGGCTGTGTAGTAATATTTGAAAGCAGGGAGTGTAATGCTGCCTATCTTGTTTCTCTTTTTCAGTAGTACTTTTGTTTATTTGGGTTCTTTTTATTCCAGACAAAATTGGTAATTTCCTTTTCCATTTCATTGAAGAATGGAATTGGTATCTGTATTGTGATTGCTTTACACCTATAGATGCTCTTTAGTAGAAATGTTATTTTCATGATATGAGTCTTCGTAATCATGAGAACGGTATATACCTCCACTTCTCTAGTTCTCTTTTTGTTTCTTGTAATAATATTTTGTAATTTTCTTTGTATAGGTCTTTTGTGCCTCTAGTTAGATTTGTTTCTAAGTATTTAATATTGTGATTGTTGTTGTTGTTGTTATGTGCCATTGAGTCGCCTGTGACCCATAGCAACACTATATACAACAGCCCTAAACTCTGCTCTATCCTGTGCCAATCTCACTATCTCCAACACATCTACCCTCATTTCCCCAGTCACTGAATCAATCCATTTCATCTAGGGTCTTCTTATCTTGCGTTGTCTCTCCACCCTCTCAAGCATGATGTCTCTCTCCAAAGACTGGTCTCTCCTTGCAATATGACCAAAGTGTGTCAGATGAAGCTTCAGAATCCTTGCCTCTAAGGAGCAGCCCGGCTTCACCCTCTCTGGGACAAACCTGTTCGTTTTCTTAGCTATTGTAATTAACTTTTTTAGCTGCTTTTCTATATTTTCTTTGTTGCTGTAGAGAAATCCAACTGTTGGTTTTGTTTTTTTTTTATGTTCTTGTTTCCTACTACTTTGCAGAACTATATCCAAAAGTTTTCTGGCTGATTATTTAGGGTTTTCTAAGTATATTATCATATTGTTTGCCTATAGAGATAGTTTAACCTTCTCTTGACAATTTAAATGTCTCTTATTTCCTTCCCATGTCTTAATGCTCTTACTAAGACCTCCAATACAATATCGAATAAGAGTACTGATAAAGGGCATCCTTGCCTAGTTGCTATTCTCAAGAATGCCTTTAATCCTTATCCATTGAGAATGATGTTGTCTCTTCATTTTGAAAACATCCTTTCCACTTTGTTGAGGAAATTTCCCTCTATTAATATTTTGTTGAGTGTTTTAATCAGAAAGTGGTGTTGGATTTTTGTCAAAGACCTTTTCTGCATTGATTGATAGGATCATACAGTTCTTATTTTTGCTTTGTTAATGTGATGAATTATGCATATTTTTTATGTTGAACTATGCTTGTATACCTCATAAATCCCACATAGTTATGATGGATTATTTTCTTTATATACTGTTGGATTCTATTGGTCGGGATTTTGTTGAGCATTTTCACATCTATGCTCATGCGAGATATTGATATATAGTTTTCTATTCCGTGTGGGGTCTTAACATGACTTTGACATTAGTGATATGTTTGCTTCATAGGATGAGTCTAGGAACGTTCCATCTTTTTCTCTTTTCTGAAATACTTTATGTACAATTGATGCCAGCTCTTTTCTGAATGTTTGTTAAAATTCACTAGTAAAATGATCTGGTCTGTGTGCTTTTTTAATTTGGAGTATTTTATGATGTGTTCCATTTCTTCTTTTGTAGTGAGTCTATTCAAGTGTTATACTTTAATCTGTGTCAATTTGAGTAGATTGTGAGTTTCTAAGTATTTGTCAATTTTTTTCCCTAGGTTTGCAGATTTGTTTGAATATAGTTTTTCTTGAAATTCCATTGTTAACCTTTTAATTTCAGTTGATTCTGTTGTGGCACTGCCCGTTTTGTCTCTTATTGAAATTATTTGTGTCTTTTCTTTCTTTTATTTTGTTAGCTTTTGCTAGTCATTAGATAATGTTATTGTCATTTTAGAAGAATCAACTGCTGGTTTTGTTGATAGTTTTAATTGCTTTAATGTATTATATTCAATTTATTGCCACATAATTTTTATAATTTTCTTTTTTTCGAGGTTGTCAGATTTCTGCTGTTCATTCTATATTTGTTGGAGATGATAATTTAGTCAATTTTCATTCTTTTTCCCTTTTGATGTGTCTGCTTATTGCTATGAATTGACCTGTAAAAACTATTTTGGCTGTTTCCCAAAGGTTTTGGTAAGTTGTGTTTTCATTCTAATTTTTATCAAGACACTTTTTAATGTCTTCTTTTACTCATTCATGGCCAAATAGTGTGCTTTTCTGTTTCCAGGTGCATGTCTTTTCTTCTTTATTCTCATATCGATTTTTAATTTTGTAGCATTGTGGTCTGAGACAATGCCCTGTGTGATTTTGATGTTTTTAAAAAATGTGTTAAAGCTTGCTTTGTGACCTAAAATAGATCTATTCTTGAGAATGTTCTGTACACATTGGAGAAGAATTTACACTTAACTTTTTAGGATACATTAGCCTGTATACATCTATAACATCAGGTTGGTTGATTGTGTGGTATCTTCAGTATCTTTGTTGAGTTGTTTTTTAGTCATCTATCTTTCCTTTCAGGGTTTAGGGCAGTTGTACATAGGGTCACTATGAGTTGCAAATGACTCGACGGCACATAACAACAACATCTTTCCTTGAGAGTGATGTATTAAAGTCTTCTATTGTTATTTTGGTATTGTTCATTTTTTTTCTGTTTTACTAATATTTGCTTTGTGTATTTTACAGCTCTATAATTTGGTACATAGATATTTATTATGGCTATGTCCTCTTGTTCTATTGATTTTTTTAAACATTAAATATTGCCCTCCCTTGCCTTTTGTGGTAGTTTTTACCCTGAAATATGTTTTACTGGAGATTAATGTTGCTACTCCTAATTTCTTCTGATTGCTATTTGCTTGATATATATTTTTATACTTGTTTATTTTTATTCTGTTTTTATCTTCACTTTTAAAGTATGTCTCTTGTAGATAGTATATTAATGGATTTTGGTTTTTTAGCCAATCTGCTAATCTTTTTCTCTTCACTGGTGCTTTTAAACCATTTATGTTCAATGTGATTATTGAGAGTAGGGTATTATTGCTATCATTTTATTGAGTTCTTTTTGGTGTGATTGCTGGTTAATTTGATCCATCTACTTTTGTGTGGTGTCTGTGAAAAAGCCTTTCTTCAATATTTTCCTGTTCTTTTTTAAAAAAAAAACTTCCTTAGTTTCTACTTTTCTAAGAATGCCTTGATCTCTCAGTTATATATGATGGATAATTTTCTTATTAAGTGGCTCTAGGATATAAAATTAATAAGTTCATCTTTTGCAGTTGCTTAAGTCTCAGAATTAGAATTCAAATTAGAATGTATTTTTAAAAATTTATTATTCATTTCAATGGAAATTTACAGAGACTTTGGATTTTCATTCATTCATTCATTGTTGCACTCCCCCCCTTCCAACCCCCCCCCCAGTAACAGCTGTCTTGGAAAAGTAAAAGAAAAATTCTTTCATTGTTTTACAATCCCTCCCCTCAGGTCCACTCCACTATGCAGCCTTTTGCTCTGGACTCCTGTCATGACAATAATACCTAATCACATATCCCTCTTAAACAGTTTCTCCCTCATCTCTTTCAACGCAGTATACATCATTGAACCCATCCTTCTCAGTCTCCCCCCAACCCCAAAGTCAGTCCTGTTTTACAACAGTGGCACCATGCAGTATTTGTCCTTTTGTGACTAAGATATTTCACTCAGCATAATGTCCTCCAGGGTCACCCATTTGGAATAATATTGCATGAGTTCCTTGTCTTTCAATGCAACATAATTATCCATAGTGTGAATATACCACAGCTTCTCTATCCATTTGTTTGTTGATGGGCACTTAGGTTGTTTCCAACTCTTTGCTATTATGAACAAAGCTACATTAAACATGGGTGTGCATATATCTGCTTGGATGTCAGTTATGGTCTCTTGGGGATATATTCCCAGTAGTGGAATTGCTGGGTCAAATGGTATTTCTATTTGAAACTTTTTGAGAAAGTACCATACCGCCTTCCACAGTGGTTGCACCATTTTACACTCCCACCAACAGTGAATAAGAGTTCCAGTTTCTCCACAATCTCACCAGCATTTGTTGCTTTTTGTTCTTTTAAATTTTGCTATTCTGATTGGGGTGAGATGATATCTCATAGTTGTTTTGATTTGCATGTCTTTTAAAGCTAGGGATTTTGAACATTTCTTCATGTGCTTGTTAGCCATCTGAATGTCTTCTTCGGTCAAGTGTCTGTTCATATCCTGTGCCCATATTTCTATTGGATTATTTACCTTTATCTTGTTGTGATGCTCAAGTATTGTATAAATTCTGGACATAAGTCCCTTATCCGATATGTTATTACCAAATATTTTTTCCCAGTCTGTGGCTTTCCTTTTTGCCCTGTTGGAGAAGTGTTTGGGTATGCATAAATTGTATTTTTAAGTTCCACTCCCTTTGTGCCAAAAACATAAAAAAAAAATAAAAAAATCTGTATTTAATGATATGTCATTATTTATCATTTATAGTTCAGCTCTCCACCATTAAAAATAGATTGTCACTTCACAGTGGGTCTTTTTTAACACACACACATGCACACAACAAACAATCAGAGTAATACAAACTATTACTCTGTATAGAGTTCCAGTTCTTTTATTCAATAACTGAGTAACTATAACCAAGTTACTTAGTATCTCTTATGCCTAGTTTTTTCATATGAAAAAGGTATCTGATGTAATAGATAAAATATGTGTATAAAGCATAAACAAAATAAACAAATACTTAGCACATAATACTAAATAAAGGAATGTTAGCTTTTCTGAGCAAGGAAAAAAAAATGTATGAGCTGTCCTACTGTTTTTGAGTACCATTAAATTGAAATTGACTCATGGCTGACCTTCCAGTGGGTTTTCAGGGGCATGTCCATTCTTGTCCTGTGGAATAGCTGGTGGGTTCAAACTACACAGCTTTGGGATTGCAGTGCAGTTGCTTACCACTAGGCAACCAGAGTTCTCTTGGAATTATACTAAGCATCTCTATACTTTTATTATCATGTGAGCTAAACCCTAGAGAATACATCCCAACTCAATTAAATTCAGCTAAAACGTATTGAGGGTTAGAGCTAAGTACTATATTATTTTAAGTCATAATTTGACATTTTCACTGGCAAATCATGACATCTCTTGTGGCCAGAATTTTCAAAAGGTAAAATAGTGATTTTTCAGAGCTTTTTAAACTTGAAGATAATTTATGATTCTGTACAGTGTCATTAAAGTATTACTACACATTCTAGCTATTATGATCAAAACTATTTCATACATAGATTCAAAAAGAAACTAAAGTTCATCTTTCCCCTTTGTGAAATCTCTAAAGATCTAGCCTTGGGTGAAATTGGTGTAGAGATTCAAGGGGACAGGCTGGGGAGCAACTCTACAAATTGAGTGGTTGCACACTGTCCAGTGCAATCTGACAAAGGCATTTCAAAAATCAATTCAATGATTCTCATTTATCTTTTATCTCCACAGAGTTGTACTTCTTGTCAGTTGTAGCATTTCAAGCAAGCATTGCCATATTTTTATAAAAAGAGGAGATACATTTGAATTGTCATGACTGAAAGAACTTTGATCAACTGACACTTCACTGTAACAGGAGTTAATTCAAAACAGACATTCATCACCTTTATCACTTTGCTCAAGAGAATTGCACAGCTAAAAACATGCAGGCAACATCCTTCACAAAAGTAACAACTGTTCAGCAACAACTAAATTATTTTCTGATGTTTTATGTGTGGAACACAAGATATAATTCTCCTTTCAATATCCCTTCAATTGAAATATGTGTGATTTTATTTTAATGTACAAACTAGTATATAGAATCCTGACAAGAAAATATATCTCCTATCCTTAGGCAAAGTTGTCTTTGGTTTGTTAGAATCATCTGTGTTATTTTTATACTGGTATATCTGTACAGCAGAATATTATTTGCTCTTACTTTTCCCCTAAGAAATATTTAATTTTCTCAAGCTTTTCAGAGATTGAAGATGCCATTAAAAAAAAAAAACACCCAAAAGACAAACTCAACAAAACCAAACTGCCAACGAAAAGTCACATGCCTACATTCAAGGAAAAGTTGATACCAATCTTAATCAAACTCTTAAGAAATATTGAAGAGGAAAGAACACCATCTAACTCTTTCTCGAATCCACACTAATTCTAATACTTAGAGTAGGTAAAAATAACACAAGACAGAGGATGTTTTATATCATATTCCTTATGAATACAAATACGAACATTTTCAACAAGAACAAAAAACATACATCATAAACAAGTGGGATTTTTACCAGGTTAACAAAAGTGGTTCAACATTAGCAAATCTGTCCGTGTAATCTACTAAGTAAAGAAAAAATATATATGATCCTTTCATTTGACAAAGAAAAAGCATTCAATAAGATTTAGTACATTTTTCTGATTTAAAACTGAGAGAAGAATGAAAATAGAAATGTCTCAACATAGAACCAAAACCAAAAGCCAATATTATAATCCATTGAGAAAAGTTGAGAGTCTTCCTTTTGAGAATGAATATGAGTCTGGGATCTTTATCATCGCTACTCTTATTCATATTGTAATGGAAGTCCTGCCAGAATAGTAAGACAATAAAGGAAGATAAAAAGTACCCAAATAAAAAAAGAAGTGAAATTATCTTTGTGTGAAGATGGCATGATCCTGTACATGTTGTTGTTAGGTACTTTCGAGTCACATATGGTTCGTAGTGACCCTTAGGAACAGCCTGTCTGAATTTAGTTCTATCTTGTGCCATCTTCATCATGTTGGAGACATTATAGCCCATTGCTGAAGTCATGGTGTCAGTAGAAAATATAAAATTTCTCTGTAAGGAAACATCTGGAATTAATAGAATTTGTGAATGTTGTAGGGTATAAGATCAACACACAAAAATTAGTTGTATTCTTTCCCATTAACAAACAATGATCAGAAAGAAAATCTGGAGGACAACCACCTGGCCAACTGACTGGAAGAGATCCATAGGTGTTCCTATACCAAAGAAAAGTGATGAGACAGAAATTATCGAACAATATTAATACAACATGCAAGCAAGAGTCTTCTGAAAATTATCAAAAAACAGCTGGAACAGCACATAAACAGGAACTGCCAGAAGTGCACCTGGGTTTATAAGAGGCCATGGTACTAGGGATATTGTAGCTAATGTTAGATGGATCTTAGCTGAAGGCAGAGAGTACCAGAGGAATGTCTATCTGTGTTTCATTAACTACGCAAAGGTAATTGACTGTGAGAATCACAACAAACTATGGCTAACTCTGAGAAGAATGGGGATCTCAGAACATTTGATTGTGCTTATGCAAAACCTATACTTGAATCAGTAGGCAGTTGTTAGATGAGAGCAAGGAAACACTGTATAGTTCAAAATCAGGAAGGGTGTGTCCTATCTCCATAACTTTTCAATGTATATGCAGAACAGATCATCCAGGAGGCTCAGCTCTATGAGGAGAAATGTGACATATGCATGGAAGACTCATTGACAATCTGCATTATGGAGATGTCACATCCATGCTTGCTGGAACTAAGTAGGACCTAAAACACTTGCTGTAGAAAGTCAAGGACTGTAGCCTTCAATATATATTGAAGCTCAACATCAAGAAAACAGATTCTTGCCATTACGCTTATTGGCAGCATCATGATAGATGGTGAAGATATTGAGATTGTTAAAAGCTTTAGTTTGCTTGGCTCCATAACAACACTCTTGGTATCAGGAGGCAGGAAATCAAAAGGTAAATTGCAATGGGAAAGTCTGCTGTCAGGGACCTCTCCAGAGGACTAAAGAGCAACAGTGTCAGTCTGGAGATTAAGGTCAGATCCAGGCCATCGTCTTTGCAATTACTATGCGTCATAAAGCTAGACAATGACTAGGGATGATAGAAGGAGAATTGATGCCTTTGAGATGCGGTGCTGGAGAAGAGCATTGAATATACCATGGAATGTTAGTAGAACAAACAGGTCAGTCAGTCCTAGAGAGGGTGAAATCAAGCTGCTTCTTGGAAGCAAGGATTCTGAAGCTTCATCTGACATACTTTGGGCATGTTGCAAGGAGAAACCAGTCCTTGGAAAGGGACATCATGCCTGAGAGAGAGGAGAGACAGTGCAACAGAGGAAGATCTTTGACGAGATGGATTGATTCAGTGACTGGGGTAGTAGGGGTAGGTGTGTCAGAGACAGTAAGGTTGACACAGGACAGAGCAAGATTCATAGCTGTTGTACGTCACTATGATTCGCAAGCAACTCGACAGCACATAACAGCAACAACAACTCAAAAATGAAAAATAAAGAAATTAAAAGGGGAAAAAACTCATACATGGGTAAAATATAATGCAAATGAAAGATTGTATAAAACACAATGTACATCCTTGAGACACAATATATATAAATGATAAAAATATTAATAAAAAAGAAAAATATCTTTTACTCTAGTTTTCAGATTAATTCCTAGAAATCTATCTAATCATGAACATAAAGGACTTATACAGTGTATGTAGTAAAACACTACAAGAGTTTTGTACTTTTTAAAATAAGAGACTAAAGAAATACTACAAAAATGAGAAGACATCCCATGCTCTTGAGTTGGAAGACTTAACAGAATGAAAACTTCAATTCTACCTAAAACAATGTAGAGGTATAATCCAATCCTAATACGAGTATCACAGATACTGTTTACTGAATTGCAAAAACTAATGAAGAAAGAGAAGATCTCCCAAGTGACTATAGCAATGTTGAAGAAAAACAACAAAACAGAAATTTCACATTCCCAGATACCAAAGCATACTGTACACAACTTCTGTAATCCAAACAGCCTGGTTTTGGTTTAAGGACAGTCATCTCTGCTAATAGGAAAGCACTGAGACTTCAGAATTAAACTAGCTATTAAGATGACCTACGACTTGATGGCACTTAACAACACAGAGAGACCAGTTGGCCTAGTGGACTGAAAGAGATGCTATCAAGCCAAAGGTGGGTGACTCTAATCTGCGGCCCTCAGGCCTGTTTTTCATTGTTTTTGATCAGTCTTCTAGGTTGTATAGCCTTGGCGTGTCCACGTAACGTAGAGAGGTAACTTGTGGGTGCTGTGAAGCTGAACACTGCGACAATGATGTGTCAAATGGGATAACGATTACCCATGGTGGACAGTGTTTGGTGGCGCTCCCTGGCTAAAACAAGCTCGGAAGCTGGAGTGGCATCCACTTCCGTAAACAGCGTGCCTCCGGAAACCCTATCAACCTGGAGAAAGGATGAAAGTCACACAGCAAGTGCCGAGGACTTGCCGAGGACTTTCATTTATAGGGTCGCTATGAGTCGTCTATGACTCGATGGCACTTAACAGCGACAACAGTGAGTAAAAAGTTGTGCTGCCAACGCAAAGGCCGGTGCTTCAAACCCACCAGCTGTTCTGTGGGGAAAAGATAGGCAAACTCTGCTCATACAATTTATAGCCTCTAAATATTCTCTGGAAGGTCAGCTAGGTCAACCTGACGCCAATGAATTGTTGTTGTTACCCATGGACAATGTATTTATTTTTTTTTTCCAGGCAGTGATTCGTTATTAAACATTAAAGCACAAAGGGAGGTCCCCTGTGAGGAGGGTGGAGCACGTTGGAGATGGAGAAGGGGACATCTGGAGTCGCATCAGTCCCATCTTCACAAAAAGGGCTCAGTATTCATTTCCAGGGAGGAGCAGGGCGTGGTCAGCTCAAACTTGGTGATGACGTCAGGATGCAGGACTCTGAGCTTGCCGATGCTCTGACCCTGGACAAAGACCTCGGCACATCGCCCCAGAAAGAAAGCAGAGCCTTCAGAAACTTTGATCACATACCCCCCTTCTTTTCACCAGAAGGTACGTCGAACAGCTGCAAGATTTTGTCCAGCAGACCCTGGATGATTTCAAACCCAGGGCTCTTGCTGTAATGCACAACACAGAGATGCCTGTAATTTCTTGCACCAACGTCTTTAGTAGAATCTTTTACTACAATGTCCAAAATGTCAAACTATTTCAGAGGCAGGGGCATCTCGCGGTTTGCTACTGTGATCTTCAGGAGACCAGGAAGAAGGCTGTGCATGCCACCAGAAATTCAGCTGTTTTAGGATTACTTATACGGATGTCTTTGGCTGCAGAAATATCCAAACCAAGTTTATCAGCAATGTCTTCTTGGGAGCACAGGGCAAAGGTAAGTGCCTCAGTGAACACAGCTGCCGCCATGTCATGCCTGAGAAGTTCTGTAAGCTTATTAAGAAGAAATTGATTAGCTATGGAGTATGTTTTGGGGAGATGCATCTGAATGTTGCTATATCCATAAACAATAGCAGCATCTTCTATTATATCACAGGCATGCATGATGTCAGCTCAGGTTGGAGGGATATCAAGCTCTATCTGATTTCCATTGCATGTGACTTCTGATTTTAAACACATCCTGGTCAGAAGCTTTACAAGATTTTCTGGAGTTTCTCTGAGTCCAACTTTTTTGTTAATGAGATCAATGCTCACATTCTCCTTCTGATAAACCAATTCTGGAAAAGCATGTGGTTTCCCACTATGAAAAACGACCTCAGCTGCCTCAGCTGTAAACTGATTCTCATAGTATTTACTGAACATGGTGACAGGAATATCAAAGATGATTTTTGCCTTAGTAAAGTCAGTTGCTGTGCATTCAATAAACATGTCTCTAGTCTTTAGTGTTATTTTGGTATGAACTCCACTTATAATTGGAAGTATTGAAAGGACATCATTGCTGCCATAGATTACCGGGTGGAGTAATTATTTACTAATGAATTATTACTAATTAATGATCTAGGTAGATCATTAAATTATTATTTTCAACGATCAGTAAATAATGTTTAAGGTGATCGTCAGTCTTGTATAACTCCATCAGTTAGTTCACAAGCTGTGTACTCCTTGGTCTTATTCAGAGGCTTGAATTTGATATCTGAAGGATGCTTTGTGGTGAATGTAAATCATGAGTCCAAATCATGAGCGCCAATGGTGACCAACAATCATTTCCCACAAATATTCTGGTGTAATTTCTCCTGAAGATCAATGAAGTTGTCATAGCAATCTTTCATAAACTTCATATTGCGGAGAACGGCTGCTACAGCATAAGGGTGTATTTTCGCTGTCTCTTCTGCCACAGTCAATCTATGGATTTCTCCATTAGATGTTACCTGTTTATATAATGGAGCCTTTATCCTTCCTTTGAAGACTTGAAGTCCTCAGACCAATCCTTCCAGACACAAGAGAGCATATCAATTGGCAGGCATGTCAATTTTGTAAAGAACAACATCAGAGGCCCTGGATGCCTTTTCACGATCTTGTTCTGTACTTATAAGTTCCTTCTCCAAAGTAATTTCATTAAGTTCCAAGCCAAATTCAACACAAAGTTCATCAACTTCTTCATCAGTGTTCAGAGCTTAAAAGAACAGCAGATCGCTGGGCAATTGATTTATGATGAGAGGTGGAGGTCCATTCAACGGGAGAGAAATAACATCTCTAATAAACTGCATTGACAAAAATGGATACCCATCTGCAGAAAAATGAAACAAGATTCCTATTTCATTACATACACCAAAAACTAAAAAAAAATTAAAAAATCAACTATCTAAATGTTAAACATAAAACAAAGATTCCTGGGACAAAACTATGGGTTTAATGTAAAAATAGATTAATAAATATCATAAGAAGTGTAAAAAGAGAAGATAAAGTCATAAAAATGAAGTTTATCACTTATCAAAAGACATTACTGAGAGTAAATACATAACCTAATGATTGGGGGAAATATATTCAGAAACAACTCATCTCATATGTTTTGTTTTATTGTTAGATTTTGTCAAATCAACCATAACTCACAGTGACCCTATGAACAATGAATTTGAAATTTTCTTTATTCTGTATCACTCTTATCACAAAACACACAACAAAAAAGGCAAAACAACCCAATCACAACAGGCTCAAAGAAAATGAACAGAATCTTCATCAGCGAGGACAGGACAGGACAGGACAGGACATCTAAGCAGCCAACAAACATGAAAAAATGTTCGTGATCATTACCCTTTTAACAAATATAAATCAAATCTATAATGAAATGTCATCTTACTCTCTGCAAAAATACTACTTAAAAAGTAAACAAGTGAAACTAAAAATGCAAATAGCAACAAATGTTTGCCAGGATGTGAGGAGATTGGAACTTTTTTCTATTGTTGATGAACATGTAAAATGGCACAACCATTGTGGAAAATTGAATGATTCTTTCTCAGAAAAACCTAGAAATAAAACTTCTCTATGAACTAGCAACCCTACTAACTCCTAGGTGTATATCCTGTTCATGTTAGGTGCCGTTACGTTGACTTTAACCCATAGTGACCAACAATCCTGTGCTGTCCTCACTATCTCTGCTCTGTGTAAGCCCATTGTTGTAGCTACTGTGTCAATCAATCTCACTGAGAGTCTTCCCTTTCCCCCTAACCTATTTTTCCAGTAATTATGCCTTTTCCCAAGGATTTGCATATCCTGACAATCCTGCCCAAAGCATTTGAGTTGAAGTTTCATTATTTTCCCCTCTAAGGAGCCTTCTGGTTGCATTTCCTCCAAGACAGTTTTGTTTGTTCTTTTGGCAATTCATGGTATGTTCAATATTCTTCATCAATACTTCTTCAGTCATTCTTATTGTTTGTCTAACTTTTACTTGCCTATGAGGCAATTGAAAAATACCATGGCTTAGTTCAGGCAAACCGTAAGCTTCAAGGAGTTGTATTTTAGCACTCTAAAGAGAACACTTTGCGGCAGAATTACACACTGCAATGCATTGCTTATATGACAATTGCTTTCATAGGTGTTCATTGTGAATGCGAGCACAACGAAATCTTACATACCATAATCTTTTCTCCATTTATCATACTTCCAAAGCAATGAAGAGGAAAGATGTCAGTTTAAAGACTAAGATGCTTCTGATCCAAGCCATGGTATTTTCAGTTGCCTCTTTTTGCATCTGAAAGATGGACAATGAACAAAGAAGCCTGAAGAAGAATTGATGCCTATAAATTGTAGTGTTGCCAAAGAGTACTGACTA
>NW_006399858.1:8524429-8530310 GCF_000299155.1 Elephantulus edwardii
AAAATAATTTTATAAAATCAATTGATTTTAAAATGTTAAACAAATCTTGCATCCCTGGAATAAAGGTCGTGTAGTTGGTTTAATATTGGAACCTCAACTAATGTGTTCTACATTATTATTGCTAGCTGCTGTTTACTCACAGTGATCCCAGGCAAAATGGAACAAATCACTGCCCAATTATGCTTCTTCTATATGACATTTTTTATTGACTATGCAAAGGCATTTGACTGTGTTGATCACAAAAAGCTAACATTGAGAAGAATGAGTATCCAAGAATATTAAATCATATTCATGAGAAATCTATACCTAGACCAAAAGCTGTAGTCCAAAAGGAATAAGAGAACAGTGCATAGTTTAAAATCAGGAAGGTGTGCATCGAAGTTGTATACTTTCTTCAGACCTATTCAATCTGTATGTTGAGCAAATGATTTGTGAAGCCTGAATCTATGAAGAAGAATGTAGTATTAGGGTCAGAGGGAAGCTCATTAACATCTTGAATTATGCAGATGACACACCTTGCTTGCTGAAAGTGAAGAGGACCTGAAGCCCTTATTGCAGAGATCAAAGATTAAGCCTTCAGTATGGATTACATCTTCACATCAAGAAAACAAAGATCTTTGCCACTGGGCCAATAGGCAACATTAAGATAGATGGAGAAAAGATTGAAACTGTCAATGTTTTTATCTTACCTGGATTCACAATCAACACCCTTGGTATCAGCAATCATGAGATTAGGAGACACATTGCATTGGGCAAACCCACTGTCAGGGACCTCTTCATTTGGAGACAAAGGTGTGCCTGATTCAGTCAATGATCTTTTCAATTACTTGCTATTCATCTGAGAGGTGGATAATGAATACGGATGACAGAAGACAAATTTATTTCTTTGAGCTGTGATATCAGAAAAGAGTACTAAACATCCCATTGACTGCTAAAAGAAAAAACATATCTTGAAAAAGTTGCAGTCAGATTGCTCGTTGGAGGCAAGGATGTCGAAGCATCATCTCTCATACTTTGGAGATGTTGCTCAGAGAAGCTTTTCTTTAGAAAGGGATATCATGCTTGGAAAGGTCAGTGAAATAGAGGAAAACCCCCAAAGAGATGAATTGACATGGTGAATGCAGCATTGGACTCAAGTGTTACAAACATGATAAAGAAGGCACAGGATAGGACAAGATTCAGGTCTGTTGTTCACTGGTTCTTTATGAATCGTGCTCAACTTGACAGCAACAAACATGTGAGCCACAGTTTTCATTGACTGATTTTCAGAAATACATCACCAGATCTTTCTTCATAGTCCATTTTGGTCTAAAAGCTTTGCTGAGATCTGGTCAATATTACAGCAACATGCAAGTCTTCAATAACATGGCTGATGGCTGTGTCTGAGGTTCCTTGGCTAGAAACAAATGCAGATATCCTTTCTTGCTGAATGAAGAAAACACAAAGCACTCATTGATGAAGTTACACTACAGATTATAGTTTTTAAGCTTCATTAGTAAGTGCTTCATGTTCTCCTTATCTTCAGGAAGCAAGGTCACATCATCTGTATATCCGACATTTGTTAGTCTTCTGATCTTGATAACACAGTCGCCTTCTGTGATTATTTGCTCAGCATAGATCATGAATAACTGCAGTGAAAGAATGCAATCCAGATATACCTTTCCTGATTCTAAATCATGAAATATCCTTTTGTTTTGTTGGCACATTTGCCTACTAGCTTAAGGACAAGTCCCACACGAGCACGATTATATATTCTGGAATTCTCATTCTTTGTTCTACTTTTCATAATTTGCTATGATCCATGTAGCCTTTTTGTTGCCAATAAAATACAGATGACACAGATTGTGTCATATCTGTCAGCAAAAAGATGAAGACTCTCATCAAGGTAGATTACATAGTGGTTATAATAATTGCCTCTAACATAGCAGTGATTGTGAGCATGGTGCAGGATGAGGAAACTTTTGCTGTCTTGTACATGAGTTGGAAGCAACTTAATGGAACCTAACAATAATAACAACAGACCATAGAGCTTATAGTGGCTTCTTAGAGATGTATGATTTTGTGTATCTATATTAAAACATTTCCTTAGTTAACAGTCAAGGAGAATTAGTTAATAATTACTGTTAATGAAAACAATGTATATGAACTTTATGAACTTTGTATGTAAACTAATATAAAGCAAAATGTTAAAAAAATAATCACTGTTATTTTAACAAGGTTGAAATAACTCCTTAGAGAGCTGTTTTATGGCTATGTAAACAGACCTGAAAATTTCAAGGCTTTACTTAGTGCATCAGATTTATAATACAAGACAAGTGACAATCTCTTTATTCACAGTATTTTAGAACTTTGCTATCTAACATATTTGTGTGTACAACTGTCTTTACTAGCATTTTTTCCCCTATATTCTGCGATATGCAGATGACACAAGCCTGCTTGCTGAAACTGAGGAGGACCTGAAGCACTTGCTGGAAAAATCAGGGACTGCAGGCTTCAGTATGGATATCAAGAAAACAAAGATTCTCACCACTTGGCCAATTGGCAGCATCATGATGGATGGTGAAGGGATTGAGATTGTTGACAGCTTTAGTTTACTTGGTTCCACAATCAAGACTCTTGGCACCAGCAGCCAGGAAATTAAAAGATGTATTGCGATGGGAAAGTCTGAGGTTAGAGACCTCTCTAAAGTACTGAAGAGCAATGATGTCAGTCTGGAGACCAAGGTGTGCCTGATACAGGCCATGGTCTTTGCAATCACTTATTATGCATTAGAGAGCTGGATGATGACTACGGATGATAGAAGGAGAATTGATGCCTTTGACCTGTGATGCCGGAGTATTGACTATGTACTGCTAAGAAAACAAACAGGTTTGTCCTGGAAGAGGTGAAGCAAGGCTGCTCCTTGAAGACAAGGATTCTGAGGCTTTGTCTGACGTACTTTGGACATGTTGCAAGGAGGGACCAGTGCTTGGAGAAGGTCATCAAGTTTGGGAGGGTGGAGAGACAGTGCAGTATAGGAAGACCTTCAATGAGATGGATTAACTCAGTGACTGGGGTAATGGGGGTAGATGTGTCAGAGATAATGGGATTAGCACAGGATAGGGCAGGGTTTAGGGCTATTGTACATAGGGTCTCTATGAATTGCAAGAGACTCGATGGCACATAACAACAACAACAACATAAAAGGGTTACACAAAATTTTATTTTTTTTAATGTTAGTCTTCTATATTGTATTTGTGGTTTCCACTGAGGCAGTAAATCACATGAGAGGAGATTTCCCTTCATTCTCCCATAGAGCAGGTGGTGGATTCAGACCATGTAAATTAGGGATTGCAGTGCAGTTTCTTACCTCTATGCCAACAGAGCTGTGTTTAGCAGTAACGAAATTTTAGTTATTGTTGTTGTATACTGTTGAGTCACCTACAACTCATAGTGACCTTATAAACAATAGTCCTGAACCCTGCCCTATCCTGAGCCAATCTCATACATATCTCATATGTACCTGTCCCCCAATTACCACAGTTACTATGACTATCCTTCTAATCCAGAGTCTTCTTTTTCTGAGCTGACCCTTCACCCTTCCAAGAATGATGCTATTCTGTAAGGACTGGTCCTTCCTGAAAACATGCCCAAAGTATGTGAAATGGGACTTCAAAATCCTTGCCAACAAGGAGCAACCTGAATTCACCCTCTCCAGGACAGACCTGTTTGTTCTCTTGGTGGTCCATGAAAAGTTCAATACTCTTCTCCAGCACCACTATTCAAAGGCATCATTTCTTCTGTGATCCTTAGTTGTTGTCCAGCTCTCTGATGCACAGCAAGTAATTGTGAAGACCATGACCAGAATCAGGTGCATCTTAGTCTCCAGACTGACATCATTGTTAAAGTGGAGTATAACTCACAGTGACCCAATGAACAGCTTACCTGAATCTTGCTGTAGCCTGTGCCATCCTTATCATCTCTGACACACTTGAGACCATTGCTGAAGTCACTGTGTCAATCCATCTCATTGAGGGTCTTATCATCTCTGTCACTGACCTTCCATCTTTCTAAGCATATTGCCCTTCCTAAGGAATAGCCTCCACCCAGCTACATTTTCAAAGCATGAAAGATGAAGCGTTGCCATCCTTGTCTCCAAGGACCACTCTGGCTGCACCTTCCCCAAGATGTGCCTATTTATTCTTTTGGAAGTCCATGATATTCAGTACTCTTCTCCAGCATCAATTTTTCTCCTGTCTTTCCTGTTCATTGTCCGTAGAATGGGCATAACATTTGTATGAAAAAAAATTCTTAATTTTTCTAAATTAGCAAAAAAGAGAGCTCAATTTTTATCTGCTAAATATTAAAGATATGTATCATTGGTCACATTTTTCAACATTTTCCTATTCCTTATTCATGAATTTGGAGGTATCTCTATTCTAGAAAAATCAACAAGGTATTAACTTAGCCTGGCTTCCCAGAAAGCTCAAGTCCAGCAACATTACTTCTTCCATAAAGAACATTGAATAGCCAGATATATTTCCCACAGAATCTCTGAATACAGGGTTGAGAGTTTAGTATCCTGAACACATGTACACCCGAGGATCTACTACCCCAAAGCCCACGAGTAAAACTATCACCTTAGATCCTACTATGCGTGAAAAACCACAACTTACCTATGCTTCTAATCTCGTGGAGATTCAGAACTAGCTCTTTCTCTAGAATTGGGTAACTTCCCTCTTGCTCTCAACAAATTAAATTTGATATCTTACATAGGACAGGTCTCCAAAGCAAAAATGTTAAGGAATATGTTTAGGAATATATAGAAACACAACAAAATAGTCATTTCCTCCCTGGTGGAAAGCAGTTGCTCTGTTAACTCAAAGACATGGATTTGAATCTACCAGCCTCTCAGTGGGAGAAAGATGAGCCATCTCCTCCCATGTGATTTTCTGCCTCTGAAAACTCACTGGAGGACCAGGTATGGGGTTGGTTCTGACTTGACAGTACATAACGCCAACAACTACAAAGGCAAGATACTGTACTACTGTATTTGGTTCTCTTTCTAGAACATTTAGCTCTCATTCATGCCTGTAAGAATCATACAGTAGGTTTAGCACAAGGTAACAAAGTAATAACTAAACTCTTGTTGTAAAAGCCATATTAAGGAGCCTGCGTCTGTTAATGTTTCTTATAAAAGGTATTTGCAATGAATAAAGCATTGACTACAAAATTCTATTCTTTTATCTTCAGCCTCATTACTGTCACCAAGCCCATCTTCCAACTAATGATACTTCTTCTCCATTCTCAACATTTGCATTCCAATCATTTATTATTATTTGTGTATCCTGGTTTGCATGTTTAATCAATATCTGACTGGAAAAGTTGGTAGAAATTGTCTGTTTCTTCCTCTTTGGCACTCATTGTTGGCACATATATTTGAATGATGGTGATATTGATAGAGGTTCCTTGTATGCATATGGATATTATCCTGTTACTCACAACATTTTTCAAGATGGATCTGGAAATGGTCTTTTTAACTATAAATGTGACCTGAGTTTTCCTTATTTTTAAATATATGATTGTCTAATTCAAAATGTTTCATGCCAATGCATCTCATTTTTCAGATGCCTAGTATGTCAATATTTGCTGGAGAGGGTCAAGGACCGCAGTTTGCAATATAAATTGAAGAGCAACATCAAAAAGATGAAGATTCTTACCACTGGGTCCATTGGCAGCATCATGATACATAGAGAAGAGATTGAGATTGATAACAATTTCAGCTTACTCGGTTCCACAATCAACGCTTTTTTTTTTTTAATTTAGGTTGTTTATTTTTCATTTCAATGAACATCTACAGAGATTTTGGGATTCCATTCATTCATTGTTGCACCCTTCTCCC
>NW_006399858.1:8530520-8535283 GCF_000299155.1 Elephantulus edwardii
ATATTTCATCCAGTTTTTCTCAGTCTTACCCCCACCCCAATGCCAGCCTCATTCTACAACAGTGGCACCATATAGCATTTGTCCCTTTGTGACAATCAACGCTTTTGGCACCAGCAGTCAGGAAATCAAAAGACAAATTGCAGGAGGGAAATCTGTTGTCAGGGACCTCCCCCAGTGCAGTGATGTGTGCCTGATCCCCACAGTCAAATCCTTTGCATAGTCAATAAAAGACAAATAGACATTCTTGTATTCCTTACTTTCAGTCAGGATCTATCTGATATCAGCAATAATATCCCTGGTGTTATGGCCTTTTCTAAATCCTGCTTGATCTTCTGACAACTCCCTATCTATGTACTGTTCCAGCCATTTTTGAAAAGTAAGTATTACACGTGTTTTAGTAAGCTGAAATTGTTAACAATCTCAATGTCTTCTACATCTTTTATAGTGCTGCCACTTGACCCAGTGGTGACAGTCTTCATATTCTTGATGTTGACCTTCAATTCATATTGAAGACAACAGTCTTTGTCCTTCTGCAGCAAATGCTTAAGGTCTTCTGTTTCAGCAACTGAGATTGTGTCATCTGCATAACTCAGGTTATTGATGAGTTTCCCTCCAATTCTGATGCCACATTCCTTCTCATAAATTTCAGCCTCCAAATGATCTGTTCTGAGTACAGATTGAAAAGATATCGAGACAGAATGCATTTCTGATGTACTCCTTTCCTGATTTTGAACCATGCAGTGTTTCCTTGCATACTAAGTCCTTTTGACAACTGCTTCCTGGTCCAAGTATATATTTCACATAAGCACAATCAAGTGTTCTAGAATTTCCATTCTTTTCAAGGTTAGCCATAATTTGTTGGAATCCACACAGTCAAATGCCTTTGCTTAGTCAATGAAACATAGATTCTGGTACTTTCTACTTTCAACCAAGATTCATCTGGCGTTGGTGATAATATTACTAGTGTTATAGCCTCTTCTAAACCCAGACTCCATTTCTAGTAGTTTCTAGTAGTCAATGAATTGTTCCAGTTGTGTAAAAATTATGTGGGTTTTTTTTATAATCTTCAGCAGGATTTTGCTTGTGTGTGATGGAAATGATATTGTTCAATACTTTCTAGACTTTGTCCGGTTCCCTTTTTTTGGATAGGAATAAATAAGGATCTTTTCTAGTCAGTCGACCAGGTAGTTGTCCTCTAGATTTCTTTGCGTAACTTGGTTTCCAGGGCAATATCTGCTTGTTGAAATATGTAAATTGGTATTCCATCTAATCCTGGGATCTTATTTCCTGCCAATTCCTTTACAGCAGCTTGGACTTCATCTTTCACCACCACTGCCTCTTGAGAGCTCCTAAATCCACCCCAATTTTTTCTTTGAAGATCTTTATAGTTATATGTTTTGAGTCAAGGTTTTGCTTCATTTTGAGTTCATTTTTATGTATGGAAAAAGAGTTCGTCTTATGTCAATTTTCTCTAAATAGACATCCAGTCTTGCTAGCATTATTTGTTGAAGAGACTCTCTTTTCTCCAGTAAATGGAATTTATCTTTCTGTTAAAGATCAGTTGTTCATTGGTAGGCAGTGTTTTTTCCCAGGGATCTCAATTCTATTCCAACACTCAACATAACTGTCATTGTACTAGTTCCACTCTGTTCTGATTACTGTGACTGTGTAGTAAATTTTGAGAATAGGAAGTGTGAGCCCTGTTACTTTGCTTTGCTTAATGTCTCTTTTTCTATCAGGAGTCTCTTCCCTTTCTATATGAAGCTGATGATTTCTATGTTTTGGTCTTGAGACAGAATTTCTTCACCAGTGGGAAGCCTCAGTGTGTGTTCCTAATGATTTTAACTGATGAGATGAGACCCATTGGTGTTATACAGAGTAATTTCTGTTCTCTAAACACAACAGATTATGAGATTATTTCACATCCACAAAAGAAAGATATGTATCTTCACATCAACATCTAGACAACTACTAACACATATAATTAATCATCACATGTTGTTGTATATCACTGAGTCAGAACCAACCCAAAGCTAACTTACAGCTGGGTTTTCAGAGGCAGTTAATAAAATGGGAGGATATTGCCCATCCTTTTCCCGTGGAGCAGCTGGTGGATTTAAACTGTGTGCTTTTGGGATTGTAGCACAGCTTCTCAACAATAGGCCACCAGCTACAGAGACTATACAATTTCTTGTCTGAGACAGTTTCAATGGAATTAACCAAAGTATTTAGCCAGAGAAGTTTAAGATCAAATTAGCGGAGGGTTGAGTGTTCTATGCCCACATCCCGGTGAGTATAATATGATGGAAATGTGTGTTCTGGAGCAGATGATGGTGTTCCACTCTGCATTGGCTGACCTAGAGAGCTGTGCTGCTTTTAGGGAGTGACTACACCCTTCCCCCTGGTTAACTGCATGTGTATAAAGAAGTTCTTTGTGATTAAGGTTGTTGTTATGTGTTGTCCAGTCGCTTGTGACTCATAGAGACCTACAACAGCCCGAAACTCTGCTCTGTCCTATCTGTGCCCATCTCACTGTCTCTGATACACCCATTCCGATTACCCCAGTCACCGAATCAATCCACCTCATAGAGGGCCTTCCTCTCCTGCATCTGCCCTCCATGGTCCCAAGCATGATGTCCCTCTCCAAGGACTGGTCCCTCCTTACAACATGACCAAAGTATGTCAGACGAAGCCTCAGAATCCTTGCCTCCAAGGAGTAGCTCGGTTTAACCCTCTCCAGGATGAATCTGTTTGTTTTCCTAGCAGTCCATGGTACACTCAATACTCTTCTCCAGCACCATAGCTCAATGGCATCAATTCTCCTTCTATCCTCCCTAGTCATTGTCCAACTCTCTGATGCATAACAATTGATTGTGAAGACCATGGCCTGTATCAGACGCACGTTAGTCTCCAAAGAGACACCATTGCTCTTCAGTACTTTGGAGAGGTCCCTAGCAGCAGACTTTCCCATCACAATATGTCTTTTAATTTCCTGGCTGCTGGTGCCAAGTTAGATATGCAAAAAGCCTAGTTGATGACAGAGCCTTGGACCATCCTTTTCTCAGTATCAAATGGGAGCTTTAACCTCTCTATCATAACATTTCAGAATTACACCTTTTTAATTTGAAATAGTTTTGTTGTGAAATATAAAGAATATATAATATAGAAGTACATGCTAAAGACTGAATTAGGTAAATATTAATAAAGTTCACCACCCAAATGAAATAATAATAAAACATTGACAATAAATTTGAAATCCTACATGTGTTCCCTTGTGATCTATGTTCCTCATGTTCATTACCTTAAATTTTTATTCACAATTCTAACTTTGCTCAAAAAATGACTTTATCACATATAAATGTACACTTACACAATAAATCTTTTAGTGCTGCCTTTCTTAAGACTTACTGTAAATAAAACAATTCTGCCTTCATTTTTCTTTATAACATGCTTACAACACGAGGCATGCAGCAGTAGCTTATTTTCATTTAAATTTAAAAAACATTTTCTGTTTTGTATCTCTTTTACTTTTTAAAAATTTATATTAGTTTGCTTATAAAGCTCATACACATTGTGTTTCACACAATATTCTTCATTCACATTGTATTTAATACAATTATACCCATGCATTATGTTTTATAAAATTAATCACATTGGACCTTGCCCCTCATTACTCTGTCTTTTTAGATCCCCGCTGCATCCTTTCTTTTCCTTCATTCCTTCCACCACTCACCACATTGTGCAACTCTGTGGTTTTGTCCCTACCCATCCTTACCCCTATGCACCTACCTCTTACCCCCTTGGTCCCCATTCATGTTTTACTTCTATTTTCACAATAATGGTTTTAAGCGATATTTGTTTTTATGAGTCTGAGTTAGTTCATTCAGCACAATGCTTTCCAGTCTCTCCCAAGTTATGTAGTTGTTGTTGTTATGTGCCATCGAGTCGTTTCCAACTCATAGCGACCCTATGCACAACAGCTCTAAACCCTGCTCTATCCTGTGCCAATCGCACTGTCACTGACACTCCCATCCCGATTATCCCAGTCACTGAATCAATCCACGTCATAAAAGATCTCTTCCAGTCAGTCGAGCTTTGGTGGCCTAGTGGCAAGAAGCTGCACTGCAATCCCAGAGGTGCACGGTTCAAATCCACCAGATGCTCTGCTGAAGGAGAAACAATTTCCTCCTGTACCAGTCAGATCTGATTTGACGGCACACCAGTTATGTAGTATTTTTTTAAAATCATTGCTCCTGAGTGCTGCATAGTATTCCACTGTGTTGTGGCTGGACATTTGGCCTGTTCCCATGTTCTTTCGATGGTGAGTAAGGCTGCTTTGAACATTGGTGTATTGATATTAATTTGTATTTCAGGTCTAATTTCCTTGGGAAATATTCTTAGTAGTGGGATATTGTTGTTATGTGACATCAAGTTGCCTGCAATTCATAGTGACCCCATGTACGTTGGCTCTGAAAGTTGCCCTATTCTGTACCAATATCATCTTGACAGACCTAATCCCATTGTTTTAGTCACTGAGTTAATCCATCTGGTCTCCACCCTTCCAAGCATGATGTTCCTCTTCAAGGACTGGTTCCTTCTGTCCATGTGCTCAAAATTTGTCAGATGGAACCTCAAAATCCATCCCTTCAGATGTCATTTCAAAGACTAAGGTGTGCCTGTCCCAAGTCATGGTATTTTCAGTTGCTTCCCATGTATGTGAAAGCTGGACAATGAGTAAAGATCATAGAAGAATAAAAAAAAAA
>NW_006399858.1:8536483-8537695 GCF_000299155.1 Elephantulus edwardii
CTGACATCATTGCTCTTTAGTACTCTAGAGAGGTCCCTGATAGCAGACTTTCCCAATGCAATTCACCTTTTGATTGTTTGATTGCTGGTGTCAAGAGTGTTGACTGTGGAAGCAAGCAAACTGAAGTTATCAATAATCTCAGCTTCTTCTACATCCATCACGAAGCTGCCAATAGACCCAGTGATGAGAATCTTTGTTTTCTTGATGTTGAGCTTCAATCTATATTAAAGACTGCAGTTCTTGATCTTCTTCAGCAAACACCTCATGTCCTCTTCAGTTTCAGCAAGTAAGGTTGTGTCATCTGTATAACATGGGTTGTTGATGAATCTTCCTCCAATCCTGATGCCACGTTCCTCCTCATAAAGTCCAGCTTGCCAAATTATCTGTACTTCATGTAGACTCAAAAAGTATGGAGATAGGCTGCATCCATGACACACACTTTTTCTGATCCTGAATTGTTTTCTTATCCTGAATTGATTCCCTGCTCTGTTCTGCCTACTGCCTTCCTGGTCCAAGTATAGGTTTTTCACGAGCACAATTAAGTGTTCTGGGATTCTCATTCTTCTTAAGGTTAGCCACAATTTGTTGTGATCCATACAGTCAAATCCTTTTGCATAGTAAATGAAAACAGTTAGATATTCTTCTTATACTCTCTGCTTTCAGCCAATAACCATCTAACATTGGCTATGATGCCCCTAGGGCCATGGTCTCTTCTCTACATAGCCTGCACATCTGGCAATTCTCTGATGATGTAATGATCCAGTTGTTTTTGGATAATCTTCAGCTGGATCTTGCTTGTGTGTGACATTAGTGTTATGTTGTTGTTGTTGTTGTTGTTATGTGCCGTCGAGTCGTTTGCGACTCTTAGCGACCCTATGTACAACAGCCCTATACTCTGCTCTGTCCTGTGCCAATCGCACTGTCACTGACACTCCCATCCCGATTATCCCAGTCACTGAATCAATCCACGTCATAAAGGGCCTTCCCCTCCTGCGCCGTCCCTGGACCCTCCCAAGCATGTTGTCCTTCTCTAAGGACTGGTCTCTCCTCACAACATGTCCAAAGTATGTTCGGAGCCTCAGAATCCTTGTGTCCAAGGAACCACATGGTTTAACCCTTTCCAGGATGAATCTGTTTGTTTTCCTAGCAGTCCATGGTATCCTCAATACTCTTCTCCAGCACCACAGCTCAAAGGCATCAATTCTCCTTCTA
>NW_006399858.1:8539145-8556540 GCF_000299155.1 Elephantulus edwardii
TTCCATCAATTCCTGGGGCCTTAGCTGAGTTATATGGATTTTCTATGTTCATCATCTTTTTGAGGAAATGCCAGACTGCACCTTCCAGAGTGTTTGTATCATTTTACAATCTCAGCAACAGTGTATAAGAGTTCAGATCTCTCCACATCCTCTCCAACATTTATCACTTCCTGCCTTGCTAAACTGTGGCACTTCTACTTGGGGGAGATGGTATCACAGTATGGTTTTTATTTGCATCTCTCTTATTACCAGTGATTTTGAGCATTTCCTCGTGTGCCTTTTGGCCATCTAATCTCTTTGAGGGACTTTTTAGTTTATTTGCATTTTGGATTAATTTATTTACTGTAATAATCTTAAACATAACTGCTATCAATATTTTTTCTTTCCTTATTTGAGATCAAACTGTTTTATTCAGAGGTTTTAGAGGAATAGGCAAAGATGCAGGGAGAATGAAATTCAATGATCTTTATCCAGTTAGGATAGACTGCACTGTGTAGATGCCAAAAGCTACTATCAGTATTATTATACAAGTTTCCTGTTACATTTTTGATTGTATTGTTCAAATAAATAAGTATGTTGCATTAAGAATATCTGTTCCTAAGACTTTTCCCAAAAGGCTAAAGAATAAGAATTTCCATTTATAAACTAACGTGTGCCCGATTCAAATCATGGTCTTTGTAGTATTTTTACTAAGGATTTGAAAGTTGGACAATGCATAAGGATGAAAGAAGAATTGATGAGTTTGAGTTGCTGTGTTAGTAACGAGTATTTAATATCACATGGAAGCAAATCTTTCTCAGTGGAAGTGCAACCAAGGTGCTTCTTAGAGGCAAGGGTGGTGAAACTTTATGACCAATATTTGGGCATGCTGTTGGGGGTGGGAGATGTCCATCCTTGGAAAACGATATTATTTTGGGACAGGTGGAGGAGAGGAAGATCCTCAACAAGATGGATTGACTCAGTTTCTGAAACAATGAGTTTAAGCATGGTGGAGATAATGCGAGTTGTGCAGGGTAGGTCAAGATTGATATCTGAAGTTTATAGAGTTGTAGCTTCATGGATGGTGCATAACATTTGAAATCCATAAATAGATAGTTGGTTGTTGATTGTTGTTGACTAAGTATGCCTTATGGTAACCCTATGAACAACAAATCTGAACCCTGCCTTACCTTATCTCCAGAGTACCTGAGCCCTAGTGCAGTCACTGTATCAATCCATCTAATTGAGGATCCTAACTCTCTTTTGTTGATCCTTCACTTTTCCAAACATGATGCCCTTCTCCAAAAAATGCTGTGTTGTTGTTGTTGAGTACCATTGAGTTGAAACTGACCCATAGCTGACCCTCTGGCAGGTTTTCAGAGGCAGTTAATCGTTTGGGAAGAGATTGTCCATCTTTCTCCCACGGAGCAGCTGGTGGCCTCGAACCATGTGCAACACACTTACTTGCCACTAGACCACCAGAGCTCCACTGAATAGCCCTTCCTAATAACACTTCCAAAGCATGTGAGATGAAGCTTCACCATCCTTGCATCCAAGGAGCACTCTGGCTAGACTTTCTCCAAGACAACTCTGTTTGTTTATTTTGACAGTCCATGGGATATTCAGTACTCCTTTCCAACACCAAAGCTCAAAAGCATCAATTTCTACTTCTGTCATCCTTATTCATTGTCCAGTGCTCAGATGCATAGCAAGTGTTGTATAAGCTCATAGCCTGAATAAAGAACACCTTAGTCTTCAAATTGATATCCTCACCCCTCAGTAATTTGGATAGGTCTCTGACAGCAGACTTGCCCAAAGCAGTATGTCTCTTGAGCTCCTGACTGCTTATACTAAAGATATTCATTGTGGATAGGAAATCATTCATCATTTTAATCATTTCTCCATCTATCATGATGTCGTTTATCGGTCCAGAGGCGAGGATTTTTGCATTCTCGATGTTGAGATGTAATCCATATTTTGAAGATTGTAGTCTTTAATTTTCTGCAGTAAGCACTTCATGTCCTCCTCACTTTCAGCAAGCAAGGTTGTTCCATTTGCATAATGCAGTTTATTGATGAATCTATCCTGATGCCACAGTCTTCCTTACAGAGTTGAACTTCTCAAATGATTTGTCTAGCACCCAGATTGAATATGCCTGGGAAATGAATTCAACCGTGATGCAAAACTTATGTGATTTTAAACCATGCAGATTAATGCTTGTTTTATTTACTTTGAAGTAAAATTCCAGACAGAACAATGCTTACTTTGTTCAACTCTATTCCCAAGGCATAACACAGGAACAAACTAGTTGGTGCTCCTTAATTTTTTAAAAATTATTTTTATTTTAAGGGAACTCTGGTGGCCTAGTGGCAAGATGCTGCACTGCAAATCCAGAGGTATGCGGTTCAAATCCACCAGATGCTCTGCTGGAGAAGGAGGCGGCAATCTCCTCCTGTACCAGTCAGATCTGATTTGACGGTACACGTAAAATAATACAATAGAAAATTATTTTTATTTTATATTGGTTTGCATTAATACAAAATTCATGTACATTGTGTATCATTTATATACACTGTATTTTCACACATTCCTTTATTCACATTGTGTTTCATATGATCATTCCCATACCTTGTATATTTTTTGAATGAGCATGAATGAATGAGAACAATACAACAACCTTAGAGATAAATGGAGCATTGAAATTACTGTGGGTAGTAAGGAAACTTGTGTCAAGAAATAAATTACACACTAGGACAGCAGCATTACAATGAGACAAGCTGGCAGCTCATGAAGACTTGTTCATTGTCCCAGGGATCAATATGAAACTGAAGTAATAGTTGACGTGGCAATTTATAAGCAGCACAGATCAATTGAAAAAGTGAATTACCCATGGTTATTGACGACAAACGAAATTATAAAGTTATTCACACTGCTCCTTTATTTAAGAACTGGAGACAACATAATAAGGGAAGGAAATTTGACTCAGATATTATAATTCATGAACCACTGCCGTAAGTAGCTAAGTGAGAAAATGAGAAAGAGACCAATGACCTACTTATTTCCAGAATAGAATTATATGGATCAAATTACTCCTTATCCTTGGGCCTTAAACAACTAAATCCTTGGGGGAAAAAATATGAAACAATGCAAGTCTTCAGATTTCAGACAACAGTACAGGAAAATTATCCCTGATGGACAGAAATCAAATAAGGTGACCCCTATTATTACTGATTACTCCTTGGGGACAGTTTCTAAGGCTTTTGTACAGGAAGGGAAAACTACAGAAAAGACTAAATAGAGTTCTCCCTAATTAAGAAGAAGTTAGGAGTTGGGGAAAGTCAAGACATCTAGGGTTTTAGGGCCGAGGAACAGAAGGGAGTTGTGCATTGAAAATTCCCAAGACTTCAAGTTTATCAACATTTGCCTGATTACAAGTCAGGGAAAGAACCACCAGAAAAGACACATTCCTTACCTTTGAGTTGGAATTGACTCATAGCTGACCCTTCCTGGGATTTTCCAAGGCTATCAGTCTCAAGTGTGGAGATTGTCCATCTTTCTCTCACAGACCTGCTGGTGGACTCAAGCAGCAAATGAGGCTCCACCTTTAGGTTAGCAACACACCCCCCTATTGAGTGTGACCCCGTCATCTCTTAATAGTTGGAAAAAAATCAGGCCTACAATAATAGCTGCTCTGGCTGGACCCATGTTACTAAACTCAAAATCAACCTCATAAAGATTCCAGAAATTCCAAGTAACTCAAAACCAGTTTTGAAGCAGGAGTGATGTCCATTTCCTAAACAACATGCCTCCAGAAACCCTATGAACTTTGATAAATGTTGATAGTTGTAGAGGGACTTCAAGTCTTTTGTTCATGGGGTCGCTATGAGTCATTGTCGACTTGAAGGCAATCAGCAACAAAAACAACTCAAAGTGCAAGCATATTTAAAAAACTCAAAATTATTCCCAGCACTCAAAAGGTAAAATATCTGACATTTAATAAAAAATTATTAGACATGAAAAGAAACAAGAAAATATGATTGATCATTAGCAGGAAAAGGAACCTGTGCATTAAAAGGTATCAGTGGCTAGCTAAGATGCAAATATTGATCTCTTCTAATTTGATGTATAAAATAATGAAGAAACAAAGTATATAAATGAAATACAGATTACACAAATTTGTATACAAACCAATGAAATAAAAAAAAATTTTTATAAAAGTGAAGAAAACCAAAGATATAAAGCACCAATGGACCACATAGACCTCAAGCTGCATGAGATCAGGAGAACTAAATGTGCCAGGGTACCACTGCCAGGTGCTCTGCAAGAGATTACAGTGGGAGCTGCTGGACAAAGTTGGAAGGAAACAGGGAACAAAACTCAAATTATTAAAATGACCAGGCAGGTTGATCTGATAGAGACTAGTGAGACCCCTGAGAACTGTGGCCTTCAGACACACTGCAAACCTGAAGCTGAATTCACTCCCTTCCCTCACTTCCCAAATTTAAACTTTCATCTGACCAATGATATACTGTGAGCAACAACACCAGGGAGGTATGCTCTGCTTAGAGAACACTGAAGATCAAAAAGGCAACATTTGTCCAAGGATAAAGTTCAGAGGCCAAGGAGAGAGAGAGAGAGATGGAGGGAGGAATATACCAAGGGAACAAAACAAATGTGTACAAACTGTTGAATGGAAGAGTGATTTGATCTATAAACTTTCACTTAAATAATGCTTGGATGCATGCACACCCTTACACACACACACACACACACACACACACTCTCACACTCACACTACTGACTCCCAAACAACAGGTGATAGAATTAGTACCATAATATAAAAAGCTATTAGAACTGTTATTTTGTATATTCAAGAAGGCAATGAAAAACACAAGTATGCTAAAGAGAAATATAAAAGATGTAGAAAAGGCTATAAGTTGAACTTTCAAGAATGAAATCACAGTGTTCGAGGTAAAAAAAAAAAACAAACCAACCAATCTCGGGATGAGGTTAAATGGAGATTGGACAAAGATGGAAAAAATACTGGTGAAGAATTCAGATTAAGTGATCAATGACAAGGAATTGGACCAAGCTGAAGCTCTGGCGTTACAATCTAGGAGTGAAGTTTCCCTTCACTCCTAGACTATTATTCTTCAAGTTCCTTCTTGTTATTCTACCTCACAGGCCAAAAGAACAAACTATCTTGGAGAAAGTGCAGCCACAATACTCCTTGGAGATAAGAACGGCACAATTTCATCTCACATACTTTGGGCATGTTGCTAGAAAAGGCTATTCCTTGCAGAGATATCATACTTGGAAAGGTGAAGGTCAGCCAAAGAAAAGAAGACCTGCAATGAGATGGATTGACACACTGACTAAAGCAACAGGCTCACATGTGTCAGAGATGATGAAAATGGCACAGGATAGGAGAAGGTTCAGATCTGTTGTTCATAGTATTGCTGTGAGTCCTACTTGACACAATGACATTTAACAGCAGTCTCAGGCAGACAGACCAAAGTTCCCAGAATTGTCACTTTATTGATGTCTACTTATTTGTGTCTTAAACAGGCTACCATGAGACTCAATGATCAAGGAACCTCAAAGTAACAGCTAAACTGCTCTAGATTCATAATCAATCAAAACTACTGAACTTAAGAGATATATGAGGTAGGTCATTATTTAAAACTAAATGCTTAGGACATTACTCTTCTGTTTGGATTTCCAAATTCACAATGCAAACAACTTAGGGTTTCTTTTTATTTTTCAATTCAGAATTCCATTTAAAAATGTGTTGCCAACAGAAGCACACAGCTTATCATTCTCTTAGGGAAAAGTAAAGGATTAGAACTTTTGAACTTTCCGTTAGTAGTGTGGCACTTTACACATTATGGTGCCCGAGAGATAGTTTAGTTTGGTTTTTTGAGGCCTTTTCTTTTTGACTTTTACCTGAGTTCCTTCTAGTTCCATAAAACTACATTATGAGGCAACATATAAACAGAACTATAATAATAAATCAAACTAACTTCTGAGACTTGGGCTCATTGTAGAATTCATTTACATTATTCTCGAACAAAGCTGCCCAAAGTCTGAATTACAGATAACCTTAACTGACAACGTGCGTGTGTGTGTGTGTGTGTGTGTGTTACAAAACTGTCTTATAACCATCGATTTCGTTGTTGTTGTTTTGTACATCTTATAATTAATACTATATACCACATGCAATGTTGTAGCATGTAATTACTCCCCTATCCAAACATATAATTTTCTTGTGCTATCATTCTCAGGTGTTTATTCATGGATAAAGGGCTTGTTACACAATTATAATTTCTAAAAATATTTATAATAAAAGACAATAATATTGAAAAAAATTGAGGTATTCTGTGGTCATGGATTGAGCTGTGTCGTTGCACCCCCATATATGTGCATAATGATATACTGCAGAAGCTATGTACTAATCCCACATGATCCCATAAAACAAAGAGTTGTAGGAGAGTTTAAGTTGGAATGCAGCATTAAGGCTGTGGATTACCCATCACAGCCCTAATCACAATATTTTTTATCTCACTGGAGATAAAAGGGGAGGAAAACAAGCCAAAGGAGGGAGCTTAGTACCAGGAAATAAATAAACAAATAAATAATCAAAAGGAATGGAATGTGCCCCCCACCCCCCGCCTTTTTTACCCAGTTTTCCACTTGATGAAGATCTTTGATACAAGGACAACCCAGCTGCAGGGAAGTTTCCATAAAACACTCATCTTGTAGAAGCTGAAGGAAATAAGTTTCCTCCATGAGCAGAGAGAGACTTATCCTAGAGGTAACACCTTGAATTTACACTTACAGTCTCCTACACTGCGAGAAACGAAACTCTGGTAGCCTACTGGGTGTGGAGTTGTCCTATCAAGCCAAAGACATATGGTATAAATCCATCACTTTCTATGTTCTATGGAAGAAAGATGGGAAATTTTCTCTCATATAATTTACGACATCTGAAAACCCTCTGGCAAGTCAGCTACAAGTCAGTTTTGACTCAATGGTACATGACAACTACATACTGTAAGAGAATGAAATTTTGTTTTATAAAGCCGTCTACTTCTAGTATATCTGTTACATTAGAGAGCTGAAACATCAACTTGCACAAAAATTGATTGATGTTGAGTTGGAGTTCTGGTGGCTTATGTGCTTCCAACTCAAAGGTGGGCAGTTCAAATCAACTGACTTCTCTGAGGGAGACAGAAAAATCATCTACTCCTGTGTGTATTTTATAACCTCTGAAAAAGCACTGGAAGATCAACTATAAATCAGTTCTGAGTTTGAGTGTTTTTTAGTTGTGTCAGGAATCATAAGGCAGAGACCACCTGTATTTTATAAAAGATACAGGTGGGTTGTGCATTATAGGTGATGTGTCCTGTTTGAAGAGCTGGCTCCTCTTAGGGAGTCTTCAACGCCATAGTCACACTCAATGCAGACTATTGAGCCCTGTGCCAAATATGTCCCTGTAAACTCAGGGGAGATGGTAAATCAGGATGGTATGGTGCCTGTGGGGATGCAACGAGGCATGAAATGGTATACTAAATTGAATTTCAAAGCCAAACAAAACACCTTGTAGCTATTAGGTGAACTCCTACTAGTGTTGGCTGCAACTTTCTGGGTGTCAGAACAGAATTGTGCTCCACAAGGTTTTCAATAGCCAATATTTTCCAGAGATCAATAGGCTTTGCTTTGGAGGTGCCCATGGTGCATTCAAACCTCTTTGATTAACCAGCTGAGCCTGTTAACTTCTTGCACCGCCAGCATTGCTCACTGGATTGAGGAATGTCCCATGATATTACTGTCCACACAAAAAGCTCATAATGTTATCTTATTTGGGAATACTATGTTATTATGTACCATGGAGTCAAAATCAACTTGTAGCTGACCTTCCTGTGGGTTTTCAGAGGCAGAATATAACACAGAAAGAAATTGCCATCTTTCTCTCATGGAGGCACTGGTGGAAATGGAATAACTGAACTAGTGAAATCATGATAAATTCATATTGGATTATGGTTGGTTCTAAATTCCATAACTAGTATCTTATGTCACTTGGCATCTTTGGTGCTGTAAATCCTAGGAAGACAAACTGTCAATTCAAAAGCCACATCTTCCTGAATCTACAGAGGTTCTGATAGAAAAAGATGAGAAATCTCCAGTGTGATTTACAGACTCAGAAACCCAATGAATGTATCAATTCTTATTCAGCAGCAATGAGTAGTATTAATTGTTATGTGCTCTTGAATCACAACTGACCCATTTCTGACCCTCCAGTGGGTTTCCAGAAGCAGTTATTTGCATGAGAGGAGAAAGACCATCTTTTTTTTCTGCAGAGCAGCTGGTAGATATGAACTGTTTGCCTTCGGGTTGACAGAACAACTCTTAACACTAAGCCACCAACAAATTAGTAGTACTGTTGTTCTTGTTATGTGCCATGGAGACAGAACCAACTCATAACTGACCCTCCTGCAAGTTTTCAGTTGTAGTAAAACACACAGGATGAAATTATTGATCTTTCTCTAGAGGAGTAGCTGCTGACTAGAACTGTGTATCTTTCTCTGGATTGATAGCACAACTCCTTACCACAGAGACCAGACGACTTGAGACTTAACCACCATCTCAAGGGCTGGATAAAGGAGAGAGGTGTTGAACTGTATAGACAGGATTGGAAGGGAGTGCTGGTGGAGTAGGGAAAGGAGTGGGTCAAAACACACACGCCAAGGGGGGGTAGAAACACCGAATCTTTTGATTACTTCTATAATTGGGGAAATGTCTTTCATCTCCTTTCGGTAAAATGCTTGTCTGTCAGACACTATTCTAAACCTGAGCATTCAAATTAAGACAGGCTAGGAAGAAGGATTGCCCATTTACTTTTGAAATAACAGGTCCTCGAAAATCCTATGTACAGTAGAGCACCCTTAGACTATCAGACATGGCAGATGAGATTGAGACCTCAAATATGGAAGTCACCTAAGGCATCTTTATAAGAGAAGAGACACACCATAGAGAAGAAAACTATGTGCAGATTGAGGCAGATAATCTAATGATGGAACTGCAAGCCAAGGGGCATCAAAGATTGTTGACAATCACCGGAAATCACAAAGGGTTAAAGAAGGAGTTTTCCTGGAACCTTCACTTTGATTTTGGACTTTGAGCCTCCAGAATTAAGATAATCCATTTTTATCATTTTAAGGCTCCCAGTGTGTGATAATTTATTAGGACAGCTGTAGCAAATTTGGGCAAGGTAATGAATGCCTTTAGAGTTCCTAAGTTCATAGTGAATGGAGTGGGATGGAATCAAGAAAGACTCAGCAACATTCTTTAGAATTATAATATGCAACATACAATATGATGTAAAATATTAAAAATACAAATACATGTTCCTGATAAATACTTTTTTCTTATTGCCACAACCTAAACTTGTTGACAAGATAATATTTCTAACCTTACAGTTTAAAGAAAAGCCCAGTACAAAGCTACACCTGGGAAAGGTGAGTGGAAAGAAGGGAAGAGAGAAGAACTGAGAAAGTAAAGAAAGAGAGATGTCTTTTCAAGGATAGATGTGAAATGCTTACATGATTTGTTTCATATGGCCACAGAGAGATGTACCTGTTAAAAGGACATGGTCCACACAATCAAAGCAATTTAGAAATAACTCAGGTGTGAATATGCTCTTGAGCAACTTAAAAATAGCATAAAATTTCCAGCAGTACTTTTTAATCTTTCCATTTTTTTCTGCTTTGAACAACACTCTCACAAATTGCCTTTTAAAATTCCATTCCCTAAACTTCTTTGTATTATCCTTTCCCCCCCTCCCCTACATTCTATATTATTACAAAAGCCTAAATATAGTTGTGGTCCTGGAAAAGAGTATTGAACATACCATGGACTTCCAAGAGAAAAACAGGTCTGTCATGGAGAGGGTGAAAACAGGCTGCTGCTTTGAAGCAAGAATGTTTAAGCTCTAAAATACTTTGCACTTGTTGCCAAAGGGGACCAGTCCTTGGAGAAGGATATCATGCTTGGAAGGGTGGAGAGACAGCACAAGAGAGGAAGACCTTGGATGAGGTGGATTAATAAAATAAAAGGGGTAATGAGTGTAGGTGTGTCATAGACAGTTAGATTGGCTTAGGATAGAGCAAGGTTCAGAGCTATTGTGCATAGGATTGCTATGAGTCGGAGTCAACTCAATGACATACACCAACAATAACAACAACAACAACAACAAATGGGCAGTGGCAGAACACATTTTGGGGTAAAAGGGAAAGTGCTGTACTGGTGGCACAAACAGTAAGTACTTCAATACTAACTAAAAGTCTGGTGGTTCAAAGATACCAGCAGCTTCATGGGATAAATTTGTGACAGTTTATTTTGGTAAAGATGTGTAGTTTTGCTAGTATTAGGTGTTGTCTAATTGTCTACGTTTCATAGAGACACTATTAGATCAGAACCTTACTCTGGCCTGTACATCCTAATTCTCTCTCATATGCTCATGCGTATTGTTACAGTCATCGTGTCAATCCACCTTGTTGGTAGTCTTCCTCTCTCTCTAGCACTCAACTTTTCCCAGAATGATGTCTTTTTCCAAGAACTGGCCACTCCTGACAACTTGTTCAAAGTATGAGAAGTGAAGTTTTATGACCTGTGACTCTAAGTAGCAACCCAATTATACTTCCTACCATTCACAATGGCTATGAACCACAGATGTGAACTTTTCTTTATCCTGTGTCATCTACACAATCTCTGCTATTCTTGAGCCTATTGTTATAGTTACTGTGTCAGTCCATCTTGTGGACAGTCTTTCTTTCATCACCCCATCTTTCAGTATGAAGTATTTTTCAAAGGAATGGCCTCTCTCCCTTTTTTTTTTTAATATTTAAATGAAAGTTTACAGAGACTTTGGATTTCCATTCATTCATTATTGCTCACTTTCCTCCCTGCCCACCGCTCCTTCCAGTTCACTTTTCTCTTCGAAAAGTAAAAACAAAATAAAAAAAAAATCTTTCATTGTTATACAACACCCATTCCATCTCCCCCATTCATTCCACTATGTAGCTTTCATTCTGGACTCTTGTCATGAAAATAATACCTAATCATATATTCTTCATAAACAATTATCTCCCTGTTTTAATGCAGTATACCGTTTTAATACAGTATACATTATTTCACCTCTCTTACTTTCCCAGCAACTCTGATGTCAGTACCACTTTACAACAGTGGCACTATGCAATATTTGTCCATTTGTGACTGAGATATTTGACTCAGCATAACGTCCTCGAGAATCACCCATTTTGTATAATATTTTATGGGTTCATTGTTTTTCAGTGCTGCATAATATTCCATTGTGTGAATATACCAAAGCTTCTCTATCCATTCATTTGTTGGTGGGCACTTGGATTGTTTACAACTGCTTGCTATTGTGGACAAAGAGGATTGGCCTCTCTTGACATGTCTAAAGTATGTGAGACAGAGTTTCACTATCCTTGCTAGCACTGTGGCAATTGGACAATTAAAACAGACATTCGGGGGGGGGCGAAGAAGAACGAACTGGGGAGGAGGGTGGATAAAACAGTGCAACAATGAATGAATGAAAACCCCAAATATCTGTAAATGTTCATTAAAACTAATAAAATTTAATAATAATAAAAAAAAGAAGCATCCTGCTTGCACTTTCTCCAAGACAGACTTGCTTATTCTTTTGTCAGCTTGTGGGATATTCAGTACTTGTCTTCAACAACACAATTAAAGGACATTGATTTTTTCATCTGCCTCCTTATTAATTTTTCAACTTTGAGATGGATAGAAGCAACTGAAAATACTATGGCTTAGTCTTTAAACTGACATAATTTCTCTTTAACACTTTGAAGTGACCTTTGACAATTACTATGGGGAAATGCTGTTGTGTCCTATGTGGTAACTATGTAGATGGAATGAGTAGAAAAGTTTGGAGTTAAGACTGAAGACATTGAGATAGAAGTGATTTTTATCATCCACATATATGTATATGGGTGATGCTGCCTTATAATTTGAAATTTTAGCTCATACTTTTCTGCCATATTTCCTACTGCTCCAATTCCTCCTCCCTTTCTCATGCCAAATATACTCCAAATAATTTCTAGTGAGAAATTGTTGTGATGCTGGAAGTTATGCCTTTGGTATTTATAATACCATCAGTGACACCTACAGCAAACTGCTGTGATGCTGGAAGTTATGCCTTTGGTATTTATAATACCATCAGTGACACCTATAGCAAACTGCTTTCCAAACTATGACTAGGAAGAAAGATCTGGAGATCTACTTCCAAAAACTAGTGCAAAAAACCTTAGAAATCAGAAGAGAATGCTGTCTGATACAGTTCTTAAAGATGAGCCCCCTAGATTAGAGAGCACTCAAAATGCATATTGTTCATGTCAATGGACTAAAATATGCTAATGATTAGGAGGAATACGATGCAGGACTGAGCAGTGTGTCTTTCTGTTGGACATTGTGTTGCTGTGAGAAGGACTTTACCATAGAACAACTAACAACTTAATTGCTACAGAAGAAACAAAAAGATGCCATTAGCTTTCAAGTTTCAAAATATGCTAAAGATGTGATAGAAACTATCTTTAAGAAATGCCCTTTGATCTTTACCATAAAAAATGTACAAACCCAGCATTTGTTGTTTGCTGTTCTGTTAACTTTCACTATTCTTACAGGGATGAGATGATATCTCATAGTTGTTTTGATTTGCATCTCTCTTAGAGCTAGGGATTTTGAACATTTTTTCATGTGTTTGTTTGTCATCTGAATGTCTTCTTTGGTGAAGTACCTGTTCACATCCTGTGCACATTTTTTAATTGAGTTGTTTGTCGTCTTGTGGTGCTCAAGTATTTTATAAATTCTAGATATAAGTCCCTTATATGACATGTCATTACCAAATATTTTTTCCCCAGTCTGTGGTTTCCCTTTTCACCCTGTTGGAGACGTTTTTGGATGTGCATAGCGATTTTATTCTTAGAAGTTCCCACTCATCGAATTTATCCTCTCCTGGTTGTAGGTGTTTCAGGATGCTTGAAAGACTGTTTACGTTGATTAGGGCTTCTAGGGTTCTTCCAAGCTTTCCCCCAATGAAGTTAATAGTCCTTGGTTTTAGTCCTAGGTCCTTGATCCACTTTGTTTTTTGCATATGGAGGTGTGGGTCTTACTTGAGTTTTCTGCAGATGGTTTTTGCAGAAAACCTGGAACCTGTATTCACTGTTGGTGGAAGTGTGAAATGGTGCAACCACTATGGAAGACAGTATGGCACGTTCTCAAAAAGTTATAAATTGAAATACCATTTGACCCAGCAATTCCACTCACTGGGAATATACCCTAAAGAAACTACAAATGCCACCTAAGCAGATATATGCACACCCATGTTTATTGTGGCTTTGTTCACAATAGCAAGGAGTTGGAAACAACCCAAGTGTCCATCAACAAATGAATAGATCAAGAAACTGTGATATATTCACACAATGGAATACTATGAAGCATTGAAAATAACTCATGAATTATTATACAAAATGGGTGACCCTTGAGGACATTTTGCTGAGAGTAATATCTGTCACAAAAAAGACAAATATGGCATAACACCACTGTTATAAAACAGGACTGACATGGGGGGGCTGGGGGAAAACTAAGAAAAGAGGGAATAATTTACATGGCATTGAAACAGACAAGGTAAAGAATTATATAAAAGGAATATATGATTAGGTATTACTGGCATGACAAGAATCCAGAATAAAAGCTACCTAGTAAAGTGGTGTGGGGTGGGGGTGGGGGTCTGTATAACAATGAAAGAACTTTTTTCCCCAAAGAAAAAAGCAACGTGGGGGGAAAGGGGGTCAGGGAGGAAAACGTGCAACAATGAACTATTGGAAACCCAAGTTCTTTATAAACTTTCATTAAAATCTCAATAAAAAAGAAATGTATACACCCAACAGAATTCCTGGTCTTAGATCTTTGGAACTATAGACTTTGATGAACGCCAAGGTCAATTAGCATAGCCAAGGCCACAGAGACAATGTTCTACATCCTACTCTGAATGCATGGTAACTGAGATCTTAAAAGTTTGTAAACAGTCATCTAAGGTACAACTGTTTGTCTCATCTAGAACAAATAAGAAAGAAGAATAACAAAGACGTACTGAAACAATTAGTACAATGTGCAAACAGACCACATGAGCCTGAAGGCCAGACCACCTGAGGCCAGAAGGACCAGCTGGTGCCCAGCTATCATTGCTGACCACTCTACGGGATCATAGTAGAAGATTCTGGATAAAGGAGGAAAAATTGCATAGCAAAACTCAAGAGCAATGGTTGGCTTTCCTGGCGCATCCAACACTGTTGTGCAATCACTAAGACTGTAGCCATTTAGTCATTCTTCAAGTTTGGTACAAAACTTACAGTGATTCAGCTTTCGCTCCAACAATAGACACATTCATTAGGTGAATACCACACTAGGGAAACGTTTTCTTCTTCTTCAAATAATCATGTATAGAAGATCAAAAGAATAATATTTTCCCTGAGATAAAGGTCAGAGAGGGAACTCAGGTGGCCTAGTGGTAAGAAGCTGAACCACAGTCCTAACATCATGTGGTTAGAATTCGCCAGTTCTACTGGAGAAGGGTGGATAATTTCCTCCCATGCAATTAACTGCCTGTGAAAACCCACCGGAGGGTCAGCTATAGGTCAGTTCTGGCTCAATGGCAAAACAACAACAACAACAAAAGCTCAGAAGGCAAGAAGGAGGTCAGATGGAAAGATGAGTGAAAATAAGAAGTGAAGAAGTGGGAAGAGTGTGGTTACATTGTGAATATTGTAATTAATATCATAAAACAAAATTTGTAAGAAAGGCTAGTTGCAAAGCCAAATTGCTTTGTAAGCATTCACTCACATCACAGTAACAAAACAAAATGTACACTTCTAAATATATTGTACCTTTTTTCTGATTCAGAGATGATGAAGTTTTCTGGATTTGTTGGGGAGTATTTGTGGGGGAGTCAAATGGAGAAAAAATATTAAGATGTTGGCAAATATACCTGAGCTCTTCTCTGCCTAGAACTTTACCTGGAGTGAAGGTATGGGAAGCGTGACACCTTTGTGCAGGGATCCTCCCCTTTACTTCCAGGACTGATTCCAAAGGAACAAGCACAGACTCAATCTTATATTGATGGCATCCTATGACAGGCTTTCCTTCATCACATTCCCACCTCCTTTCATCAATCTGTACTTTGCAATGTAAGAGAATCATAGTCACAGAACAATGAATACCTCTAGGAACAACTTTCAATCAATGGTGAAAGTAAAGACTGGTGTTTGCCAGACAAGATTCCTAGGCTTCTAGACTTGCTGTCTCTCCCTCTATCTTCAGACCTTGCTCTTTCACACTTAGCGGTGGTACAGTGGCCAGCTGTGACCACCCTCTGACATTCCGCTCATTTCTATGTAAATATCCTCATTATAAACTCTGTTCAGGCGACCCAATTTGAGTGTGTCACTTGTTTCCTTTTGATAGTATTTTAAGCGATCAGTAAATTATGGAGTATTATTTTGGTATAATAGTCGACTGCTGTAATCATCTTCAAACGCCACTTGGAACAGTCCTGTTTAAACCATAAGGATCTCAAGTCTTTTAAAAACAGTGATATTAAATTTGTTAAACTATTCCAAATGCACCTTGGTCGAGTGAAATGTTGTTAACTGAAGATCATTCTGGAACTGATTCTCATACTGAAAAAAGTGACCCTTTCACTCTTTCTGTGTTGTACTGTGATAAAAATCAATCTCCACAATAGTCTACGTATTTCCTACTGCCAAAGGGGCCCTTTAGAGTAGTGAGAGAAGATCTTCACCCTGAAACCTACAGTGTCCCTTTTCAGCAGGAAGTAGTAGTTAAGAGAATACGCTGTCCCCTTTTCCTTATGAATCAGGAAGAAGTCTCTCTCAGGGAGGAGTGATAGGGAATGGCAAAGGATACACTGACAAAGGAGATTAATCAGAACTGGCTTTGACAAGCACTGTGGCAATGGGACAATTGAAACAGACTTTCAAGGGGAAAAAAAAGGAACGAACTGGGGGGGGTAGAGAAAATAGTGCAATAATTAATGAATGGAAATCCAAAATCTCTGTAAATGTTCATTAAAATTAATAAAACTTAATAAAAATTAAAAATATTGTCTATTTTATTATGTTGCTTTTTATAGTTGCTGTTCAGTTAGTTCCTGACCAGTGAACTCCATGCACGATGAGACAAAATACAACTGAATCATTTACCATCCCAAGACTTAAATGAGATCATTCTAAACCATCAGCTTTCACTGGCTAAGTATCGGAAATAGATCACCAGACCTTTTTCTTCATCATCTTAATCTGAAGTTACATTGAAAACACGACCTTCATTAATAATTGGGTGATGGTGTATTGGCCAGGAATCAAATCCTAGTCTTCCTGTGCAAAGACAAGAATCCTACCACTGAACCACCATTTTATCCTTTTTCTTATAAGATGAGCAAATAAAAAGATGCCTGTGAGCAAAATTTCTACTCCACAGACTCAGAAAGGATTTACAATAGAGCAAGTAGACTCTATTTGACTCCATCTCCATGGACAGAATACTTTAATTCTGCAACTAACCGATAACATCATAAAGAACCAACAACAACCTATGCAGACACAGTAGAAACAGCTTAACATATACCAAGAAAAAAAATTCATATAGTGTCAAGAAAGCAGCAGGCACCTTTGAATATTTTGAAAAACAAAGTGAGCAGAGCATATTCCAGACCCAATTAGTATCCCAGAGACTGGAAGGGAGAAGACATACATTGACACAGAGACATATTAACAGCTATAGAATGCCCGCTTTGACCAGTTCTACTTAAAATTATATTGGAAGTACTTACTAGGACATTATGACAAAAGAAGAAAGTAAGAGACATCCAGATTGTAGGCAGTATGATAGTGTACACAGAAACCCCCAAGCACTCAACAAAAATACCTGTTACACCTAGTAGATTAATTTAGTTGAGTGGCAGGATATAGGATGAAAATACAAAAATCGTGGGGATTTTTGGGAAGGAATGAAAGAATTATTAGGAAAGATCTAGTGTGAACCTGAAAAGATGAGGTAATAGTGGGCATAGATTAATTGTAATTGATTTTATAAAATGCAATGTATGGGGATGATCTAAAATATGAATTAAGGAATATGTGAGATACAATATGTACTAATTTTGTATGCAAACCAATGTAAAATAAAAAAAATGTGTAAAAAAATAAAGGTACCTGAACATAGCACCACTTGCTCTTGTTGTTGTTATGAGCCGTCGAGTCGCTTGCAACTCATAGCGACCCTATGTACAACAGTC
>NW_006399858.1:8558220-8562204 GCF_000299155.1 Elephantulus edwardii
TCAGAACTGGCTTTGACAAGCACTGTGGCATTTGGACAAGAACAAACTGGGAGGAGGGTAGAGAGAATAGTGCAACAATGAATGAATGGAAACGCAAAATCTCTGTAAATGTTTATGAAAATTAATAAAATGTAGAAAAAAAAAGAGTACTATGTTTGACTGAGGGGGGTAAAAAGAAGAAAGAACATTAGCCACTCTGAGATCTATTTTCCATACTTACCCTGATTAGTAAACAGTTCAAGTAATGCATCCCAAAATGATTGATTTTAATTTTATTCATAAAGTTTGGGCTTTATTATGTGATTACTTATGAAGGTTCCCTTATGTAGAAATAACACTGTCAAGTTTATATTCCTGAGTGAGACATCACTCCAAATATGAAACGAGATTAAACTTGACAAATTTTCCCCTAAAGTGGTTTGTTTTTGCTTCCATACATATGTAAACACTGTTTCATGGGAGTTACTCACAAACATCAATACAGCAAGTTCCATGATGTGATGATTAGAATAAAGTCATGCAATGTTGTTTGCATTCAATCTTAAATTATTATAAACAATTTAGAAGAGGCAGATTAGCTATGTGCATTTTTATTCTTGTTGGGAAAAAGAAATGTAAATAATAAATGCGTTACAAACTAAAGCAATAGGAGGATTTTAATTGTTGTTGTTGTTGTTGTTAAGTGCCTTCAAGTTCATTCTGTCTTAACAGAATTAAATACAAAACTGAACCTTCCTCAAAATTGCTATGCTTGAACCCATTATTGCAGCCATTAATGTTAATCCTTCTCACTGAGAATCTTATTCACCTTACCCAGTCTGATGTCTTTTCTCATAAATTGTTCCTTCTTTATCGTAAGTCCACAGTACATAAGACAAAGTCTGGTCATCCTTTCTGGTAAGAAATATTCTGACTGTACTTCATTTAAGACATATTTGTTCATTCTCTAAAAGTTTGTATTTAATTCTTCAATAGCAGAATAATGAAAGACAATTCTTCGGTCTAGTTTCATTGATCCTTCTTTCATAGCTCAATCATTTTCTAGTTTTCACATGCATATTAGGTGACTGAAAATCCTACAGCTGGTTAAAGTATGCTTTAGTCCCCCAAACCTTTGTGTTTTTTGACAGTCTAGAGAGATGTTTGTAGCGCTTTCCCCCAATACACCATTTGATTTCTGGAATGCAGCTTTCATGACCTTTGACGTGGATACAAATAAAATTAAATCCTTGGCAATTTCCATACTTATTCTGTTTATTGTATTATTGCTTAAGTTGAGTACAAAGATGATTAACTTATCTTAAAAAAAAAGACGGTCTCTCTCTGTGACCACTGATCCTGTGCTCAGTGCTAGTTGAGTTCTATGAGCCTTGGGCATGAATACACAATAGGATCAAGTCAGCCTGTATTCTCTGCTGCTGCTTCTTCTTAATAACTGTCTTCTTCAGCTTCCCACGGTTAGATTTAGTAGTTAATGATTTTATTTTTCTGGTTAGCTTAATGTTTCTTTATTTACTACTTTTAAAAAATGTATAGAATTTCCTGTGAAAGCAAATATGCTGTCTAAAACTAAATATACTGTCATATTATTGGGATGAAAAGATTTATAACTCAATATTTGATTTTTTTACAATTTTAAGTTTTTTTACAAGTACAGTTTATTGTTAATGATTACATTCATTTTTATATGCAACCATCTCCAATATCTGTGGAGTTCATTAATTTTGAGTAGGATTATATCAGAACCTCAATTCTCCATCTAGTAAATTAGGTTGTGTTGTGTTACCAAGGTGGCAAATCAACTGAATCAGTGAGTGCAGGTAACCGTCTTCAGAGGTAACTGCATCCAGCAAGAGGAGAGAGCAACAAGTGATGAGACAGACCTTAGCAACACCATGTCCTGGCCTCTTGACTCAGTCTTTGCTTTCTATGAGAGATAATAACCTTGTTTTGGCCCTAAGCTAAACTATGTTTTTAACTTGAAACTTCTAGACTTTTGACTGATGCAGAGATAGGAAACCTTAATTGATATTCAAGTTAAGTCATTTAGTTTTGGAGCATCTGCTATATCCCACCTACACCATTAGTGCCTATGAGAACTCAATAAATTTCAGGTTCAGTCCTCAAAAAGCTTGGATGATGCAACTAAGACATATGGACTTTAAAATTTGGAAGCAAAAATATTCTTTGGGACCTAAGATATAAGCTCATAACATAGGGAGTTTATTGTGGTTATGTGCTGCCAGTCAACTGCCACTCATAGCAACCCTCTGAGCAATGCCTCTGCCCTATCCTATGGCTATCTCACTGTTTCTAACACACCTATCCTCATAACCCCAGCAACTGTATCAATCCATCTCATCTAGAATCTTTCTCTCCTGTGCAGTCCCTCCACCATCCCAAGCATGATGTCCTTTTTGCAAGGACTGGTCTCTCCTGGTAACATACTCAAAGTCTGTGTGACAGAGCTTCAAAATCTCTTTCTCCTAGGACCAACTTCATTTCACCCTCTCCAGGACAAATTTGTTTGTTCTTTTGGTAGTCCACGATATGTTCAATGCTCTTCTTCAACACCACAACTCAAAAGCATTGCTTCTTCTTCTGTCATCCTTGGTCATTACCCAACTCTCTGATGCTAAGTAAGTAATTACAAAGACCATGGCTTGAATCAGGTGTACCTTTGTCTCTAGACTGACAACGTTGCCTGTGAGCATTCTGAAGAGGTCCCTCATGGTAGATTTTCCTAACGTAATTTGTCTTTTGATTTCCTAACTGCTGGTGCCAAGGGTGCTGATTGTGAAACTGGACAATCTGAAATTGTTAATAATCTCAATCTTTTCTCCATTTATCATGATGCTGCCAGTTGGCCTAGTGGCGAGAATCTTTGTTTTATTGATGATGAGTGACCAAAAAAATGATACCTAAGATAACTTTAAAAATTTAGTTGTAGTAAGCCCTGTTTTTAGCAAAATAAATAAATAAATAAATATGGATGATAGCAGAAGAAAAGAAATATAAGAAAAGGTGAGTATCAAATATAAGAGGTAGAGAAATGTGTATTAAATTTTAACACACTATCAAATTGTTGGAAATCTTATTAAAATGCACAGTCTAATTAAATAAGTAGGATAAGGAGAGAGAATCCAAGATTTTAATTTTTTACAAACTTCCAGATAATACTCCTTGTCACCAGACCACACTAAGTCAGGTGCTTTAATATTTCAACAAAACGAGAACACTTTAAGTAAATGAAAATGCTTAAACACTCTAGCAGATAGGTTTAACATAATAATTGTAATAGTAATTATAATTATAATGCATAACATGTTGTTATTATTATGTCAAAAGGAAAGTTACCTCATTAAAAGGGTAGGAGAGTGAGTTGTAAGAAATAAAATATAGGAAAAAAGAGTTCAAAATTGTTCTGAAAACCTAGACAGTGACCAGGGATGATAGAAGGAGAATTGATGCCTTTGGAGAACAAACAGGTTCATCCTAGAGAGTGTGAAACAAGGCTACTTCTTGGAGGCAAGGATTCTGAAGCTTTGTCTGATATACTTTGAACATGTTGCAGGAAGGGACCAGTCCTTGGAGAGGGACATCATGCTTGTGAGGGTGGAGGGCCAGTGCAGGAAAGGAAGACCCTCGATGAGATGGCTTAATTCAGTGACTGGGATAATGTGGGTAGTCATGTCAGAGACAATAAGGTTGGCACAGGATGGAGTAAGGAATAGGGCTGTTGTACATAGGTAATTATGAGTCGCAAGCAATCAAAGGCACACAACAACAACAATAAAAATAGCTATATTTGATTATGCAAAGGCATTTGACTGTGTGGATCATAACAAACTGTGGCTGACTCTGAGAAGAATGGGAATCCCAGAACATTTAATTGTGCTCATGCGAAACCTATACTTGGACCAAGAGGCAGTAGTAAGAACAGAACAGGGTAACACTGCATGGTTCAAAATTGGGAAGGGTGTA
>NW_006399858.1:8579495-8590013 GCF_000299155.1 Elephantulus edwardii
ATGACATGATAGTATACTTAGAAAACCCTAAAGACTCAGCAAGAAAACTATTGGACGTAGTTGACCAATTCAGCAAAGTAGCAGGATACAAGATCAACGTGCTATCTTTTCTTGAGAGTGGTATATTGAAGTCTCTAACTTCTGTAGTAGTGTTGTCTATTTCTTCTTTTCATTTTGTTAATGTTTGTTTTAAGTATTTTGCAGGTCTTTTATTTGGTGCATCAATCTTTATTATTATTATGTCCTTTTATTGACCCTTTAATCATTATGTAGTGACTTTCCTTTTCCTTTGTGGTGGTTTTTGCATTGAAATATATTTTATCAGAGATTAATATTCCTACTCCTCCTTTTTTTCTGGTTGCTATTTGCTTGGTATATTTTTTTCCTACCATTTTATTTTTAGTGTTTCTTTATCTTCATTTTTCAAGTGTATCTCTTGTAGACAGTATATTGATGGAATTTGTTTATCAATCCTGCTACTCTTTTTCTCTTCAGTGCTGTATTAAGTGTGATTAATGAAAGGCAAGATTTTGTTGCTATCATTTCACTGAGGGGGTGTGTGTGTGTGTTGTTGCTAGTTTCTTTGGTCCGTTCTGCTATCTGTGTCAACTCTGTAAGAAGGATGTCTCTCTGTGTTTCCTGCAATGCTGGTCTTGTTTTTATAAACTCCCTTAGGTTCTGTTTTTCTGGGAATACCTTGATCTCTCTTTCATATTTGATAGACAATTTTGCTGGGTATAGTATTCTTGGTTGATGGTTTTGTTCAAGTGTTTGATATATGTCATTCCATTGTCTTCTTGCTCTCATGGTTTCTGCTGAGAAATCAGCATTTAATCTTATTTGCTCTCCCTTATAGTTTACTCTTTGTTTGTCCCTCACTGCTTTCAAAATTCTCTCCTTTTCTTTGGTACTGGCAAATTTGATTATGATATGTCTTGGTGTTGTTTTTTTTTTTAGTCTATTCTATATGGTGTTCTCTCAGTTTCACCAATATATATATATTCTCTCAGTCTTCATTATGCCTGGAAAGTTTTCTTCTAATAATTCTTCCACAACTTTTCAGTGCCTTTACTTGCTTCTTCCTGTTACGGAAATTCCAATTATGCGCATGTTATCTCTCTTGATGGTATCCCACTTTATTCTTAGGTTTTCTTCTTCTGCTTTTTGTTCTATCAGATCAGTGATGATAATTCTATCTTCTATTTTACTGGTTTTGTGTTCCATCTCTTTTACCCTGACTGTGTGTCCCTCCATCATGTTGACAGCATCTGAAACATTGGTTCTCATATTTACATTTTGGTTTCTTGTTTTTCCAAAGCCTTTAATGCTTTATTTGTTTCATCTGCATTGTTTTGGATTTTTTTAAGTTCTTCCTGGTTTTTGCTTGCAGTATCATGTAATTCTTCAAGTTTGTCTTTCACCCATTGAAAATGTTCAATCATTGTTCTTTTAAATAATGAATCAGAAAGTTTCATTAGACTTTTTGGTTTCAAGAAATCCATTGATACTGTGTCACTTTTTGGGGGTGGCATCTTGCTTTGGGCTTGTGTAGGGTGTATGGTAGCCTTCTTCCTACATGACATTGCTATGGTAGAGTTGTTCATGTCTGAGGAGTTAGCATGTTCTTGATCTGAAGTTACCACTCCAGAAGAGGGTGGGAAGCTACCCTGTGTGGGTTTCTCTCTGCCTTCTAATCCAAGGGAAGATTTACTTCAGTTCAATAGATAAAAGGCCCATGAAAGCAGCTTCCCCTGTCAGACAACTGCCACAGGTAGCTAAAGGCAGTTAATGGACTGGACGTGGGGAAATGCAAGGCAGAGTGCAGCAACCTGATTGAACCAGGAAGCCTTGGCTTTTCCTTTTGAGAATGAGCTCCAGCTGTCTTGTTCCCTTCTGATTGAGCTTAAGGGGTCCCATGTGATCCAGCCAAACAGCAGTGACACCCCCCCCACACACACACACAAAGTACCTCACTCAAATTCTAGCGTTGCTCCTGGTGAGTGTCAGCTCCCAGTGTAGGCATCGGTGTCAAGACCAGAGTTCTTGTCATGGGCTGGAGGTTTTGGGACCAGAGTTCTGGGCCCGGCCAGTGGCATTGAGACCAGAATTACCAGCCCAGGGTATTGGCGTCAGGACCAGAGTTCTGGGGGCAGGCCTCATTTTTCTCTCATTCAAATTCCAGCTGTCTTGCTTGCTCCTGGTGGGTTGCTGGGTTGCAACAGGTAACTGAGGGTCCTGGTGGGTCACTGGGTCTCAGATGGTCATTGGGTCCTGGTGGGTGGTGGCTTCTGACATTGCTATCATCTCAGTTCTTCCAGAGGGTGAGCCAGGGTTGAGTGGAAGGTGACCAAGGAGGACAGGGGCTGTATGATGAGAGGAGTAACGAGAAGCATGACCTTAATCTGCCAGCCAGTGGAAAGACCCAGTCACTCTTGAGAATCTTTGTCTTCTTGAGGTTGATCTTCAATCCATATTAAAGACTATAGTCCTTGATCTTCTGTCACAGGGACTTCAGGTTCTTCTGTTTCAGCAAGTAAGTTGTGTCATCTGCATAATGTATATTGTTGATGAGTCTTCCTCCAATTCTGATGCCACATTCCTCCTCATAATGCCCAGCCTACCAAACAATCTGCTCTGTGTATAGATCTGGAGTACAACCATCATTCAAAAAAGGTGACCCGACAGAATGTGGAAATTATCATATAATATCAGTTGTAATACAAGCAAGCAAAATCCTGCTGAAGATTATCCAGAAACACCTGGAACAGTACATTGACAGAGAACTACCAGAAATACAGGCTGAGTTTAGAAGAGGCTGTGGCACTAGACACATTATTGCCAATGTCAGATGGATCTTGGCAGAAAGCAATGAGTACCAGAGGGATATCTACCTGTGTTTCATTGACTCTGCAAAGGCATGTGATTGTAGGTCACAACAAATTGTGGTTAACCTCGAGCAGAACACTTAATTGTGCTTGTGCAAAACCTATACTTGGACCAGGAAGCAGTCCGCAGAACAGAGAAGGGAAGACTACATTGTTCAAAATTGGGAATGAAGTGCACTAGGGATGTGTCCTGTATAGATATTAGTTATAATTATATTCTCTTATTAATTTGACTTTTTAATTATTTCATAACCTTGTCTTGTCTCTTATTCTGTTTATTGTTTCTAAATCTATTTCTTTCAGAAATATATGTTGTCATTTCTGCTCTTTTTTGTTTGCTATTTGTTTGATTCCTGTCCCCTATCCTTTGATTATTTTAGTCTGTCTTTGTCCTTAGGTAGGGCATGTCTCTTGTAAGTCACATATTATTGGATCCTGTATTCTTATTCTGATTATTTCTTACACTGTACCTTTAAATCTAGAAAATTAATTGTAATTATTGGTAAATATGATTTTAATGTTGTCATTTTATTGCCCTCTTTTTTGTGGTATTGCTGATATCTTTATTTCATCTGCTTTTTTTTGCTGTCCTAAATTAATTTGGTTTATGGTTTTTCTTATAATCTCCTTCATTGCTGTTACTTCAGTATTTATTATTTACTATGTCAGCAAAGAGCAGGGTTCAGAGGTGTTGTACATAGGGTTTTTATGAGTCAGAGTGGACTTGACGGCACATAAGAAGAAAAAAAATTGTTTTAGCATTTCCTTACTTTTCATTTTGATGAGAAGATTTTTAAATTTTTTTGAGGTTACCTTATAAATTATCATTTCATCCTCAAGCCTTAAGCAGTTCAATTTACCTTATGCTTTGTCTACCTCTTCATTTGGAAGTTAGCTAATATTTAAAGAATAGAAAATGGGACATAGGGGTACAGGGCTGTGAGCATCTTTCTGAAAGTGCCAGTGGGAGTGAGAATAGAACAACCTCCAATAGTCCCAGAACAGAAAGCAGATATGAAGCCTATAGCGCAACCCCATGGTACCTCTAGAATCACATCAGCAGCAAGGGGTTCATTTATTCATTATTGACTCATAGACTTTACTCACATGTGGTAATGAGAATGAGGTTATTAGGAAAGTAAGGTGGCGAGTGGAGGAGGCAGACAATGTTACACAATGCAGATTTTAGGTCAGAAATCCCAAGGCATAATTCCTTAATTAGTCCAGGCTCTGGTTTCAGTTTAGTAACATAAGTTCAAGAACACTCTACTTTCCTCAATTATCCAGCAAAGTTTGCCTCAGAGCAGTGGCAAGTAAGCTTCACCTTAATTATCTGGCAAGCACAGAAAAAACTTTTAATTGTGGCCTTTATCTCAGAGCTCCTCTGGTTCTACCTTGCTACAGTCTCTTTTCCATCATTATCAGGGTCTTGCTGCCAGGGTCTTACTCTCATCAGGGTCTTGCTCCAGTCTCTCTCAAGTCTTGCTCCTCAGTGTTGGAAGAGCTCTCTCTCTTAACCTGGTCCCTTAATCTAGCCGTTGATTTGCAAGATCATGTGCTTGCATTTAAGGTAGCTGGGGACAAAAGGGACCTAACATAAGGGCTAGAAAAGCCAACTTTTAAGATAAAATAGCATGTAAACCAAATAACATAGTTTCTTTTGTTGTTATGGTTATATTAATTTATGTATTAAATTTATTTGAATCTCATAGACTATTTTATTTTACTTATTTCCGTGCTCCCAGAGGTCTGAATGATGTTATCATATATGTTAATTTTATACTGTTATTAATCTTGATCATAAGAAGTTCCTTTCATATATCTCATAAATTTGATCTTGATATTAGGTGCCATTAAGTTGAGATGGGGTGTGTGTTGCTTCAAATATGATTGTGGCTTCAGTCAGGCAAGCAATCCACAAAAGTGTCCACTAAGAAGCAACAATCAGAGACACTATTTATGGAAGGGAAAAACAGGCTTCCTGGTTTGTCATTCAGGCACTTTGGGGAAAACACTGCTGTCTAGCAACATCATATGGGACCCTTAGGCTCAAGAGGAAGAAGCTGGGACGGCTCAAGCTGGGCTAAGATGTCATTTCTGGAAGGGAACAATAAACTTCCTGGTTTACCATGCAGGTATTTTGGAGGAATCACTGCTGTCTAGAAACATCACACAGGGTCCCTTAAACTCAAGGTGAAGGAACTGGGCCAGGCCGAGCAGGGCCAAAACATGGTTTCTGGAAAGGAACAGACTTTCCTCTTCTACCATTCTGATACTTTGGGTGAGATACTGCTCTCAGACCCTTGGCAATGCAGGTGTTGGGCCACAGAAAGAGCACAAATATACAGGTTCTTCACAAAACATTGCCATACTCTGAGTCACTATATCGTTACAATAACCTAACATCTACTAAGAAAAAAACTCACATAATGTCGAGAAAGCAACAGTCTCCCTTAGTCATCTTCAAAAAACCAAATAACCCATCTCCTAACAAGGTAAACCCAATGAATACCCCAGACAGAGAGAACCAGAACAAATATGTTGATGTGGATTTATTTGAACAGATACAGAAGGATATGCAAATGATGGAAGAAACAATGGAAGCCATTAAGAGAGCAAATGCACCTGAAATAACAATCCAGAAGAAATATATTGATGAGGAACAACTTGAACAGTCTGAAAGAAAATGTAAAAGCTGGAAGAAAGAATTGATAGTATAGAAAAAGAGTTACAAGAAATTAAAAACAGTCATAACATAGAGAGGGTATAACCAAAACTGCACTGGCAATAACAGAAAAGCATGAAAAGGCAATCCAGAGTATTAAGACAGAAATGACAGAAGTGTCCAACCCACTGTTAAGACAAAAATGTAGAACTTAAGAGACGGAACAGAGAATCAATGAGCTGGAAGACAAAAGTATCACTGGAAAAATCGAAAAGAAAAATTAGAGATGAGACATAAAGAAAATGAAGAAAACATTAGAATCATGTAGGATGACATCAAAAGGAACAACATAAATATGATTGGAATTCCAGAACATGGGAGTCACAGGAAAATCACTGAGAGAATTGTGGAAGAAGTACTAGTATAAAACTTGCTAAGTATTTTGAAGAAAATGGAAATTGACATTCAAGAAGAACATTGAACAACAAATAGACTAGATCCAAAAAGAAAAACATCAAAACATATCATAGCCAAATTCTCCAAATTAAAATATAAGGATAGAATTCTAAAAGCAGCATCAGAAAAACAAAGTCACCTACAAGGGGGAAACTATTCAATTAAGTCCTGATTTCCCAGCAGGAACCATGCAAGCTATAAGACAATGGGATGGCATATACAGAAAGTTGAAAGAAAATAATTAACAGCCAATGATCCTATATCTAGCAAAGCTCTCCATCAAATATGAAGGAGAAATTAGATCCTTTGCAGAAAAGAAGGAACTTATGAAATTTGTGAAAACAAGACCAAAACTATAGGACATTTTAAGTGAAATCCTTCACATGGAGATGACAAAAGAAAGTGGACAAACCATAGTAACCACAGTAACCAGAAACAACAGAAAAGGAAACACAGCAAAATGGCAATAATAATAATAATAATAGCCAAATATCATTCTCAATGGAGAAAGGCTAGAAGCATTTTTCTTGTGAACGGAGACCAGTCACTGTCTCCACTGCCACCGGTTTTATTCAATATTATACTGGAAGTGCTTGCTAGGGCAATGTGACAAGAGAAGGAAATAAAAGGCATCCAGATTGGCCAAGATATGGTTAAACGATAGCTGTCTGCAGATGATATTATATAGTGTACACAGAAAATCCCAAGGACTCAACAGAAAAAAACCCTGTTAGAGCTTGTATTCCAATTTAGTAAGGTGGTACGATACAAGATCAATATCCAAAAATCAGTGAGATTCTTCTACAGTAACAAAGAGAACTCAGAGAAAGAAACCAAGAAAGCAATACCATTTACAACGTTGTTGTTGATTGTCTTCAAGACAAACAAGACTTAGCGACCCTATGAACAAAAGGCCCAAAGCCCCTCTACAACTATCAATATTTAACAAAGCTTATAGAATTTCCAGAGGCATGTTGTTTAGGGAATGGATGCCACTCCTGCTTCCAAATAGCCAACCATAGATTGAGATACCTGGGGGTGAAACTAACTAGAGATACAAATGAAATATATAGAAAACTATAGAAAAGACCTAAAGAAATGGAAGAATATGCCCTGTTCATGGACAGGAAGACTCGATATTATGAAAATGACAATCCTACATGGTCTTTGCAATCGCTTGTTATGCATCAGAGAGTTGAACAATGACTAGGGAGGACAGAAGGAGAGTTGATGCCTTTGAGCTGTGGTGCTGGAGAAGGGTACTGAATGTACCATGGACTGCCAGGAAAACAGATTCATCTTGGAAAGGATTAAACCAAGCTACTCCTTGGAGGCAAGAATTCTGGGGCTTCGTCTGACATACTTTGGACATGTTGCCAGGAGGGACGGGTCCTTGGAGAGGGACATCATGCTTGGGAGGGTGGAGGGACAGCGCAGGAGGGGAAGACCCTCTATGATTCGGTGACTGGGGTAATCGGGATGGGTGTATCAGAGACAGTGCGGTTGGCGCAGGATAGAGCAGGGTTTAGGGCTGTTGTGCATAGGGTCGCTATGAGTCGGAAACGACTCGACGGCACATAACAACAACAACAACAACCAAAAAATAGCCTACATGTTCAACACAATCTCAATGCAGATACCAAATTCATTTTTCAAGGAGAGAGAAAGGGAAATTGTCATATTTATTTGCAGAGGAAAGAGACACCCCCCCCCAAAGCAAAGCACTTATGAAAAGAAAAAAAAAAGAAGTGGAATGCATAGCACTCTTTGACTCAAAACCTACTACAGGGTAGTAACAAAAACAACATGGTACTGTATAAAGACAGGCACATAAACCAATGGAACAGAATTGAGAACCCAGAAATGGACCCAGCTATCAATGGTCAACTGATAATCCACAAGGAAATAAAACCTATCAAGCAGGGAAATGACAACCTCTTCAAGAAATGGTGCTGGCAAAACCAGACTTCTACCTACAGAAAGCTGAGACAGAATCCAAATCTCACACCATACACAAAAAAATCAACTCAAGGTGGATCAGAGATCTGGGAGTAAAGCCCCAAACCATAAAGGTCATCAGAAACAAACTGGAATCAAGCTTAGATGGCCTCATCTATGGTATAAAGAGACTATAAAATACAGCTAGAAATGCACATTCTGGAGAGGATAAAATCGAGGAATGGGACCTTCTAAAGCTTAAATCCCAATGCACATCGTAAACATCTTCCAACAGAGTGAAAAGAAAATCTACTGACTGGGAAAAAATATTTGGCAATATCACATCAGACAAGGTTCTCATATAAAATGTTTACAGAATCCTACAGGGCCTCCACAAGAAAAAGTCTGATAACCCAATTACAAAATGGGCAAAAGATATGTAAAGACTTTTTTACAGAGAAGGACATTCAGGTGGCCAACAGATTCATGAAGAAATGTTCAAAATTACTGACAATAAGAGAGATACAAATAAAAACCAAAATGAGATTCCATCTCACTCCAGCAGCAATGGCAAAGTTTAATAGGACAGCAAGTAATGAATGTTGGAGTGGATGTGAGGAGCAAGTCTCTCTTTTTTTAAAAATCTATTTGTGTTTTATTGACTATATAAAGATATCTGACTGCATGGATCATAGCAAACTATGGATAACTTTGAGAAGAGTGAGAATCCCAGAACACTTATTCGTTATCATGCAAAGCCTATTCTAGACCAAAAAGTTGTTGTTTGAACAGAGCAAAAGAACAATGTATGATTTAAAATCAAGAAAGGCCTTTAAGAAAGGTGTCATATTTGTACAGTCTAAGATCAGAATCCAGATTTTAAACTCTTTATCCATGCTGATCCTCCTACATACTTCTACTTTTTCACCTTAACTTTGTTCTTTCATAATTTACATTTAGTTTAGTTGCAAATCATATCACTAACGATAAGAATTCTTATACATAGTTGGTATGGTTGTAAAATGGATTGTACAACCACAGTGAAAGGCAGTTTGGTGCTTTCTCAAAAAGATGAACATAGAAATTCCATATGACCCGGCTATTCCATTGCTTGGAATATACCCCAAGAAAATGAGAACTGAGGCTTAAGCAGAGACTTGTACACTAATGTTCATTGCAGCATTATTCATCATTGTAAGAACATGGGAACAGCCCAGATGTCCAATCACAAACGAATGGATTGAGAATTTGTGGCACATTCATACAATGGAATAATAAACAGCACACAGGAACAATAATTTTGTAAATTACTATCTAACTTGGGAGAGACTGGAGAGCATTATGATGAGCTAACTAAGTCCCAAAGGACAGATAATGGATAAAAACTATTTCTGTAGAATGAGTATGAGGATCCAAAGAGCGGTGGCGGTGGAAGCAGAGTGGTGAGGATGGGTGGGGTTGTGAAGTGTTAGTTAATTCTAGGGTAGCACAATTTGATGGATGGGAGGGAAGTGAAGGAAATGGGAAGGATCTTTTGTGAAAAACAATGTGTTCAAACTTTGTAAATAAATCAGTATTTACAAAATTATACAACCACTCTGGAAGGCAGTTTGGTGCTTCCTCAAAAAGTTGAATATAGAAATTCCGTGTGACCCAGCTATTCCACTACTTGGACTATATCTGAGAGAATAAGAACTGAGGAATTCTTAAACAGAGACTTTTTACACCAATGCTCATAGCAACATTATTCAGCATTGCTAGAACATTGAAATAGCTCAAATGTCCAACTACAATCAAATGGATTGAGAAATTATGGTGCATTCACATGACAGAATACTATGCAACACCCAGGAGCAATGATTTTGTAAATTACTACCTAACTTGGGAGGGACTGGAAAGCATTATGCTAAGTGAACAAAATCAGCTGTATAAAGACAAGTACTGTATAAGATCATTATTGTAGAATTTGTGTGAGGATCCAAGGGGGTGAGGGTGGAGGTAGAGGGGTGAGGATGGGTGAGGGTGGGGTGGGTTGGGTTGGGTGTGATGGGGTGGGAAGCTGGTTAATGATAGGGTTGCACAATTTGATGAGTGGAGGGAGGAGTGGGTATAGAAAATGAGAAAGATCTGGTGTGAAAAACAATGTATACAAACTTTGTAAGTAAATCAGCATAAAATAAAAATGTCACTTAAAGAAAAGAAGTATCATTGTCAAACACAAAGAGGTGTTGACTTCACTAACTAAAGTCTTGGCTTGGGTGAGGCATAGAGAAATCTTCCGCCAACTGAAAGGAATCCCAGAATATAGAGCTTTGCACTCTCTTTAGCTCCAGTTACAAAATGGCACAGGACCAGCCTCAAACTGAGATCAATACAGGAAGGGAGAATATGGATTTGTTGTGTGAGGAACTCAGAACATGTGTGGGACAATGAAGAGATTGCATCTCCCTTGTAGTCATCCAGCTGCTGGTATCAATGCTGCTACAGACCTAGGCTTTGTGCCAACCAGAAAACTGCAGCAGTTCAAATTTGCCACATTGCACAGACTCGTTGCTAAGGCTATCTCTTTTTTTT
>NW_006399858.1:8591438-8608136 GCF_000299155.1 Elephantulus edwardii
GGATGCCAGCCCCAGGACCCGGGACCACGGGCGCTCCTGCACCCGGGAGTCCGGGGGCTGGCCCTGTCCCAGCCATTGCTCCTGCCGTGGCTGTCCCTGCTACTACCGCTAAGGCTGTCTCTTAATTAGATATTTTCATTTCATTCCTTCCTTCCGTCAACGTTAATTACTTCTTTAACTTTTGCATTGAAGTACAATGCTCCAGAATCATCATCCATATCGACTTTATTTTCTGGTGGTTTAGTTGAAGAGGGTCTGGGCTGCCATCTGCCTGTTCTGCCATTTAACCAAAAGTTTTCTGTTTCATTAATCTGTTATTAAACCAGTACCAAGCCATTTGATAACTGTGGCTGCAAATTCTAAAATCAGGAAGTATTTTCTTTTTCTCCCCACTTTTTCTCTTTCTTCTTCAATATTGCTTAGCTGTTTGGGGCCATTTTCCTTTCCAGATAAAATTAGAGATTGCTTTTTCTATTTTGTTATAGAGTATTGTTAGGATTTGTACTGAGACTGCATTATATTTAAAGTTCACTTGGATTAGTATTGTCTTTTTACCATGTTAACTCTTCTAATCCATGAATATAAATGTTTTCCATTTATGTACGTCTCTTTTGATTTCTTGTAGTTTTCTTTCTAATAACTCATTTCCCTGGTGAGATTTATTTCTAGGTATTTTATTGTTTAAGGGTTGCAGTAAATGGAATTGCCTTTTTAATGTATTTATTTATTTTTGAGTCCTCTTTATTAATGTAGAGGAACTCAAGTGATTTTGTATACTGACCTCACCACTCTGCTGAATGCTTCTACTAGTTCTGTTCTTCTTAAAAATAAAATCACTTATTTTAATTTTGTTAGCTTCTTCTTATGTATTTTAAATAAGTAGAAGTTAGACTTTACAAGTTAAAATTACTAAATGCATTATTCATAGAAATTAGTAAATTGATATTTTCATTTATAAAAAATAATCTCATAAGATTTGTTTGAATTGGTAACCAATCATATCTGAAGCATTGATGAGTTAGACTTTCTTAGATTATAAACTGAGTCTTTTTAAACAACCATACTTAAGTGCTGCCTCTTGAGGGCTAATAACAGTAAGTGAATAGTCTCTTTCCTCCCCTCATTCCTTCTATCTCAGGACCTGGTTGCACTTGATATTGCCAGGTACTCTTAAAAGAATTTAACATGACCTATAATGTAGAGTCATATAAGGAAATAAAAATATAAGTTGCATTGAGAAAATCTGCTGTCAGGGACCTCCATGGAGTGCTAAAAAGCAAAAATTTCAGTCTAGAGATTAAGGTGCACCTGACGGAGTCCACGGTCTTCTTAATTACTTTGCATATAAGAGCTGGACAATGACTAAGGATGAAAGAATTGATCACTTTCAGTTGTGGTGCTGGAGACTACTGAACATACCATGGATTGCCAAAAGAACAAATAGGTCTGTCCTGGAGAGGGTGAAACCAAGTTGCTCTTTGGAGGCAAGGACTTTGAAACTCTGTCTTACTTACTTTGGGAGGTAACCAGGAGGGACTAGTTCTTGGAGAAGAACATCAAGGTTGGGTGGGTGGAGGGTCAGTGCAGAAGAGGAGGACCCTGGATGAGAAAGATTAACACAGTGACTGCAGCAGTGGGGTAAAGCATGTTGGAGACAGTGAGATTGGCTCAAAATAAAGCAAGGTTCAAAGTCATTGTTCATAGAGCTGCAATGAGTCATAATTGATTCTGAGGCCCATAAAAACAACAACATAAGGTAATGAGCATCAGAAACTTGCTCTTCTAATTCTTGTGTAATTTTGTTTTTAAATATTTTAAAGATCTATTGTTTCTTGTTTAATTTTTAAGTTTTTTTAAAAACATTTATATTGTTTTGCATATGCAGTTCATATACATTGTGCTTCATACTTTTCTTGGTCATCTGCAACAAGTGCTTCAAATCCTCCTCAATTTCAGCAAGTTAGGCTGTGTCATCTGCATAACACAGATAGGTTATTGATAAGTTTCCCTCCAATCTTGATGCTAAACTCCTCATTCCCATGCTTTGTGTTTTATAAACTTAATCACCATTGAATTATTCCCACCATTACTCCTTCTATTTAGGTCTCTGCTGGATCTTTCCCATTTGCTTATGAAATTCTATCACAGGGTCACACAATTTGTTATTGTTATGAAGATTCTGTTAGCTGAAATAGTATTTGCCTTTGTAGTGTTTTTTTGGTTTCTTTTTATAGATCTTTTACTTATATTTACTCCTGTCTTGAGAGTCCATTTCATTACCATTTGAGTTTTTTCCACAATGTGAGAATATCTGTTTATTTGGTTTTCCCTGCCCTTTACCCTCCAATTATTATTTCTGGGTTGGTTTTTTTCCCTTTTTATTTTGAAAAGCCACAATTTGTTGTGAACCACACAGTCAATGCCTTTGTATAGTCAATGAAACACAAATAGACATTCCTCAGGTACTCTCTGCTTTCAGTCAAGATCCATCTAATGTTGGCTATTGAGTCCCTAGTGTCTCAGAACCCTTAACTGTGCTTATGTGAAACCTGAACTTGAACTAGGAAACAGTAGTCAGAACAAAGCAGGGAAACACTACATGGTTCAAGATCAGGAAAATTGTGTGTCAGGGAAGCCTCCTATCTCTACACCTTTTAAATCTATATGCAGAACAGATCATTTGAGAGACTGGGATTTATGAAGAGGAATGTGACATCAGGATTGGAGGAAACTTTATCAATAGCTTGCACTATGCAGATGACACAACCTTGCTTACTGAAACTGAAGAGGACATGAGGCATTTGCTGCTGTAGTCTTCAATATAGATTGAAGCTCAGCATCAAGAAAACAAAAATTCTCACCACTGGGCCAATTTTCAGCTTCATGATGGATGGAGAAGAGATTGAAATTATTGACAACTTCAGCTTGTTTGGTTTCACAATCAATATTCTTGGCATCCAAATCAAGAAATCAAAAGACAAATTACACTGGAAAAGATGCTGTTAGGGACATCTCAGGAGTACTGAAAATCCTTGATGTCAGTCTGGAGACTAAAGTGTGCCTGAACCAGACCATGATCTGCACAATTATTGTTATGCATCAGGCAGTTGAACAATAAGGATCATAGTAGAAGGATTGATGCCTTTGGATTGTGGTGCTGGCAAAAATGTGTTGAGCATACTGTGTGGATTGTCAGGAGAGCAAACAGGTTTTTCCAAGACGGTGAAACCAGGCTGCTCTCTGGAGGCAAGGATTTTGAGGCTCTGTCTCACATACTTTGGGCACATGACCAGTTAGGACTAGTCCTTGGAGAAAGAAAGACATCATGCTTGGAAGGGTGGAGGCAGAGTGCGAGAGAGGAAGACCCAAGATGAAATGGATTGACTCAGTGACTGAAGTGATAGGATTAGTTCTGTCAGAGACAGTGAGATTGGCTCATGTTAGGGCAGGTTTCAAAGCAAATGTACATAGACAGGGTTGCTATGAGTAGCAGGCAACTTGATGGCAAATAAAAACAACATCAATTTTTACAAAATTTGCAACAGAAGGCCACAAAAATTCACCTTCTCCATTTATATAACTCCTATAAACATGTCAGACAAAATTAGAAAATATTAGAAACTGATCATATTCACAAGTGAAAACAAGACTTATTTTGGCTAATGGCTCTCACTTTTATGTCCACACTAATTCTTTTCTTTTAAACTGAACTGCTTGGACAGTATCTTGTCAAATGACATGTCAGGGAAATTTAAAAAAAGAGGAAGAATGGCCTTTAAATCACTCCTTTGTTGACAATTTAATCTTCTGTGCTATTTCAACCACAAGATTAGATTAATTTACATGTTGATGCTCTTTTTCTCTATTAATTTCTAAAATAAAAGGAATAAAACCAAGAGATGATGGGTGGTAGAAAAAGATATTTTTAAAAACTTTGTAGAGAAAAAAGAGGAAGGAATAGTGACTGTATTTTCGTCTTTTAAAGCTTGCATTTCCTGGCATTGAACTGGCACAACAGTTTAATTTAGGTGCAGAGACCTTCCATCATGTGAAAATGCACCTCTATTTTTGTCAGATATATACCAATGAGACATTTGCTGTTCACTTTGTTATGCCCCGAAAACTGGGGAAGCTGAAGGTGAATTCTTACTTCTAAATTTGTTGTTACCTCTAACACATCAAGCCAAATTTGTATCAAGAACTTTAGAAATGAAGCAAAACATTGACAAGCAGCATTTTTGGCTGCATATTAAATATGTCATTCTACACTATTTTACATTAATTTTTTCCCTTTTTTGTTTTCTGAAAGAACAAACCATTTAATACAAAATTTATATTCTCTTTTGTGGCAGCCTTAATTTAAAAGGATATTAATCCTTAAACCTGATGGTTTATCCATCTTATTTATTGCTGCTCATTGCAAACACAATACCTCTTATTGCCTTTGAACTGAAATCAACTCATAGATACTCTTCCAGTGGATTTTTTGGAGGCTATTAGTTGCCTGGAAAGAGATTGTCCACCTTTTCCCTGCAGAACTGAAGGTGTATATGATCCTGCAGGAGGGAATGGCAGTGCAACTTTCTATGAATTATCCCATCAAAAGCCCATCTACTACTAGTATCTTTTTAAAAGGTCATAGGCAAATATTTTGTTAAAGAGCAAAATAATGTTCCTCAAGTTTGTTAAGATCTAAATTAAAGCAAACATTCTTCAAAGAAATATGTTAGAGAACTATGTTAGTAGCCGAATTTCCATTGCGATCACACATAGAATCATGTTCATAAAGACAATTGATCCTAAGGGGAAAGTTAGTTTTCATAGACTCAGTTCCAGCCCATGATGACCTCATATACAAGAGAACGAAGCGTTGTGTTGAACTTGCACTGTCTTCACCATCTTTGCTATATCTGAGCTCACTGACGCAGCCCCTGTATCAATCTATCTCACTGAAGGTTTTAATCGTTTTTTTTGTTAAGAATCTACCAAGCAAGATGCCCATTTCCAGGCACTAGTAATGATGTTATGTCTATAAAATGTAAACCTGACTTCTAAAGAGCATTCTAATGGCACTTCATCCAAGAGAGATGTATTCTTTTTTCTGGCAGCCCTTGGTAAAACCCAAGTTCCTCACCAGTTTCATAATTCAAGCCCATCAATTCTTTGATCTTTCTTGTGCCTCCATCTATTTTTACATGACTATTGTTCTTGTTGTTGGGTATTGTCAAGTATGACAGACACGTATTGACCTGAATCCTGTCTGATGTCATCCTCATCTCTGACAGACTTGAGCCCATTGCTGCAGTCACTGTGTCAGTAGATCTCATTGAGAGGGCTTGGAAACATCATGCTATGGGTCAAGCCGACCTTAGTTCTCAAAGTGATATCCTTGCTTCTTCACACTGTACATATATCTTTTCCTAAACTTTTAACTTTTTTAAAATTTTACTCTGATTTATTTACAAAGTTTTAATTCATTGCTTTTCACAAAAGATCCTTCCTTTCCTGATGTAATATGTTTTTTAAATTACTGAATGCTTTTTACATGAGCATTGGTTGTGGATCTAAGAAAAATGAAATCCTTAGAACCATTTTCCCCCCTATTGAGTTGTGAGGATTTTTGCTTTCTTAATCTTCACAATAAGTACTTCAAGCCTCTTCTTCCCTTCTTAAGAGAATTTCAGGTCCTTTTCACTTTCAGCTAGCGAGGTTATGTTATCTGAATATCATCAGTTGGAATCTTCCACCACCTTCTTTTTTATATAGTTCAGCTACTATGAGTATTTGTTTAGCAGACAGATGGAATAAACATTGAGAAAGAATAGAAACTTGGCATAAACCTTTTTTGATTTTAAACCATGTTGTATCTCCTTGCTTTGTTAGAATGATTGTTTCTTGGGTTATGCACAAGTTTAATATAAGCATAAAATTAAATGTTTTGCAGTGTTCATCCTTTTTAATGTTATCCATAATTTGTTATGACCACATAGTTGACTATCTTTGCATATCAGTAAAGCACATATAAATATCTTTCAGACATTCTCTGCTTTTAGCCACGGTCCATCTGATACGCGCAATGATATCCTTTGTTCCATATCCTGTTCTAAACCTGAATTGAATTTATGGCAGTTTCTGATCCATGAAATGCTTCAAACATTTTTAAATTATACTAAATAAAATTTTATTTGTGTATGATACTAAAGATATTATTTGATTATTTTCATATTCTGTTAGACTACCTTTCTTTGGCATGGGAAAAATGTGACTATCTTTTAATCAGTTGGCCATATAATTCCCTTCTAAATTTTCTTGGTAACTCTGGTGTAACATCTGTTGATTGAAACATCTCAATGTGAATTCTACAAAATTCTAGAGCCTTGTTTATCCCAGTATCTTCCTTGTACTTGAAATATCTTCCCTCAATACTGTTAGTTCTTGATCAGAAGCTACCTTCTGAAGTGGTTTTAATGCTGATAAACTATATTTGGTTGAGTGACTCTATCTGTTCCATCTGTTTTTTAAAGTTAAATATACATTTATTAGAAAGCTACATATCAAAAGACAGGACAAAACTTCCTCTTTCGGAATGAAATAGGGAGGAAGTCTGCATCCATCATATTTGATGGGCTTTAGTACTCCTAAATTCTACTTTTTTTTCCTTTTCTTTTCCCTGCCTCTTTTTAAACAGTCCCTCCGTAAGGACTATCCACTTAGCTCTGTATCCAAAGACGAAATTTGTAGGTGAAAGGAGTTAGCCTTCGTTACAGACTCGTTAATTTCAGGGTCAAAAATACGGAACTCTTCACAAATTTGCGTGTCATCCTTGCGCAAGGGCCATGCTAATCTTCTCCGTATTGTTCCAATTTTAGTATGTGTGTTGCCGAAGCGAGCACTAAATTTTACTTATTATGTAAGGCAATGTACTCATGGAAAGGCGTTGAAGCTTTCCAGATGACACTGGGGTAACATCTCAGCTGTCGATATTAAGAAGTCTCTGCTGAATTTTTGAGACTGGTGCTTCAAACAAACAAGAAATAAAGTAATGAAGGAAGAAGCTGAAGTGCACGGAAGGCAGTGGGGAAAAAAAATAAAGCCCCAAGAATTGATAGGATACCAAATGATGTGTTTCAATTTACAGATGCAGCCCCTGCATGTGCTCATTAGTCTATGCCAGGAAATTTGGAGGATGGCTGTTAGATTGACATGAAGATAGCCGTCTTTATTCCTATTCCTAAGAAAGGTGATCTAACAGAATGTCAAAATTATCAAACAGTCTCACTAATATTGTATACAAACAAAATACTGCCGAAGATAATTAAAAAATGACAGGAACAGTACAGTGCTAGGGAACTGTCACAAATTCAAGAAGGAAGAGGCCGTGGCACCAAAGGATGTCATTGCTGTCAGATGGATCCTGACTGAAAGTAAAGAATACCAGAAAACTATTTATTTGTGCTTTATTGACTATGCATTTGATTGTGTAGATCATAACAAATAATGCCTAACATTGAGAAGAATGAGAATGTCAGAACACATAATTGTGCTCATGAGAAAGTATATCTAGACCAAGAGGCTGTTGTTCTGATAGAGCAAGGGAACACTCCATGGCTTAAAATGAAGAAAAGAATGTGTCAGAATTGTATCCTCTTTCCATACCTATTCAGTCTGTGTGCTGAGCAAATGAGCAAATGATTCAAGATGTTGGACTCTATAAAGGGGAATGTGGCATTAGAATTGGAGGGAGACTACACAATGATCTGTGTTATGCAGATGATACAACCTTGCTTGCTTAAACTGAGGAGGACTTGCGAAGATCCATGAATAGAGCTTTCAATATGGATTGCATCTCAAGGTCAAGAAAACAAAAAAATCCAATGGGGATCTGAAAAGTGGCCATAGCTCAATGGTGATTATAGAACACAAGAATGACAATGATTGTATGAATCATAATGTTAATGAAGGATAGTGTAAAACACAATGTATGTGAATTTTGTATGCAAACCAATTTAAAAAAATTTTAAACAAACCACAGTGACTGCTGAAATAGGCTTTAGTGTATCAGAAATTGTAAGGATGGCTCAGGATGGCACAAGATCTGTTGTTCATGAGGTCGCTATGGGTTGTACTCAATGGTACTTAACAACAATAGCAACTATCTATCTATCTATTATCTATGACAAGGTCACTGGATGGTATGATATGATAGTGCTTGACAACTTAAAAAAATTGATAATTTAAACCTACCCAGTGGGTGGGCAGAAGAAAAACCTGGACCCCTGCTGCTGTACAATTTACAGTAGAGAAAACCCTATGGAGAAGTCTTATTATACCACACACTGAATTGTATGAGTCAGAATTAACATGAAAGTAGTGTTTTGTTTGTTTTTAGGTAAGTGTCAGAATAGAGAAATAAAACTTGCACTAGTAAAACATTGTTTCTCCTTCCAAACTTCCTGCTGAGATGTAAAGCTGAAGTGAATGAGGAAAGGATTTCATTTGATAACATGCAGAAAGATTTCGTTTGGACTCTAAAAGATTTAATTTGTCCCCCTTAAGAGTCTAATGCACTCTGATGATGTGGTCTACAAGGAGTTGTGCTGCTAACTCACAGGTCATGTCATTCAAATCTACCAGTGGCTCCAGGGGAGAATGATGGGCAATATCCTCCAGTGTGATACGCAATGGAAGGTCAGCTGTGAGTCAGTTATGATTAGACAGCAAAGGATGAATGAATGGAAGAATAAACAGAAGTGTGGGAAGCAGAGGACACACACATATACAAATACATTTCTATGTGCAACACAAGCAATCCAGGCAGGAGAAAATTTGGGAGCAAAATCTTGGAGGTAAGAAGCATTTCCATCTCCAAATTCCTGGATGTTGGTGAGCAGACTAACTGAAGAGAAAGTCAGTGATGAGATGGCCAAGATTGTTGGTGGGACAACAGGTGGAAATTAAATTCAGAAAGACTCATCAATTGAGTGCGTCTCATAGTCTGGATCTGCCGGTAATAACATAGACTTCAAAATTTTGATAGACAAAGGATGTATGGACCTGATACTGACTGAATCTATACCAGAACATCTAGGTAATCATTGATTTCCTTTACAATCCAACTAAAATGAGTGGGCTCTAGAAAGTCGCTAATGTAGAGGGAAATAACGGAGCCATCCTGTCAGACTGAAGGCACACAGTTTGTATCCACGAGATAAAGATGAACAATCTCGTCTCATGTGATTTACTGCCTCTGAAAATCCACTGGAGGCTCAGCTATGAATTGGTTCCAATTGAACAGCACACAACAACACAATAGTTCTCAGCATTGGTTATCCTTTCCCACTTACAGCTGACCACAGTGATTTCAGCAAATTACTCTTATCCTGGGGGAGCTCTGGTGGGCTAGTGGTAAGAAGTTGCTGCACTGCAACCCCAAAGGCATGTGGTTTGAATCCACCAGCAGCTCCACAGAAGGATGGGCAATCTGTTCTCATGTGATCTGCTGCCTCTGAAAACCCACAGGAGGGTCGGCTACAGGTTAGTTATGACTTGACAATACACAACAACAGTGACAGTCTCAGCCTGAGATCATACGTCACTTCCGAAAATCCATCTCTGGTGTTTCTATATAAATCTTCTCTTAAAAGGGAAGAGGAGACAGATAAAAGAGAGAACAGATCTTGGGTAGGGTTTTCTGTCGGGAATGCTGAACTTGAAAATAGAAATTCAACTTATTTTAATAAAAACTCAGGAAACATTAGTCATTCTTATCTAGTATTTTCCTATAATGGTTGGCAGGCAACCAGCCATAGAGCACAGAGAAGCTAGCTATGTTTGTGGTGCTTGTTGCCTCCCCCCCACATCGGTTAAATGACTGAGACGTTGGACTGTTCACAGCTTCTGTAGAGTGAAGGGTACTCTGTTTCTGTTTGTTACAACCCAAAGTCAATGTTACTTAGCAGCATGAAGTTTAGATGTTAAACACTGATGGTGGAGGTAAGGGGGAGGGAGAAAACTGTGCAACAATGAATGCATATTTTTTTTAAAAAAAAAGAAGAATGTGAACTAGGAGGGAGGGGAGGGAGGAAATTGCACAGCAGTGAGTGAATGAAAATCCAACTTTCCTGTAAACTTTTGTTAAAGTCACAATTAAAATGAAAAATTTTATTATTAAAAAAATAAGCAAAAACTTTGCTATCTAAAGAGTATTAGTGTCTGGCTTGTTGAAAAACCATTGTAGACAAAAGTTCTTGCTGCTGCTTCTATGTTCCTTTCTTTGTTTCTTTCTTTTTTTCTTTTTTATGAAACACTTTTAGCCAGTATTCTGTCACCTCCTCTTTTATTTCTTTGTTATAAAGAAATTAAACCAACAATATGGGAAACTTGATGTGCCTAAAAACTCAAGCAACTCTTTCAACGTATTGCTGTCACATCCGGACTGACTCAACTTACAGCTGACCCTCCTACAGGTTTCTGGGAGGCTATAAATCACACAGGATGAGACTGACAGTTTTCCTCCTATAGAGTTTCTGGGGGGATTCAAACCATTAGAAAGATGCCCCCCACCCTGCCCCCAGTTTATCAGTGCAACTACCTGGGGAATAAAACACCACCTACTAAGTGTGGCTTACATCTTATTTCTGTTGTATAGCACCTCTTTACACAAATCTTTTACCCTTTCGTGGCCTTTGTTTCCTCAGTTGTCAACTGGGAACAATACTTTCCTTGACAGGAGGCAGTGATGGCAAAATAAGTTCATTTATATAAAAACATAAAGCATAGTTATTTGCAAAATATTTGGAGTTGATACATTTACACTTCCTTCATTCAAAACTAAAATCACAAGAACTTGTCAAAGCTAATGAGCTGCTAACAGCCACTAAAAACATCATGCTGGGAAAGATTGAGGATTAGCAAAAAGAAGAAGACCTTTGAGGAGATTGATTGACCCAGTCACTGAAATAATGGGCTTGATCTTGGCAATAGCACCCAGTACGGCAAGGTTCACAGCTGTTAACCCTAGGGTTGCTAAGAGTCTTAGACGCCTGGATGGCACCTAACAACATCAAAAAATAGTGAAACACAGGCATCAATGATAAATCAGACACATGACTATAGTGCCCTGGAGAATATTAGAGATGGCGAGGATGGCACAGAATAGAATAAGGTTCAGACTTGTAGTTCATAGGGTCACTTTACTGTGTAGTCGACACGAGGACACCTTCCAATAGCAACAACATCTATCCTTCTATCATCCTTTTTGTCTTTCAGACTTTATCCTTGATTGCTCTTCTTTTGACCTTATATTGTTGGTTTTTCTAAGGAGTGAGTGCAACACCAAGTTGTCTGGAGGGATAAAGACATCATGCTAGAAAGGGTGGTGGGTCAGAGGAAGAGAGCAAGACCCTCAATGAGTTGGATCCATGCAGTGACTGTAACAATGGGCTTTTCTAGCACATCAGTGATCAGAGGATGGAGCAAGATAGACCAAGGTTCAGATCTTGTTCACAGGATCACTATGAATCCTAGTGGACTCAGTGGCATCCAATAGCAACAACAGCAGCATTTGTGCTCTTGCTCCTAAAATATTTATTGGCATCTGGATTTTAACAAAGAGTAGAGTCTTTAGTTGTGTCTCAAGTTGGACTTAATTTGTTGGGTGATTTCTAATTAATAGTTTTGATGTCTCGTTCTTAAAGTAGAGGTGATTCTGAACATTTTTATTGCACTTTAAGGAAGTAAAACAATTTAAAGTTTGAAAAGAAGCAGTGAGGTAGCAAGAGTGACAACCGCAGATGGTCTGAACCAGGCTAAGAAAGGTAGAATTCTACCAAGAGTAGGTTACTACCTAACTTGCAGGCCTTCTCTTCTGTGACCCTACTGTGACTGAAATTTAAGGACACAGATTATCCGTGAATAATGTTTGCTACTACACCTACTGTTGATATCATCTATAAGAAGCATCTTTGGTTAATCATCTCTTTTGTGTGCCATATCTATTAGCTACATTGAATCATAGATGTTTCAAGGAATAGATATAGCCTTGGACATGATCACTTGTCTATGTCAAGAAATTTGGAAAACATTACCTAACCCACTGACTGGGAAAAATCCATACTAGTTCCCATTCCCAAAAGAAACAAACAAAAGGTGATCCAACACATGCAGAAAGTATCCAATGATATCATCAGTGTCATTTACAAATAAAATCATGCTGAGGATTATTCAAAATGTTTGGAAGAGCGTATTTGCAGAGAACTGACAGAAATTTAAGCTCAGTTCAGCAGATGCAGTGGAAGAAGTAATATCATTACTGATACCATTGCAGATTTTGGCTGAAAGTAGAGAATACCAAGATAATTTGTGCTTTACTGACAAGACAAAAGCTATCTACTGGGTGGATCACGATAAATTATGATTAACATTGAGAAGAATGGGAATTCCATAATTCTTCATTGCACTTATGTGAAACCTGCCCCTAGACTAAGAACCAACAATTCAAACAGAACAAAAATATATTAAGCTTGAATCAGGAAAGAGTTGTATCCTTCTCAGTCTATATGTTGTATACCTATTCAATCTGTTTGGGTAGTATATAATTCATGTAGAAGTTGAACTATATAAGGAAGAATGTGGCATCAAGATTGAAGAAGCAGTCATCAACAACCTGCAATATTCGGATAATACAACCTTGCTTGCTGAAAGTAAAGAGAACATGAAGCATTTACTGAAGAAAATAAAAGACTTCATAGCTTTCAGTATGGATTATACCTCGATATAAAGAAAACAATAATCCTTACAACTCCATCATGATATGTAGAAGAAATATTAGAATTGTCATCTATTTAATTTTACTTGGATCTACAATCAATGCCGTTGGAAACAACAGTTAAGAAATCAAATTACTTATTTCCCTGGGCTAACCTAATTTCAAATAGTCCTCTTTAAAGTTCTAAAATACAGCAATGCAAGTTTAAAAACAAAGGTATACTTACCATGGTATTTCCAACTGCTTCACGTGCATGTGACAGTTGAACAATGGAGAAAGAAGATTAAAAAAGAATTGATGCCTTTGAAGTATTGAGAAAGATTATTGAATATACTATAAACTATCAAATTAGTTATACTATGATTATACTATGAACAAATTAGTCTTGGAAGAAGTATAACCAGGCTGTTTCTCAGAGACAAAGATGGTGAAACTTCATTTCACATTCTTTGGGCATATCGTCATGTTGGGGGCCAGTCCTTGGAAAAGGACACTATGCTTGGATGAGTAGGAGTTCTGTGAAAAAGAGGAAGACCCTCAGTGAGATGGATCGATGTAATGACTACAACTATAAGCTTAATCACAATAGAAACTGTGAGGATGACACAGGATAGGACAGGGTTTTGTGCTGCTGTTCACAGGGTCCTTTGAATTGGAGGCATCTTGATGGCACCTAACAACTACAGTGTCATTTGTAAAGAGGAAGGCAATATAAAGTTGAGCAGAGAGGCTTCCATTCCTTAAACTGGTATCTAAATGTAGGCAAAAGGGACAGCTGCCTATCTTACTCAGTGAGGAACATTCAAAGGGTTTCTAAATGTCTCTTCCAATGGCTTAGTTCCTAGAGAGCAAAGACTATAAATAAGTTAGAAAAAAAATTACAGCACATTAATTATGTATATTCATTGCTAGGATTAGCTTGTGAAAGTAAATAATGTGAGAGATAAGGTCCCTGAGGGCAGGAGACATAGTATTTAGCAGTGAATAGAAATTTAGACAACCAGAACACAGTGTGAGAGTGAGAACAGCTGTAGAAGAAAGACAAAAGTTGAAAGACAACTTTTCAGAAGATGAGTTACTTCCATGCAGGAGACAAATGATTTCCATTTTGTGTATCACTGATACAAGTTACAACGTTATAGTGTCCCATTTAAAACCTCCCTACTGTTGTATTCATTAGCCCAACACACTTTGAAGCTAAAAGGGGCAACTTCTATTTACTGTTTCCAGCCTCCATCCCTCATTTCCTGCTGTTTCTTTGAGTTATTTCTGGGTTTGTCTGGGCATCATGGATGTACACCAGGAACATTAAAGCTCTAGACATGCAGGGAAGAGTGTTGGATAGATGATGAAAAGTCTCCAGGAACAAAAAGAAATAAATAAAAACTGACATGAAGAGTGACAGCGTTGGAGATGGACACCGGAGAAGGTAAATGGGAAGTAACCTTCCTAACATGATGCTGAAGGGAACGCTGAACGCTTAGTGGGAAGGAGTTACACTGCCAACCTGAAGGCACATGACACGAATTCACCAGCTGCTAAACAAGGTAGACCATCTTCTCCTGTGTATTTTACAGTCTCTCTAAACCCCTTAAAGGGTCATTTATGAGCCAGTTCCAAATTGTCAGCACATAATAACATCAATGTGATGGTGATGTTTCTATATGAAGACAAACAAGCCTGGCATCAGGACCACTGAATTTAGGAAACTGAGGCATTCCCAGATTGTTATTGTTAGGTGTCACCGAGTAGAACATCATTCATATGACCCTACGAACAACAGATCTGAGTCATCTTCTATTTTGTACTGTCTCCATCATCTCTGACACACTTAAGCCTATCACTGCAAACACTGTGTCAATCCATCTCATTTGTATCTTCCTCCTTCTTTACCTTTCGAAGCATGATATCTCTTTCCAAGGAATAACCTCTCCTAGAAACATGCCCAAGATATATGAGATAGATCTTCACAATCCTTGCCTCCAAGGAGAATTCTGGCTGTACCTTTTAAAAAACTTAGCTGTTTATCTTTTTGGCCATTCATGGTATATTCAGTACTCTTCTCCAACATCACAACTCAAAGGCACCAATTCTATTTCTTTTATCCTTATTCATTGTCCAGATCTCAGATGCACAGCACATCATTGAAAAAACCACGATATGAATCAGACGCACCTTTAACCTTCAAACTGGCAGCATTGCTCTTCAGTATTTTTGAGAGACCTTTGATAGCAGATTTGCCCAGGCCAATATGTCTTCTGAACTCCTGACTGCTGGTCCTAAGGATTTAACTAAGATACAATCACTGACAAGTTCAACCTTTTCTCCTTCTTTCATTATGTTGCCTATAGGTACAGTGGTGAGGATCTTTGTCTTCTTGATGTTGAGATATAATCCTTATTGAAAGCTGTGTTCTTTGATCCTCTGCACTAAGAGTTCCAAGTCCTTATTTACAGCAACTAAAATTGTGTCATCTGCACACTGTAGGTTATTGATGAGTCTTCCTCCAATTCTGATGTCATATTCTTCTTCAGAGTCCATCTTCACAAATTATTTGCTTGGTGTACAGATTGAATAGATATGGAGAAAGGATACAACTCTGTTGCATACTTTTCCTGATTTTAAACCATGCAGTATTCTCTGGCTCTGGACAACAGTTTCTTAATCTAAGTATAGGTTTCACACTCCAACAGTTAAATGCTCTGGGATTCCCATTCTTCTCAATGTTAGCCATATTTGATTATTACACACACAGTCAAATGACTCTTCATAGTCAATAAAAAATAGACATTCTTCTGGTATTTTTTGCTTTCAACCAGAATCTACCTGACATATGACAAAATGAAAGAAATGAACAGAAGATGTCAAAGGGCAAATCGAGAAGACAAAGCAAAGTTTTATGATATATGTGCAAAGAGCTGGAGAATAAAAAGGGAAGAACTTGCTCAGTATTCCTAAGGTTGAAAGAATTGAAAAACAAATTCAAGACTCTTTGTAATAGTGAGAAATGTTGTGGGAAAAATCTTGAATGACCAAGGAAGCATCAGAAGAAGAATACATAGACACCATACAACTATATTAACTGTGCATCTTAATAGTAAAAAAGTGTCTTTTAGATACAAATTTTAATATATTTAGAACAAGATTTAATGAATATTCACTAGATAAAGCTCTGTACCACCTGGAAAAAATGTACATTTTCTTTCTAAAAGGAAAAAAAAAGAATAATACACAGAGTCACTGTCCCCAAAAGAACTGGTTGACTCTGAAAATTTCAGAAAGTACCATATGAGCAAGAGCCACTGGTAATGAAGAAGTCCAAACTGCAAAGATAGGATTGGCAAAAAAATAAGGCCCTAGGGCTTGATGGAATACCAATTGAAATGATTTAATTAACAGATACAGCCCTAGACATGCTCACCTGTCTATGCTAGGAAATTTGGAAGACATTTGTCTGGCCGACTGACTAAAAGAAATGAATTTTTGTTCCCATTTCCAAGAAAGGTGATCCAACAGAATGTGGAAATTCTCAAACAATTTTACTTAGCTTGCATTCAAACAAAATGTGAAGTTGATACAAAAGTGTTTTGGACGGTATATTGACAGAGAACTGCTAGCAGTTGAAGTGGGCTTAGAAAAGTCTATGGCATCAGGAATATCATCGCTGAAGTCAGGTGGATCCTGGCTGAGAGCAGAGAACACCAGGAGAATTCTCAGATTACTAAAGTATGAAACCTTACCATCTGTCTTTTCCTTCTTGCTAGATTAAAGTGATGTCTTCTGCAGCATTTCCCATCCTAAATTTGCTTTTAACTGTTAGAATTAAAGCTGCTACAACCACTTGGCCAACTGACTGGAAGAGATCTATATTTGTTCCCATTCCAAAGAAAGGTGACCCAACTGAGTGTGGAAACTACAGAACAGTGTCATTG
>NW_006399858.1:8609886-8610701 GCF_000299155.1 Elephantulus edwardii
TGAAGCTTCATCTCACATACTTTGACATGTTGCTAGGAGAGGTTATTCCTTGGAGAAGGAAATCATGCTTGGAAATGTGGGAGGATGGCAAAGGGGAGGAAGATCCTCCACCAGGTGCATTGACACTGTGCCTACAGCAGTGAGTTCAAGCATATCAGAGATTGTGAGGATGGCACATGATAAGACAAGGTTCAAACCTGTTGTTCAAAGGGTATGAGTCATATTGGTCTTGGGGGTACCTCACAACAACAATTTATATACAAGTGACATTTAAGTGTAGTCTAACTGTTGATGTTATTCATCTTTTTATGTCCATATCACTCATTAAAATAATTTTTGGTGTGTCTTGTCAAATATTTTGTTAATATTTTTATTATGTGCTTAATCAGTTGTGGGAGTTATTTACATAGATTTAATGCAAGTTTTTATACCAAATACAAGTATTGCAAATATTTTACCTATGTGACTTGGTTTTTTATTTTCCTGAAAATATCTTTCAAAGAGAAAGTGCCCTTATTTGGCTAAGCTCAAATTTGCCGATTTTTTCCTCTTCTGTGTTTAATGTTTAGGAAGAAAGATACTTATGTATGACAACAAGACTTGCATTGCAAAGGGGACTCAAGGAGAGGAGAATGAGGGAACAAAATGTGCAACAACTGATGAATAAAAACCCAACCTCACTGTAAACCATCATCGAAATCACCACAACAAAAAGAAATAGGGAAATTTTCTGAAGAAGAAAAAAACAAATTATTTAGTAAAAGACAACTGTTAGGTAATTTCTGTTGTTAAAAACACCTACCAAACACATTTAT
>NW_006399858.1:8619525-8624606 GCF_000299155.1 Elephantulus edwardii
GCGGTGGATGGCTGACTATTGCTCTTCCTGGGTCTTTTCCCTGCCCGTCTGGCGGCGGAACTCCATCTCTGGCAGCGGAACTCCGTCTCTGGCCCACATTTATGTTCTAATGTTGTTTTTATTGTTGTTGTGGGCCATCAAGTTAGAACAGACCCACAGCTGACCCTCCTGCAGGTTTTTAGAGGCTGTATGTTAATCACACGGGAGGAGATTGCCCATCTTTCTTCCAAGGAGCGGCTGGTGGATTTGAACTGTGAGTATATTCGGGATTACATCACAGCTGCTTATCACAAGGCCATCAAATAAATAAGCTAGAATGTGGTACCAAAAAAGTATGATACTGCTGTCATCTTGAACCTCAAATCTTAATACCTAAGAGTAGGCATCAACTCGTATAGCTGGTTCTCCATTGATTTTCCAAGGGTGTAAATTGAAAGGGAGGAGATTTTCCACCTTTCTCTTACAGAGTCTTTGGGTTAATAGCAGCTTCCTAACGACTACACTACTAGAGCACTGGGGAGTTTAAGAGTGAGTCTATAACTATAGAGAGGACGTATGACACCTGAGACAGAGCACAGCAGGAAGTATGGACACTTAAACATATTTCTGCTGAGCCTTTAGAAGGTAATGGTGACTACATAGTTGGACAATGGAGGAAGAGGGATGTTTTTAATTTACTAGCAAATAACTTGTCTTAATTTATGTTTAAATATTTAGTGGAAGTAGACTGTTTAAGTGCTGAACTTAGATCTTTAACTGGGGATATTTCTAAGCAAGATCCTAAAGGCACTGAGTGCATTCTCCTTATACTTTATGATCAAGTATGAGAAGAAAGAGATAAAAACAGAACCTAAAAGATTTAGAAAATGTCAAGGATCCCTCATGGCATAGTGCCTAACATCCTGGGTTGTGAACCTGCAGTTTTTGAATCTACTGTTTGATCCACTGGAAAAAGATGGGGGGGGGGCTGGAAATTATAGCTTCAGAAACAACACAGAAGGTCACTAGGAATCAGTACTGACTGTACAATACTATACTTGCGGTGTATGCTAATTAAAATAATGTTACGAATAAGTGTTACCATTACTACTTTTTTTTAACTGTATATTTTTATGTAAAAGAAAATTAGGCAGTTTAGAAATGCGGGGGGGGGGCGGTGTATTTCCATGTGGATTATAACAGTGACAGAGATAAATCTCTCTCCATGTAGAGATGATCTTTTGGCCAGAGAGGAACCTTGGGTTAAGGAGTTAAGGGGAGAGTTCTAGTCACAGAGGCTCCCCAGTGTCCACTGACCTCATTTGCTACTCCGTGGTGGTCAGGTTGGGGGGTGACACAGTCTTGCAGCTCAGGAGGCCACTTGGAGGGAAAAGGAGCAGCTGACATTCTCTTGAAGAGCCACACTTCTGCTGAGCCAGCCTTTCGGGCCTCTGAGGACTCTCTGCACCTCCTCCAGGGACTCCAGGGTCTCCTTCAGCTCTGCTAAGGCCTTTTTTTGGATGAGAGCATTTGACATACTTCTCCTTCAGGTCTTGATGGAGTTTTCTCAGCTTGACCATCCTTCTGCTTCCATTCTGATAATAGCCCTCAAAGCTCTTGATCATTGACACTTTTCTCTCCAGTTGTTTCTTCTTCAGGAAGAGCTCAGTCTCTGCCCAGTCATCTCTGGCATCAGTCAGCTTCTTGAGGAGCTGACATTTTTCTTGGATAAGTGCAGCCAGGGTGTCTGCAAGCTGCTTTTCTTGTTTTACATAAATTCAACTTGTATAGGCCCACACCAGACTGATCAGAAACCAGAAAGTCACCAAAAAGCCAAAGACAAAAACACTTAGCTTCATCTTACATTGGAATTCCTGAGACAGGAAGTGCGTTCGCACCTTATCAGGCAGGAAAGCCAGAATCAGAAGCCACCAAATGACCAGCCTCAGGGCTTCAACTGCAAAGAGATCTAGCACACCCATGATGCAGGTGCTGCTCAGGGCAGTGCCTGGTCTCTGTGGAACTCCAGCCACCTCATAAACCAATGGCATTCCGTCAGAACCCACCAACAACTGCCAGCCTGAACCATCAGAAGGGTTGAAGAGGGGTGGTATGCCTACTACTTCATTGTTGTTGTTCTGTGCACCTGTGACACATAGTAACCCTATACACAACCTTGTTATTTTTATGTGCCATCAAGTTGTCTGTGACTCATAGTGACAATGCAATAGCTCTGAAACCTGCTCTATCCTGAACCAGTCTCACTGTCTCTGACACACCTACCCCCTTTGACCCAGTTACTGTGTCAACCCATCTCCTTCAGGGTATTCCTTTCTTGTGCTGTTCTCCACCCTTCCAAGTATGATGATGTTCTCCAAGGACTGGTCCCTCCTGGAAACATGCCCAAAGTAAGTGAGGTGGAGCTTCAAAATCCTTGCCTAAAGGGAACAATTTGGTTTCACCCTCTCCATGACAGACAAGCTTGCTCTCTTGGTTCAATATTCTCCAGCACTGCAACTTGAAGACATGGATTCTTCTTCTATCATTTTTAGTAATTGTCCATCTCTCTAATGCATAGCAAGTGATTGCAAAGACCATGGCCTGGATCAGGCATGCCTTAGACTCTGGATTGATATCATTGCTCTTTAGCACTTTGGAAATCCCTGACAGCAGATTTTCCAAGTACAATTATTTTGATTTCTTGACTGCTGGTGCCAAGAGCCGAGCAAGCCGACATCTCTAACAATCTCAATCTCTTCTCCATCTATCATGACCCAGCCAAATGGCCTGGGGATGAGAAACTTGGTCTTCTTGAGGTTAAGCTTTGATTCATATTCAAGATTACAGTTCTTGACTTTCTGCAGCAAACACTTCCTTCAAGTCCTCCTCAGTTTTAACCAGAAAAATTGTGTCATCTGCACATTCTTTCTTGGAAAACTTGGCTTCCTGAATCATTTGTTCTGCATATAGAACAAATCTGTTGCATCACTTTTTTTTTAAAAGGGAGTAAATACAGGTGTCTTCCAGTGTGTTCGCCAGATAGTTGTCCTCAAGATTTTTTTGGAACAACTTGGTGAGCATGTCCAGGGCAGCATCTATTTGCTGAAATATGTCATTTGGTATTTCATCAGTTCCTGGGGCCTTGTTTTTTCCAATTCCTTCAGAACAACTTAAAAAATCCTCTTTCATCACCATTGCTTCTTCATCTTAAGTTATTTTATGACATTCTTCAGTGTCAGCCAATTCTTTCTGGTACAGTAACTCCTTATACTCCTTCCATCTTTTTTTAATGCTTCCTGGGTTATTCAATATTCTGCCCTTAACATCCTTAAGTATTACAAGTTAATGCTTAAACTTGTTCTTCAATTTTTCCAGCTTAAGAAATGCTGAGTCAGTTCAGCCCTTCTGATTTTCCAACTTCAGCTCTTTGCACATTTCATTATAATTCTTTGCTTTGTCTTCCTGTGCTGCCCTTTGAAATCTTCTGTTCGACTACTTAACATCCTGAGTTCTTCCTTTTTCTTTGGCTTCTCAGTGCTCTAGTGAAATATTCAGTCTCTCATGACATCCATCTCAGTCTTTTCTTCCTCTTCTATATTTGTGATGATCTTTTGAATTTTTAATGGATAATATTCTTGGTATCCTTCCACAGCTCATCTGGTCTTTGCTCATTAATGTTCAAAGCCTCGAACTTATTCCTGAGATGGTTTTGAAATTCAGGTGGGATAGACTGAAGGTCAAATTTTGGTTCTTGTGGATTTGTTTTTTAGTAATATCCTTTAGTTTGAACTTGCATATGAAGTAGTTGATGGTCTGTTCCACAACCAGCACCTGACCTAGTCTTCACAGCTGATCTTTAGTGTTGCCAATGATTCCTTCCACAGATGTAATCAATCTGATTCCTATCATACTATCAGATGAAATCCATGTATATAGCCACTGTTCATGTTCAGTATTTGCAATAAATAGGTCATTGATTGTACAAAACTCTATTATTCTTTTTCCAGCCTCATCTCTGTCCCATCTTGAAGTAAAATGTTGTGGTAGGATAATATCCATTCACATACAAGGAAGACAGGTTAATACCACTGCCTTTCAAATATATGCACCAACAACTGTGCACAATAGCTCTTAGTAACTACTTTATTGCTACATGAAAAAAGGGAATAATCTTTGCCTTTCAGCTTGAGTGTTTGGAACATTGACATTTAATGCTATTATGGATACCGTTCTTCATTCTACTTTATTTACAGATTGGGGTTCCCTATCCTTAACTGTCTCTCTCCTTCTCTATTATTTCTCCCTCTTTGCAGTTGTTTACTCAAATTTCCAGCACCTGTTTATTCTCAGCCTGTACCCCCTCATTTTTCAGGTTAGAAATACAGCAAGTTTCCAATCAGCACTTCAACTCTCCTTATCATGCCACAGTTACATATTGCCCTTAGGCTAACTGCAGACACAAAAAATTAAAGTTTTAATCCTCTCCAAAAACTGTCTTCTTTTGTTCATTTTCTAAAGCCTTCAGGGAGATTTGTAGTATATTGTTCAGATTTATAGACGTCATGTATGGGACTATTATTCTGCTACGAGTGTCCACTTTCTAAAAAAAGCAGACAATCCTCCATATTTTGTTTTAAAGTACCTAAATGATTCTTATAAATTAGGTATATTATAGTTTTACACAAATAATATGCTTATTGCTATGTTTTTGTGCCAACTACTCCATTCCTGCTAGAGATATTTTTGTAAGTTCTATTGTTGTTGTTATGTGCCATTGAGTCGTTTGGGACTCATAGCGACCCTATATACAATAGCCCTAAACCCTGCTCTATCTTATGCCAATCGCATTGCCTTTGACACAACCATCCTGACTATCCCAGTCACTGAATCAATCCACCTCATAGAGGGTCATCCCCTCCTGCGCTGTCCCTGCACCCTACCAAGCATGATGTCCCTCTCCAAGGACCTGTCTCTCCTTACAACATGTCCAAAGTATGTCAGACGAAGCCCCAAAATCCTTGCCTCCAAGGAGTAGCCTGGTTTAACCCTCTCTAGGATGAATCTGTTTGTTTTCTTGGCAGTCTATGGTACATTCAATACTC
>NW_006399858.1:8630101-8634504 GCF_000299155.1 Elephantulus edwardii
GTGTTTCTGTTGGAAAAAAACCAAAAAAACAAAATAGCCTAGTTACTAAAATACCTCCTGGGAGTAGGGGAAGGTTGGAAAATAAATATATATGGTGTATGTTATTTGCATGAAAATATGAATATGTGGCAAGAAAGGGATTGAAATAATTTACGTCATATCAGCCACGAGTGACTCTAATTTAAAGTAGCAAAATAGGAGCTCTGGTGGCCTACTCACAAAAATCTGCACTGCAATTCCAGAGGTACACAGTTCAAATCCACCAGATGCTCTGCTGGACTGCACCAGTCAGATCCGATTTGAGGACACACACACACACACACACACACACACACACACTAATAAAACAAAATAAAAAACATTAAAAAGAAAGTAGCAAAATATATATCAAGAAGGAAGCAAAAGATGGGTCCACAAACATTAGCCCTGCTAAGCCTCTTGATAAATTAATTTCATTTTAGACTATTTAGTAATTATTGTCAGTAAAAGAATGTGTAACAGATGCTGTTTACCTTTCCACCTTCCAAAAGCCAACAACTGCATTTCTTTACCTGCTCTGATCACATGCATGGCAGATTTGAAAATACGAGTTATTTATGCTTCCAAGGTAGAACACTCAGCAATGGCTTACGTGGGTTTTCAAATAGCACAGTTCACGCCTCTCTTGGGTGAGATAATGCTGAGATTTAAGTTCTACACCAGTGATTCTCAATTTCTATTATGAAGTATCCATCTTTTGTTTGTTTCTGGTAAATTCTTTTTTGTAAAGTATGATAATAATCTATTTGAATAGCTCAACAGTGTTAAACTTCTATGTTGATTTTTAATTACTTATGTCATGAGTTGAATTGGGCAATCTCATCTCATGCAATTAAACTGTGAAAATCCATTGGGGGATCAGCTATGGGTTGGTTCTGGCAGACAACAACAACAACAGTACATGTTCGGAATTTCTAGTGGTTAGAAGACCAAGGCACATGGTTCAAATCCAGTCTCTCTTGAAATGATCTAATATTAAAAACCCTTCAGTTGGAAGGGGTTTAAGAAGAGATGCAGCACCCTTTTTCAGTTCACAGTACCTAACAGTGTAAGGAGAATTTCTTTACCATGTAAATGGTATCAGCTTTTATCTTCCAAGATGGAATAAAGCTAAAGAAAGACCTCTTCCCATCAAGAGAAAACATTTGAAGTTAGATTATGTCTTTTTGGATTTGGTGTCCCTGTACTGAGAAATTTCTACACCCAGGAGAAGATTTATGACAAGAACTGTCCGCAAAAGTCTCAGACAGAGAGATTCTTCCCTGGTAGGTGATGGCCTGAATTTGGAGTTCGCTTTCTAGCCTGTGTGTGTGTGTGTGTGTGTGTGTGTGAGAGAGAGAGAGAGGAGAGAGTAATTAATTAATTAATTGAGTAATTAATTAATTAAATTGTTAAAGCCATCCACTTATGGGGTTTTTTTTTGTTGTAGAAGTACTAGATAACTAAGTTTTATTTTAATTTTTGTACTTGTTTCATTGTTAATTGGTATAAAACACTCATGAAATGACATAAGCTCTGATGCATTATGGCTTTATCACTTCCTCACTTCTCCACCTCGTTTTATTCCATTGCCTTCCAAATAAACTATTTGTCCTCAAACCCTTGTCTCTGATTTGCTTTTGAGAGAATCCAATCTAAGCCATGAGAAAATCCAGTTAAAATTTTCAGTATAATACTAATCATGGTTGACTCAATGGCACCTAACAACATTAACAATATTAAGTCAATAAACAAAATATTCTTTCATTCAATAAAAAAATAAACTCATGAACTTTATATGCTAAACCACTGAGTAGAATAAAGTTGGGAAAATAATAAGGCAGGGAAAATTTATTCTTGGAATCTTGCTTATATGCTTCTACTGTCCAATAGGCAATATCAGGATAGATGGAGATACATTGAAATGTCAATGTTTTCATTTTGCTTAGAGCCACAATCAATATCCATGATATCAGCATTCAAGAAAATTTGAACTGAGACACAAATGAAGATATGTACCACTATGGTCATAGTAGCATTATTTACAATAGCAAGAATCTGGAAACAGCCCAAATGCCAATCAACAAATGAATGGATTGAGAAATTGTGCTACTTTCACACAATGGAATACTATCCAGCATTAAGAAACAATAATTTTGTAAAATGCTATATCCATGGGAGAATCTATAAAGCATTATTCTTAGTGAACTAAGTCAGTCTCATAAGGACAAATACTGCATAAGACCATTAATGTAAAAATAGAAGGATGACTAGTTGTTGTTTCTGTTAGGTGCTGTACAGTCAAGTACGACCCACAGTCACCATATAAAAAACAGATCTGAACCCTGCCTTATCCTTTGCCATCCTCACACTTCCTGACACATTAGAGCTCATTGTGGCAGTCACTGTGTCAATCCGTCTGGTTGAGGGTCTTCCTCTCCTTTGCCAATGCTCTGCCTTTCCAAGCATCATGTCCCTTTCCAAGGAATAGACTCTCCTAGCAATATGCTTAAAGGTTGTGAGATAAAGGTTTATTATCTTTACCTCCAAAGAGCACTCTGGCTGCACCTTCTCTAAGATGTATTTGTTTGTTCTTTTGTCAGTCCATAGGATGTTTGGTAGTTTTCTCCAATACCTTAGCTCAACGGCATCAGTTCTTCTTCTATCATCTTTATTCATTTTCCAGCTCTCCGATGCACAGCAAGTGACTGGAAAGACCATGACAGGCAGATGCACCTTAGTCCTTAAAGCGACATCATTACTCCACAATAATTTGGAGAAGTCCTTAACTGAAGACTTTCCCAGTGCAATACATCCCCTGATTTCCCGACTGCTGGTACTTAGGGTTTTAATTGTGGATCCAAGTATGATGAAGTTGTTGACAGTTTCATCATTTTCTCCATCTATCATGATGTTGTCTATTGGTCCAGTAGTAAGAAATTTTGTTTCCTTGGCATTGAAATGCAATCCATATTGAAGGCTGTATCCTTTGATCTTCTGCAACAAGTGCCATCAAGTCCTCCTCAATTTCAGAAATCAAGGTTGTGTCATCTGCATAACATGAGTTATTGAAGAATCTTCCTCTGATTTTGATGTCACTTTCTTCTTTCTAGAGTCCAGCTTCTCAAATAATTTGCTTAGTATATAGATAGAATAAGTGTAAATAAAGAATACATCTCTGATGCATTCCTTTCTTAATTTTAAACCATATAGTGTTTCCTTGCTCTGTTTGCACAATAGTGAAAGAACGGAAAAACAAATGACAGAACTAAAAAACAAATCTAAGCCTCAAATTGCAATATTGAAATATACTATGGGATTACATTGAACGACTCAGGAAGTATCAAAAGAAGATGTAGAGAATTAACAGATTCACTGTACCAAAAAGAACTGACACTGAAAAATTTCAGGAAGTACTATATGAGCAGGTAACTAGTGAGATGTGTATAAATGTCCAGAAGGAGAACAGAAAAAGGGGAAGGAGGAAGAAAATAGGGAAAGGAGGAAATCACTAGGATAACAGAGCTTAGTGGACGGATGTACAAGTGGTGAAGGAATAGGAAAAATTCAATAGGGACTCAAAAAGATGAGTTAGTTATACCAAACATCAATAATAAAGAATTATATAAGACACAATGTATATGAATGATTGCATGAAACACTATGTAAATGAAAGATTGTATAAAACACAATGTACTTGTGTGAAACACAATGTAAATGAATTAGTATAAGCAAATAAATAAATTTTTTTAAAAAAAGAATAAAATATATGTTGCATTGGGCAAATCAGTCATGGACCACTTTAAAGTGTGTAAGAGGAAAGATACCAATTTAAAAACTAACATGTCCCTGATCCAACCTTTTATATTTTTAATTGCTTCATCGAAAGTTGGACAATGAATAAAGAGAGAATAAGAATTAAAGCCTTTCAATTGTGGTTTTGGTAAAGAATGTTAAACATAGCATTAAATGACAAAAGAACAAATTTATCTCGGAGATATTGCAACCAGAATGCTCAGGTAAAGACTGAAAGTTCATCTTGCATACTTTGCACATGTTGTCAGGAGGTGCCAGTCTTTGGAAAATGATGCCATGCTTAGAAAAGTGGAGAATCAATGAAAGAGAAGGAAATGCTCCACAAGATTTATTGACATGGTAACTGCAATAATGGTCTTGAGCACGGCAGAGGTTGCGAGGCTAGAGTAAGAGAAAGTAAGTTTTCAATAAGTTGCTCGTAGAGTCCTAGGAGTTGTAGTAAACTTGAAGGAATCTCATATCAACAACAACAACTGTACCTCTGGTAAGAGGACACCATATTCCTCCATTTGATGGTTTCTTTGATAATGTCATAGTATGTTGCTGTTGTTGTTATGTGCCGTCGAGTC
>NW_006399858.1:8636950-8651787 GCF_000299155.1 Elephantulus edwardii
AATATGTTTTTGTCCTTGAATTAAATGAAACCCCCAAATCAAACCCAAGACTGTCAATTCCAACTAATATTGACATTAGAAGACAATTTAGAACTGTTCTAAGGGTTTCCAAGACTGGAACTCTTTATGGAAACAGACTATATGTATCTTTCTTCTATGGAGTCGTTGGCAGGATCTAATGACTGAGCTTTGGTTTAGTAACTTTACACTTAACAACTTCAGCATCAGAGTTCCTTTGGCTTACATGTTATTGAGTACCAGCCGAGTCAGAACCAATCCATAGCTGACTCTCCAGTGCATTTTTAGAGGCAGTAAATCCCATGGGAGTTAACTGCTCATCTTTCTCCTGCAAAGCAGCTGGTAGATTTTTTTTTTTCCCCCAACAGCATCAGAAATCCTTTATTTAAAGATCATGGCTGTTTACAGAACAGCTGGTAGATTTGAACTACATGCTTTAAGGATTGTAGCACAAGTTCTTACCACTATATCACATCACCAAAGCTCCCTACATGGTGGTTTATAATTAGAGATATAATAAGCGTAGACCAATGGTGATTAATTTTTTGAAGCACAATATATGTATGGGAAAGATTGTGTGAAATAGAACATGAATGAATTAAAATGTGAAACTTCATATACAAACAAATATAAAATAATTTTTAAAACCCTCAAAACAAACATACAAAAAAGGAAATCAGTAAAACAAAGCAATGCATTAAAATAAAGATAGCCCCTTTCCTTTTTGTGCTACAATATTCTCTCTTATCCTGGTATGTTACTATATATAATCTTTCAACTTAAGAACAAGAAATGCAACACATGTTTGGCTTGATTTTTTATTTTGCCAGTAAGTACATGTGTGATGTTGAATAAGTTTCTTTAATAAATTTAGGGATTCTGTCCATCTATCAGATTTACTGAAATTTAAAGGAGATGCTGTGGTTATGTACCATAGATTTACAATTAACTCATACCTGACCCTCTGGTGAGTTTTCAGAGGCAGTAAATCACACCAGAAAGACTGCTCCTCTTTCTCCCATGGAGCAACTTACGGATATCAAACGACCAGCCTTTGAGCTGGCAGCACAATTCCTTACCAATAAGCCACCAGAGCTCTTAAGAATTTAAGAATATCTGAGTCCTTCGAGCAGATAAAGTGATAACCATTATTCCAATGATCAGTTTTACTTTCATTTTTATAATTGAACTAAAGCACGTGAAGAAAAAAAGAATGTCACATGTGTTAAGTTAGTATTCAGTAAAGGTAGGAAGGGTGCAGTGTTGTCCCTCATTTTCCCACCAGTTAAGCCTTGTGAGTCCTCACTCTTCTTTCTCCCTTGCCTGGAAGGACCTGTGTTTAAATAGAATACAGTGCATTAAACAGGAATCTCTCTGGCTTTCTTTGATTGTGCTCTGTGGAATGAAATGAAGCTCGAAAAACGAAAATCAAAGTAATGTCTGCTGCATATGAGGCCACAAGGACACTCAATGTAACCATACCATAAATCATCAAGGAGAAACGCCAGGGAAGATCTATGCCTCCAGGACAGCGTGCCTCATTTAATATATCTAATGCCGCCATTACAGCGACTCTTTAGTTCCTTTTTCCCTTTGTTCAGTGGTAATTGTCCTTCTGCTGAACCATTTATCTCCCACAGAGTTGTCTACTGACTAGGATATGTGTTCAACTGGCCCTGAGTTATGGCTTCTCAGTCTGGAAAACCCTGTTGTGGTTCAGTGGTGCTCAAAGTTAAAGCGAAGACAAACCAGCTACCTAGAAGGGGGCAGAAGGGCGGGGCCTTTGAAAAGTTGGTTCAATGAAAAAGTAGATATTAATGAAAATACTTTCACTCTGTGCTCTTCCTTTAATAAAGAACAAATAATGAAAGAGCTAGTACTGGAAAATAAGTCCAAGAATATATGACAATAGTGTTTTAAAAAGCACAGCCATGACAATTTTGATAGCCCAAAAGTGGTTATATCTCAGGTTTTCTACAGTGATAAATAGGCCACAATGAAATTTTATACCTACTTCTACCAGATACTATATTATTTATAGTGTAGTGAATATGAATCTTTTCAGGGAGCCCTAGAGGTCTAGTGGGTAAGGGGTTGTGCTGTTCACCCAAAGGTGAGTGGTTTGAAACCACCAGCTGCTCAATGGGAGAAAGATGGACATTGTACTCCTGTGTGATTTGTAACCTCTGAAAACCCATTAGAGTATCAGTAATGAGTCAAATCTGACTCGAAGGCAGTAGTTAATGGGGAGAGAGAGAGAGAGAACAAAAGAAGGAGAAATATATTTTAATTTTTACCAACTAACAAGAGTATTCTAAAAACAGTGTACCAAAAATCATCTGTTACTGAATCTATTCTGACTCATAGGTAACCCTCCATCATAGGAAGAGACTACTCATCTTTCTCCCTTGGAGTGGCTGGCGTGTTTGAACCATTAGCTTTTAGGTCAGTAGCACAACACATACTGCTCTGTACCATCAGAATTCTTTAAAAACTAGCACAATCTGTAAAATGCCCTTAATTGACATATCCGCTAGGACTCCGCAGAGCCACGAAGCTATACTAAAACTTTAAAAGCTTTAGTCCTTCTCAAGTTCATGGCTAAATCTCCCACTGGAGATCTCTCCTTGCACAGAAGAGATGAATAGATTTCTTTTAGAATTTGAGGGGGGAAAGTGAACAAAATATTCAAGCTTTTATCCATAAAGAAAGTATGAGTGAATAAAAATAGAACAAGTAGTACTCACGTTAGCATTTTGATTTCACTTTACATACTACTTTTGAATCTTTAAGAGTAAAACACACAAAGAAACATTCTAGTAACATGAGGGAAGCAGAGTAAACCTACAAAAGAAAAAGAGATTAAAAGCTAAGGACAGGAAGCATTATGAGAGGATTAGGAAACATGGGTAGTTACTTAGAAGCAGCAGGTATAGTACATAAATATATTTTTTTATGAGATGCATTGTCAAACCTTTTCCTTGATTTATAGCTACAAAAGAATTTCCTTTTCTTATTCACAACAGAATGTGATACAAAGACAAAATTCAACTTTTTGGGTGATTATAAAACATGTAGCTTAACAAAACATCCGCTTTTCTTACAAAGACCAAGGAAACATTCCGAGAATGCAAAGCAATGCCCAGTAGATTGGAAGCATTCAAGTTCCTTTTAAAATTTAATAGAACATCTCTTGAATTCTTGGCCATTTCAGTGATTTCATCCAGATTTTCTTTTCCTGCCTGGTTGCATCCATGTAATTTAATAGATAGTAGTAATGTTATAGTCCATAGAGAATGACTTTTTGAGAGAAAGATGGGAAATATCCTCCCGTGCAATTTATAGCATTGGTAAATCCACTGGAGGGTCAGTTATGAGTTGGTTTTCATTCATTGGCAGTGAATTTGAGCTCAAAACCTATAAGGAGTCCTGATGGCATAGGGGTGCTGTGTGTGTGTGTGTGACTGCTAACCAAAAAGGTCAGTTGTTCAAACTCACTATTTGGTCAATGAGAGAAAGATTTCTGTAAAGATTTACAGCTTAGGAAACACAAGGGAGGATCATCAACAATCAAAATTGACTCTGTAGAAGTTGTTGTTATTAGGCGTCATTGGGTTGAATATGTCCATATCAACCCTATGAACAGATTTGCACCCTTGTCCTGTCCTGTGCCATCTTCACAATCTCTGGCACACTTAGCACATTGCAGCAGTTACTGTGCCAATCCATCTGGTTGAGGATATTCCTCTCTTTTGCCAACCCTCCTCCTTTCCAAGCAGGATGTCCCTCTTCAAGGAATAACCTCTTCTAGCAACATGCCCAAAGCATGTGAGACAAAGTTGATCCCCACTTACGGAAGTAGGTTTGGTTTTTTGGTATTTCAACTGATACCTGAACTTGAGAGTAACTTAAAATGATTGAATACTTGCTCTTGGACCCTTTCCTTAGTTTAAAGCACACATTTATTCTAGTAGTTGGAAAACCTTTGTGCTATTCTTATGGATAGAAGGAGAACACTGAGACTTATTAACCATGCCTGCCTTTTTCACTTTAAAAATGGCTACAGACCCCATATTATCTTGAGTCTGACTGAAGCCCTCTTTTGATTATGACAGAACTCTTGGAAATGAAGTCCAACAACAGAAATCTATAAAGCCTTGCTTGGATGGTAGCTGTGAAGGTCAGCCCTGTAAGGTTTGCATACCACCAGAATCTTCTCAATTCATTTAATAACATATCTTATCATCACATCATTTTTTTCCTTTGGTGCCAAAAATACAGACATTTTTAACTTTACACAAAATGTCTTATTGTAAAGGCTGTATTTGCTGGCAAGCACTGGCACATAGTGAAATTTCTGTGTAGGTAAACCCCAGTGGTTGCTATTAGTCGGCCATCAAGTTGGCTGTAATTCTAGGCAATGCCGTGCACAACAATATGAAACATTGCCCAGTCCTGTGTCCTCTTCATGATTGTTGATATAATCTGTTCCATTGCTGTGACCACTGAACACTATAGTGGGAAGTATGCTGTTATATATAACTCATAGTTTTTATTGGCTAATTTCTAAAGTTTATCCCCAACCACTACTTCGTAGTCCGTCTTGGTCTAGAAGCTCTGTTGAAACTTTTATCATGAGTGACATCTCTGGTATTTGAAATACTAGTGGTATAATTTCTAGAATCATAGTCACATGCAAGTCACCAAAGCATGAAAAATTGGCACGTAAGTGGCAGAGGTTAAAGCTATAGAGAGGTTCAATTCGTGTAGGTCAGCAACCAAGACTATGCTAGTGTAGTCTGTTTTTCTATTCTTAGCACAGTTATTCCTGGAACCTTTTGTGCCATTCTCAACTTAGGTCTGCAAGAAAGTCAGTGCTTCTGCATTTTGGGGTTGTTCTTTTTATTCCCATCAGGAGTGCTCCATGAAACTTACGGAAACATAAAACCAGAATCCCATAGACCTTTTCACTGGTGTCTATGGTGGCATATTGCTCTGTAATTCATGGAAGCTGGCAGAGTGCAGTATATTCCTCTATGTGGCTGTTAGCCAGGAGAGGCGAGTCCTGCTTGAGCTCTCAGGTCTTAGAAAATTTTGTCCAATTCATTAACAGTGTTCTTGTTGTTAGGAGTCATTGAGTCGACTCCAGCTCACTGTGAAACCATGAACACTAGGTCAGAAACCTACCATCCTCATCATCTCTGCCATACTCAAGCAGCCATCGTGCCAGTTCATCAATCATTGAGTGTCTTCCTGTCTCTTGTTGATCCTCCACTTCACCAAGCATGGTGACGTTTTCCAGGGACTAATGGCTCCTGATAACATGCCCTCCTAACAGCATGCCTTTCAACAGTATGTGCGTTGAAGTTTCATCACCCATATGTCTAAGGAGAATGCTGGTTACATTTCCTCTAAGAAATATTTATGAGTTCATTTGACAATCCATGGCGTATATAACATTCATCTCTAAAATCATGATTCAATATTGTTCATATACTTAGCTGCATGAGCTAACTGGCACCTTCACATCAAATGTTCAGAAATAAGGATACACCTCTTCTTCATTCACTCATTTAATTCTTGTATACTTCCTCTAATTGATAAACCAGGTACTATGATGAAAAAAAAGATATGCCAGTCTGCACTATAGACAGGCAATCAATTCGCTGGAGGGTGACAACAGGGAGATAAAGCTAACCAATATAGAAGAAATGCCAAGAGCATAAGACTCTCAAAGCATTAACCAAGAAAGACCAATGACTTTAGGGAAGTCAAGAAATGCTCTGCGAAGAGATGAGTCTGGAAACTCCAAAGCGACGAAGTGACAGTCTTTCAGGTAGTAGTGTGAGAGGAAGAGAATAGACTGAACAAATTGGATTTTGAAATTGGATAAAGCCTGATCCACAATCTGGCTAAACTATATCCTGGATATGTTATCTTTAATGAATTGCCCAAGCTTTCTAAGTTTTAGTCTCTTAACTTACAAAATGAGAAAGAAAATGCCAATCACGTACTGTTACTGTGAATAATTCCAGGAATGGTGATGCATAAATAATTTCTGATGTTACCATGTTTAATAGTCACTCTCTTTCCCATTGCTGTCAGTTTGGAACTGACTCATAGCTGGTCCTTCAATTTGTTTCCAAAGCTATAAATCATAAGGGAAGAGATTGGTTGTCTTTTTCTAGTGGAGCTGCTGGTTTGAACCACTAGAGAGGCTCATCCTTTGGACTCTCAGCACAACCTCCCACAGACTGGGCTCCATGCTTAATACAGAGTCAACAAAAAGGAGGAAGAACCTCACTGAGATGCGCTGACACAATGGCTGTAATAATAGATTCAAATCTAGCACTAATTATGAGGATGGCTCAGGATGGACGGTGTTTTGTCTTATTGTACATGAGATCTCTAATCATGAGAACCAACTCAATGATAACTAAGAGCAACAACATAAACACTAGCCGATGTTACTTGAGCAAGAACAAGGAAGATCTAAACAGAAGCCAGATGTTAGCCATAACAGTGATTGTTGAACACAAAACTTATAATGAAGCCAATTCACAGAGACCTTTATTTTACTCACTAGATTGTCTTTCAATTCCATCCATATGCTAATGTGTACAAAGACTTCATCTCTCCTACTGGCTAGGTATATTACAATGTATGTATGCTCCATCTTTTGTTTATCATCTTATCTCTTGATTGGTAGAAACTATAGGTTGTTTCCAACTTTTGGCCATGTTAACAGTGCTATAATGAACTTAAATGTGTAAGTATGCAGTTGCTGGGCCGTGTGATAGTTCTGTGTTTAATGTTTGTTTTTTTTTTTAAGGAATTGCCATTATTTTGCACAATGACTGTGCCATTTTGCATTTCGATCAGCAATGGATAAGACTTCAAATTTCCCCAAATTCTCACCACCTTTGTTATTTTTGTTTCCCCTTCAGTCTCATTTATCTCAGACATTCTACTGGTACTTAAATGGTATCTCCTGGTGACTTCCACTTCCATCTCTCTACTGGCTAACAATGAGACAGATTGACACAGTGGCAGTGACAATGAGCTTAAGTACAGCAGACGTGATGAGGATGGCACAGGATACGTTTCTGAGTTCTTGTTCACAGGGTTGTTCTGATTCATAGTTGATGACAACTAACAACAACAGCAACAACAACAACAACAATGGTTATTGGCACAGAATTTCTTTTCATGCCTAAATGTCTTCTTAAGTTAAAGGTCTGTTCAAGTCCTTTGGTCTTTTTAGAATTCTGTCATTTGTCTTTTTTGTGTTAAGTTGTTTTATAAAAATTTTTAGTATTAGATTCTTATCATCTATATGGTTTCCAAAGATATTCTTCTAGTCAATGGCTTACTTTTTTGACAAAGTTTTTTGATGAACAAAAGTTTTTTTAGTTTCCATTGGTCTGTCCATTTGCTGTACAGAGGTAGCTCATGGTGGCTGGGATGATGAACACTATGACACTGATGTGTCAAATACAATAATGGTTACCCATGGTGGGCAGTGTTTGGTGGAGCTCCCAGATTAAAACAAGCTTGGAAGCAGGAGTGGAATCCACTTCTGAAATAGCTTGTCTCTGGAAACCCTATGAACTTGGAGAAACGATGAAAGTTATACAAGTGTTCAGGTCTTTTGTTCATAGGGTCACTACGAGTCATCTAAGACTGGAGGGCACTTAACAACAACAGCAACAACATGAGGTCCGTTTATTTATTTATCTTTCCTCTTTGTGGGTTGTTTTAAACTATATTAGACAGTCCATTGTTAAATCTAAGCCTGACTTCAAAAAGCAGTGTTGCCCCTGCTAATATTATATTAGATTTTGGTTTGCATATTTAGGCCTTTAATCCATTTTGAGTTTACTTTTATGTATAGCAGGAAGTGTGGACTCTGTTACATTTTTTGTGCATGTGAGAACCCAGACCTCTTAGAATGATTTAGTGAAGAGACTTCTGTCCATATGAAACAGATTTAGTGCCTATAAAAAATATCACTGGCCATAAGTGTCCAAAGTTTTAAAAATTTTTATATATTTCAATTAATCTTTTTATCTTTATTTGCCATTTGTTTCTTTTGCTTTCAGTGTCACATCTAAGAATTCATTGTTGAAACTAGGTCGCAATGTTTTGTTGTAAGAATTTTAGTTCTTACGTTTAGCACTTTTATCTGTTTTTCATTCATTTCAGTACCAGTATAAAGCACAGACCCAATTTCATTCTGTGTGGAAATCCATTTGCATTAATATTATTTATTAATAAGACTATATTTCCCTCTTTGGATGAAAAAAAAGACACTTAAATGTCAAGCTAGACAGGTAGATAATAATCACCTACATTTTAAGACCAATTAATATTGCTGGGTACTGTTCTAAGCGCTCTAAGTATTTTCTCATTTAATAACGTTCTGGAGGAAAAGCAGAGGGTGGTTAATTCAGGCAATAAGAAAGAATGCCATGGTGAGGGAGTGTGGAACTCTAAGGCACGAAGACTATGGAGAAAGAATTTGAAAAATATGGTAGATACTCAGGGTGGGGACAAAAGACATAAAATAACACACAGTGATGATATCATAAGGTAAAAGATTCTAAGGATTTAAGGAAAAAGCTTTGGAAAGAAGTTACACATATGAGAACTTTCCTCTAATCCTCCATTCTCTTCATTTTATTTTGAGTCTTCATTTACAATATACTATCAGTAGGGAGAAGTTTCTACAGGGGAAAAGTAGTAGAGGATCAGAGGAAAAAAAGAAGACTGAACATAATGAACTGACACAGTGGCTTCAATAATGGACTCAAACAACCCAACGGGTGTGAGGGTGGAGAGATGAGACAATACATTATCCTGTTGTACACAAAGGCCACTTTGCATAGACAGCTCAGATGACTTACTGATAAGGAATTTCAGTACCAACACAAAGATACACGGTTCAAATTCAACAGCTGCTTTTCAGGAGAAAGATGAGCAATCTCCTCCCATGTGATTTAGTGTCTCTAAAAACTTACTGGAGGGTCAAATGTGGGCCAGCTCCAACTCGGTGATACATAACAACAGCAGACGACCTAACAACACAGTTGTTCAATTGCCTCTACTGTGTGTAACTTTGTCATGGATGTTACAAGGATTGAAGTTATTGAATAGTTTTTTTACAGTATACAAATATTCTAAGAATATTCTTTTTAAGTTGCTCCTTTCTCTTGCTCATCCTCTATAGAAAATTTACGTGTATCTTTTCCTTTCTCCGTTTGTACCACAACTTCAAGAACTAAGTCCACAGAGATAATGTGAAAAGTCTAATGGGGGGTGGGGGGAAGGTGTTATACAGTTTCTGTGAATTCAGTGTAAGTAAGCTATAATTATTCTCAACTTTCCAGGCTCTGGAGTAATTAAAAATTGATAATACAGTTTAAAAAGAAAGTAGGGTGAATGTTTCTGAATTTGTTGTTTTGTTTTGTTTTTTTAAGTCGAAAAGTGCTGAAAAATAGAGGATTTTTTTCCCCCTGGAAATGTGACAGACCCTTCTTAAGTGACAAAATGGGTCATACTTTTAATGAATATTGTGGCACACCCATTAATTACATTTGAATATGAATGTGTCTATGTGAGCTTATAAAAGCCTGGGAGTGGGTAATTTCAGTCAGCTTGCTTCTGCACATCTGTAGACAGTTGTCAAGAAACTAAATGACCCACAACGGTTAAATTAATTTTATGTGGTTTTCTAAAAAAAAAAAAATGTTCACCTGCATATTCAAAGCTGAGAGCCATACAGGGAAAACTACAGAGCAACACACAGTAAACTGTGGCATTGGATGGAGAAAGAGGGGGGAAGACCTTAAAATTCTTAGCCACAGAAGTTAAAGCTATCAATGGAGGCTCATGTTGTCATGGACACCTGAAGTATTTGAGGGGGTCAGGGAAGTACTGCTTAGCTCTGCACACAGAAACGTTCAGATGCTTTTTAGAAACAGGCTAAGTCAAGGCAGAAGAGTCTGAGAAACTAGTGACTGAATTAGTGCTGAGTCTAAAAATCACAAGACAGAAATTTAAATGTTGAAGGAGAGAAATAGTAGTAATTTGGGTGGTCTCAAATAGGAAAAAGGAAATCCCTGGGTAACAAATAGATGAACTAAGAAAAGGAAGAGTTGGAAATCAAATCAGCAAAAATCAATTGGGAATTCTGGAAAAAAAAAGAATATTAAAATTGAATAAAAAAGAGAAAAATTATAAAACAAATAAGAACTTGATTTCATTATATTGTTTTTGTTGTTGTTGGTTGTTACTAAATTGTCTCCGACTGATAGTGACTCTATATAAAGCATATCAACCCCCTGCCCAATCCTAATCTATGCTGTGCCTAAACTATTCTTGCAGCCACTGTGTCAGTCCATCTCATTGGGAGTTCCTCTTTTTCATTGACCCTCTGCTTTTCCAAAGATGATGTGCATTTTCAAGGACTGGCTTCTTTCTCCTGGCACTCCATTTTCTTGTTTTCATGGAAGTTCGAATAATATATCTATATTATTGCATTTAGATGTCCTTATGGACCTTGAGCCTTGGAAAAATGAGTTCCTAAAAGCTACTTTTGAGTCAAACAATGGTCTAGATAAGAGTGTTTTACCTTTGGGCATTATGTTCTTTTGAAGAATATAGTCCGTTTCAGAAAACATACCTCAAATGACAGAATGAGGACTATGTTTACAGTTGTTAGGTGCTGTCAAGAAAAGTATGACCCATAGAGACCCTGCGAAAAACAGATCTGAACCCTGTCCTTTCCTGTGCCATCCTCACACTTCCTGACATACTGAGCCCATTGTGACAATCACTCAATCCATTTGGTTGAGTCCTTCGCTAACTCTATGTCCTAATGAGTATCGTGCTCCTTTGCAAGAAATAGCCCTTTCTAGCAATATCCATGAAGTATGTGAGGCAAAGCTTTCCAAAGAACACTCCAGCCACACCTACTCCAAGACAAATTTGTTTGTTCCTTTGGCAGTCCATGGGGTATTCAGTATTCTTCTCCAAGATCACAGTTGAAAGGCATCAATTATTTTTTTTCTGTCATCCTGTTTATTGTCCATCTCTCAGATGTGTAGCAGGTGATTGGAAAGACCATGGCTTGAATCAGAACTTTAGTCCTCAAACTGATAGCATTACTTCTCAACAATTTGAAGAGGTCTTTAACTGCAGGCTTTCCCAGTACAATACATCTCCTGATTTCCTGACTGTTGATACTAGGGTGTTTATTGTGGATCCAAGTAAGTTGAAGCTGTTTCAATCTTTTCTCCATCCATTATGATGGTACCTATTAGTTCAGTGATAAAAGTCTTTGTTTTCTAGACATTGAGATGCAATCAATACAGAAGGCTGCATTCCTTGATCTTCTGGAACAAGTTCTTTTTTTCAGCAAACAAGGTTGTGTCATCTGCAGAACACAGGTTATTGATGAGCCTCTCTCCAATACTGATGTCACATTCAAGGAGTCCAGCTCCTTGAATAATTTGCTCAACACCAAGATTGAATAGATATGGAGCTAGAATACAACCCTGACTCACTCCCTTCTGAATTTTAAACCTGGCAGTGTTCCTTTGCTGTTTGAATACAAGCCTTTTGGTCTAGGTAGAGGTTTTGAATGAGCACAATTAAGTGTTGTGGGATTCCTGTTCTTCTGAATGTTAGCCATAACATAGATCATAACTTGTTATGATCCACACAGTCAAATGCTTTTCAATAAAACATAGACAAACATTCTTCTGGTATTACTCACTTTCAGATATGATCCATGTGACATCAGCAACAATATCCCTGGTGCCATGACCGCTTCTAAATCCTGCTTAAACTTCTGGCAGTTCTCTATCTGTGTACTGTTCTAGCCGTTTTTTAATTATTTCCTGCAGTATTTTGCTTTCATGTGATATTAATGATATTATTCAATAGTTTTCACATTCTGTTGGATTGTTTTTCATGGGAATAGGAACAAATAAATATGGCCCTCTTCCAATCTCTTGGCCAGACAGCTATCTTCCAAATTTCCTGGCATAGACTGATTAGAGAATCCAGGACTGCATCTGTTAATTAAATTAAGTCAGTTGGTATTCCATCGATCCCTGGACTTTATTTTTTTGCCAATGCTTTCTGTGCAGCTTCCACTTCCTCCTTCATTACCATTGGCTCCTGCTCATATGGCACTTTCTGAAATCATTCAGTGTCAGTCAGTTCTTTGTAGTACAGTGATTCTGTATATTCCTTCCATCTTCTTGTTTATCTTTTTTATTCATTCAATATATTGTCCACAGCATTTTTCAATATTGCAACTTAAGGCTTAAATTTGTCTTTCAGTTCTCTCAGTTTGAGAAATGCACAACGAGTTCTTCCCTTTTTATTTTCCAATTCTAGCTCTCTGCACATTCCATTATAATACTTTGCTTTGTGTGTTTATGTTAGTACTGTTATTATTTTAATTGTTCTTCAAATAATGCCATACAGAACCCTTCCTGACCAGAAATTTACTTATCAATTCTAATCTTTTTTCCTATGACAATGCCTGTAAGATCTGATATAGAGGTTGGAAGTCATTCTAATTCTTAGAATATTTTTTTACATTCTGGTTGACAAGTTATCCAGATCTGCAAAGCATATATCCAGTAATATCTGACTAATTTCAATTATTGCCTTAATATGCTTTAAAAAATTTTAACTGTGTTAATCTCACTATTGTTGTTGTTCAGTCTTATTGAGACATCTCAAATGCAAAGCTAGAACATGTGGCACAAGAGAACTCTCTCATAGTAGGCTTTTCTTCACAGTAATCTTAAAGGAAACAGATTGCCATACAATATAAATTGGTAGTATCTTTTTCTCCCCTATGGACTGTCTAGGAAGCTCTAATTGAAGGTTGTACTGCAGGTTGTGCATCTCTGGATATTTGAATCTACCAGCAGTTCAGAATAAGAAAGATGTGTAATCTCCTCTTGTGCCATTTAGAACCTACCCAAAACCCAGCGGTGGGTTAGCCATAAGTTGATTGTGATTCATAGTTGGTCGTGAGATTTGCCAACATTTTTGTTTGTTTGTTTTAAGTATGAACTGTCAAGGGAACTCCAGTAGCATAGTTCTTAGAGAACTAGTTGCTCTTCTAACCCAAAGACAGTTTCCAGTGGTTTGAGCCCAACAATAGGCTCCTCAGGAAAAAAGATGAGGAGTTTCATCCTCTTAAGATATACAGCCTTGGAAACTCAGTGGAGAATTTTTATGAGTTGAGACCAACTTAACATAGAGTTTGATGAGTTTTTTGTTTGTTATTTGAATATCAACTGTTAGCATCATGGAGATGACACAATGTTGCTTACTAAAAATGAGGAAGACTTGAAACAATTATTGCAAAAGACCAAGGACTAGAGTCTTCAATATGGATTCATTTCAACATCAAGAAGACCTAGGTCAATAGGCAACATCACGATAAGTGTTTGGATCCACAATCAACACTTTTGATACCAGAAGTTAGGAGATCAGGGGTGCATTAGGCAAGTCTACTGGAGGAAATCTCTCCAAAATACTGAAGAGCAATAATGTCAGTCTGAAGACTAAAGTGTGCCTGATTCAGGTCATGGTCTTTTCAATCACTATACATCTGAGTTCTGGAAAACAAATAAAGATAATAGAAGAAGAATTGATGCTTCTGAGTTGTGGAATTGGAGAAGAATACTGAATAACACATGGAGAGGCAAAACAACAAACAAATATATCCTCAGGGAAAATGCAGCCAAAATGCTCCATGGAGGCAAACATGAAGCTTTCTCTCTTTTTTTTTCTCTTTTCATTTTAAGAGTTATATTTATTTTTTATCTTCAAGATTATTATATAAGATAACATTCTGAAATGGTTATAAACTTCAGCAATACTTTTTATATTTTTTACATGTATCTGCACTGGACCTGGAAGCTTTTTCTCTTATACTTTGGGCATGTTGCTAGGAGAAGCTATTCCTTGGAATGGGACATTATGCTTGGAAAAGGAAGGGTTCAGCAAAAGAGAGAAAGACCCTTGATGAGATGGATAGACCCAGCAATAGGCTCAAGTGTGTCAGAGAGCATAAGAATGGCACAGGATAGGACAGGGTTTTCAGGTCTGTTGTTCATAGGGTTGCTGTAAGTTACACTTGATTGCACCTAACAACAACCACAACAACAACAACAAATTAGAGTTGACACCCTAATTAGTATTACAACTTCATGTGTACAGTAGACAATCAAGCAATAAGTGGTAACAGTGGTAAGTGGTAACAGTTGAAACTCTTTGTTTTAAATGAATCAAGTATGTAGCTTAGAGTCATCAGAAGACTACTACAATCATCAGGATCATCACAGAACTAGCTACATAAGACTAATCATCACAAGAATATCATTGCTTTTTGCAGAAGAGGAACCTAAATATTACAAAGATTGAATTACCTCCTATAGCTAGCCACTGTCAAAACACAAGTAAGAAGGGGAAAAATGAGAATTCCTCAGGTTTACTGACTTCAACCTCCATATTCTTTACAATACATGCCAGTGCATAAACAAAATAGAAGTTAGGTAAAAGAAAAATGTTGCTGTGGTGTTATGTATTAGTGAGTTGGAACCATCCCAGAGTTGACCTTTCAGTGTATTTTCAGCGGCAGTTAATCACAGGAGGGGAGATTGCCCAGCTTTCTCTGAGGTGCAGCTGGTGGATTCTTACTGTTTACCTTTGGATTGATAGTACAAGTCCTTACAAAATGAATGTTGTTGTTGTTATGTGCCATCGAGTCGTTTCCGACTCATAGC
>NW_006399858.1:8653987-8657765 GCF_000299155.1 Elephantulus edwardii
GTATCAGACGCACCTTAGTCTCCAAAGAGATACCATTGCTCTTCAGTACTTTGGAGAGGTCCCTAACAGCAGACTTTCCCATGGCAATACGTCTTCTAAGTTCCTGGTTGCTGGTACCAAGAGTGTTGACTGTGGAGCCAAGCAAACTGAAGCTGTGAAAATATTAATAGAAAATATTAGCAAAAATATTAATTCTCATGGAAATCTAACAGTTTAACTCCCAAGGATTCATTATTGTGTTGCTAATGTTCTAGTTTTGCTTCTTAGGAAATATTTTCTTCACCAGAATCAGGTCAATTATCCCAATCTTTAAGGAAGAACTGAACATCAAGTGCTTGTGGTTGAGAAGAAACCAAGCATAATGTTAACTAGATTAGTGTAGGAGAAAGGAAGATGTGGAAGTAAATAGAAACACAATTCCACCTTAACAATGAGAAACTATGTTGTCATTGAAATGCAAGCATGCTTTGTTGCAGTTTTGATTGTTCCTCATACTTTAAAAAAATTCTGATCATTTTCTATTAAAAAGAAATTTTAATTTTCCAATTACAAAGAAATTCTCTAGAGTTAAGTGGCAAAGTATAGCATTTTCTGAGTAAATATTCATTAAATGACTTAAATATCAAAGGTAGTACATCTTGTTCTCCTACTATGCATGTGGTGACCATTTTCCCATTGTTAGAGCCCGAGTGGTCCCCTGAGAGCACTTGTCACTCTCTAGAACTCTTCTGTTTGATGGAGGTCTAAGAGGGTCACATTTATGACTTACACAGAGAGAAAAGAAGACAGCTAACAGGCTCTTTCGTCCTACTTCTGCATGTTCTTCAAACAGGACAAATCTGTTTTGTGGAAAGTTCCTTAGGAGTGAAAGGTCCTTAATAAGAAAGGTCTTCCATCTCTATCAACAGCTATCTGGTAAGGAAGGACTGGAAGGAAAAGAAACTGTGCTTTTACATCCTTGCCCTTTTCTATGTTATCGTTTTCAGCATGAATATCTACAAGAGTCTACAATCAGAGGCACTCGGTGTGTATATAAATAGGTAGCCTGACAGTGGAACCTTAATGCCATTTTAAAGTCTTAACATGAACCTGGAATACATGTTGGATTTTTTAAAGCTGCCTTGCTAAATAGCAGTCCCTTTACCCTTGATACTGTCTTGGGCCATATTCCTCAAGAACAACTTTCCTTTTCTCTGAGATCTGTCCAGTGCAGGACAGATAATGTATTCCTAAATGGTCTTTGTCATCCCAGACAAATAGATGCAAGATAGGCCTTAACATACTCAAACTCACCACCACCTATCTAGTTGATTCCAACTCACAGAGACTCATTGTTGCATTTCCATGACTGTACATCATAACAGGAGGAGACTGCTCACGTTTCTACAGAGGAGCAGCTGGTGGACTTGAATTTCTGGAGTCATTCAGCCTTTGACTTAGTAGTGCAGTTCGCTATGGGCTACTCCTTCAGAGCTTCCATCTGAAGATACATTATCTGAATTTTTTAAATGAACATTTAGAAGCAGATATGATTGAGGAATAACATATTGCTAGAAACACTGATCCTCTAATAAGCGGAATGGCATACACTTTTGACTAATCATATCAGTCAAAATCAATCCTACTACGTGCTGTATACGAATTTCTACCGTATTCTCACTTTTAGACATCTAGTCTTTAACTCTCATGATGATCTTTCAGTCAATTATAAATTTTGTCATTTTCAGTTTCTAATCCACCAAATGTAAGGCTGTTTTCATTCTGTGACAATGGATACTTCCATGGTCCAGAGCATCTCTATTCATCAATCAACTAATTTGCTTTATTTAAAGTAGCCATGATGTTACTCTTTGACGTACTTGCTTTGTGTCTCATTGCACTCGAACACATCAAATATACAATACTCATAGGAGGTGGCAGACACAACCATTGGCCAGCTATATCTGGTTTCCCCACTCCCAGATTAAACCAAGCACAGATTAAAAATATTTTTTGAAAGGAAAATTTAAAAAAAGACCCTAAAATGCAACCAAGTCGTCAAAGCCATCCCTCTACAAGTAAGAAGGAGCATAGAGTGCTATTTAAATAGCACTCAATTTAAATTAAGTATTTTAAGTAATCTAGAGATAATATGAGTATACAGAAGGGTATGTGTATGTGATACACAAACACAATTCCATTTTATATAAGGGACTTACACACCCGTGGATTTGGGTATCTGAGGGAGTCCTGAAACTATTTTCTTTAGCTCCTGAAGCAAGACTATACATGTAAATGGCGTAGAAAGAAAAAAACCAAAATGTACACATTGCACATATGTATAGATTTGTAGACATCTTAAGTTAATAGATTGGCTCTCCTTCTTACTTGTAGAGGGATGGCTTTGACGACTTGGTTGCATTTTAGGGTCTTTTTTTTTAAATTTTCCTTTCAAAAATATTTTTAATCTGTGCTTGGTTTAATCTGGGATTGGGGAAACCAGATATAGCTGGCCAATGATTGTGTCTGCCACCTCCTATGAGTATTGTATATTTGATGTGTTCGAGTGCAATGAGACACAAAGCAAGTACGTCAAAGAGTAACATCATGGCTACTTCACAACTCTGCATTCCTCTTGGCTAAATCACTGTTGCTGTTCTTGTGTGCCATTGAGTTAGAACTGACCCATAGCTGACCCTCCATTGAGTTTTTGGAGGCAGTAAATTATACAGGGGATTTCCAAACTTTTTCTAGTGAAGCAGCTGGTAGATTCAAAACCCAAGCCTTTGGGATTACAGGATAACACAGCTTCTTACCTCTAGGCCATAGCATTAGGGAGCTTTGGTAGCTTAGTGGTAAGAAGCTGCACTGCCAACCTAAAAGCAAGTGGTTCAAATCCACCAGTTGCTCCATAGGAAAAATATGGGCAGTCTCCTACTATGTGATTCACAGCCTCTGCAAATCTAGTGGGGGCCCAGCTGTGAGCTGGTCCTGACTTGATGGCACATAACAACAAATAACAGATCACAAAGCAATAAAACATACCTATTAAATAGAATATACCATCCAGCTTTTTGTGTTGATTATTGAAACTCTTTTAATGTTGTTGTTGTTGTTGTGTATCATAGAGTCAGAATTGACCCATAGCAGACCTGCCAGAGGGTTTTCAGAGGCAGTTAATTGAATGAGAGGAGATTGCCCATAACTTCTGCCGCGGAGCAGCTGGTAGTCTTGAACTGCATGTCTTTGGTATTGCAGGGCACTAGGTAGTGCCACTGGACCACTAGGCCACTAGAGCTCCCTCTTTTTATAGTTTCATTATTACTTGTTTCTACAACCTACTATATATGACTACTCTCCTATGAGCTCTGGGCAAGACTTTTTGAGATAGAATAAGTGGGCCTACCAGTTTTTCCTCAAAAGCATGGCAGGTACTATGTCTAAATGGGTGTGACTACACAGAACTCCTTTGGGATGGATGTGCTCAATTTTCTAGCAAGATAATTTGAATTTAGCCTAAAAATTTATCTTCCTGTCTTATATTTCATAGTACATAGCAATCAATGAAATATAGTTAGGTCCGTTATAAAGCATCTTGCCATGGAAGTGGTTAAGCTATAAACAAGGCCATTTGACACAAGACATTCTTGAAGTGACTTGGAGAAGAGTGGTTTGGAAAGGATGAAAGAGGTAGGTGCTTAAATTCTGGATATAAGTCCCTTATCTGATATGTTATTACCGAATACTTTTTCCCAGTCAGTGGCTTCCCTTTTTACCCTACTGGAGAAGTTTTTGGATG
>NW_006399858.1:8659899-8715513 GCF_000299155.1 Elephantulus edwardii
TTAACGCACATCTGTCAACACTGAATTTGCTGAGTATCAGCCAAGTGCAGGTCCCATGCTGTCTCTTTTATTGTGTTCCTCACATAAGTGTTGACCATGAATCTGATGGCATCTATCATATAACTCAGGGCACCAATAACAAGTCTTTAGTATAATGAGCGTAACTACAGCAATCGGCTTTTCTCACTATGCACGACACTGCTGCAGCATTTTTCAGATAGTATTGGTTGTCTTAAAGATTCAAAAAGGAGACATTTGTAATTCTAAAAAATTATTTCATTTTTTATGAGTTTTAGGAGTAATATAAAGGAGCTCTAGTGGGGCAAAGGATAAGCGTCTGGCTGCTAACTGAAAGGCTAGCAGCTTCGTTGCACTCAGAAGCTCCGTGTGGGAGAAGGCCCTGGCTGCCAGCTCCCATACAGTTACAGCCTAGAAAACCCAATAGAGCAGTTCCACTCTGTCACAGAAGAGTCAAAGTGGACTCCTCGAGCACACAATGAGAAATACATAGTCAATTATTCAAGCTACTGTTTGGAAGTTACTTTTTTTTAAGGTTGTAATATTTTTCAGTGTTCAGATTGATAATTAAGTGATAGAGAGGGAAACAGGGTAATTTTCCCCCTTTAATCGTCTCCATGGTATAAGAGAAAAGGGAAGGATTGTGTATACCACAACAAAGAAACCCTTTAGAACTTGGGAGCTTTATTGTCTTTCTCTCTCCTCATTTCAGCCTCAACTTCAAAAAGGCTCCAACCCTCCACACAACAGAGCATCAGCAACTCAATCATGTCTCTGTCTGCAGAGCCCCTCAGAGTGAATGAAGGCAAAAAGTGCCAGGCATCAACAGACACCTAATGGGTGTAAAAGCTGTTTTCAGTGAAATTATAAGGTGCATCCTGTTTCTTGACAGGCTGTCCTAGTCAAGAGAAGAGCTCTCACTAATCTCAGAGAGAGAAAGAAATGAATGACACTCTTGATGACCAGGCCTGGTGAGAGAGTATCTCATGAACAAGCCCAAAACCACTTTACAGAGAAATTAAAGCTCCTCCACAGAACATCAAGCGAAAAGCTGTTGATGTTCACTCGGTTACTGACACACCTGTTCTCTTTTTGAGAGTTAATTTCTTCTCTGAGAAAACTGGATGGTTTAAAAGTAATTTTTGAGGTTAAAAGATCTATCATATCCCAAGTTTTCCCTCACTTATACTACACTATAAAGATACAAGTAGTAAACATCATTAAAGAAACTGCAGAATTGTTTTAAACCCAAATCATTATTTTAAAAACTAAACTATGAGGGGTGGAGGGTAAGAGAAATTGAAAGACTCTGTTCTGGAAAACAATGTATTCAAATTTTGTAAATAAACTAGTATAATTAAAAAAACCCAACCAGCTATGTCCTCTATTTTAAATTAGTATTAACATTAAAATCCTGGAATATCATAATTGAACTTCTAGCATTAAAACCACCTGTGGATTGTTTATTGGTATACCTTGGACAATGACTAAGGCTGATAGGAGAAGAATCGATGTCTTTGAGTTGTGATGCTGGAGAAGAGTGTTGAACATATTGTGTGGACTGCCAGAACAAACAGGTCTGCCCTGGACAGGATGGAACCAGATTGCTCCCTGGAGGTAAGGATTTTGAAGTTCTGTCTCACATACTTTGGGCACGTGGCCAGGAGGGACCAGTCTTTGGAGAAGGAAATGCTTAGCAGGGTGGAGGGACAGTGAAGGAGAGGAAGACTTGGGATGAGATGGATTGACACAGTAACTAGTGTGATGAGGGTAGGTGTGTCAGAGACAGTGAAATTAAGGAAATAGGATTAGGTCTGTCAGAGATGATGAGATTGGCTCAGGATAGGGCAGAATTCAGAGCTATTGGACATAAGGTCACTATGAATCACAGGAGACCCGATGACACATAGCAACATACCTGGGAATGCAATTACTAAGGCAAGTGTTTAACTGTTTGAGGAACTGCCAGACTGTTGGTAAAATTATTTTACCCTTTTATATTCCTACCTGAAATTTGACATTCCTATCTACAGGATCGTTCTAATGCAAAACTTATACATGGACCAGGAGGCAGTCGTCAGAACAGAGCAAGGGAACACTGCATGGTTCAAAATTGGGAAGGGCGTACTCCAGGGATGCATCCTATCTCCATACCTTTTCAACCTACATGCAGAACAGATTATCCGGGAGGCTGGGCTCTATGAGGAGAAATGTGGGGTCAAGGTTGGTGGACGATTTATCAACAATCTGCGTTATGCGAATGACACAACCCTGCTTGCTGAAACTGAAGAGGACCTGGAGCACGTGCTGCAGAGTGTCAAGGACTGCAGCCTACAATAGATTGAGGCTCAATGTCAAGAAGACAAAGATTCTCACCACTGGACCAATTGGCAGCATCAGGATGGACGGTGAAGAGATTGAGATTGTGCACAGATTTAGTTTGCTTGGCTCCACAGTCAACAGTCTTGGAACCAGCAGCCAGGAAATTAAAAGGCACATTGCTATGGGAAAGTCTGCTGTTAGGGACCTCTCCAAAGTACTGAAGAGCATTGGTGTCTCTCTGGAGACTAAGGTGCATCTGATACAGGCCATGGTCTTCACAATCACTTGTTATGCATCAGAGAGTTGGACAATGACCAAGGAGGATAGAAGGAGAATTGATGCCTTTGAGCTGTGGTGCTGGAGAAGAGTACTGAGAATACCATGGACTGCAAGGAAAACAAACAGATTTGTCCTGGAAAGGGTTGAACCGGGTGGCTCCTTGGAGGCAAGGATTCTGAGGCTCCGTATAACATACTTTGGACATGTTGTGAGGAGAGACCGGTCCTTGGAGAAGGACATCATGCTTGGGAGGGTGGATGACCAGCGCAGGAGAGGAAGGCCCTCTGTGAGGTGGATTGATTCAGTGACTGGGATAATTGGGATGTGAGTGTCAGAGACAGTGCGATTGGCACAGGACAGAGCAGAGTTCAGGGCTGTTGTACATAGGGTCGCTATGAGTCGCAAATGACTCGACGGCGCATAACAACAACAACAACATATATAGAAAGCTCTAGTGGTCTAGTGGCAAGGAGTCGTGCTGCAATACCAAATGAACACGGTTTGAGGCCACTAGCTCCTCAGGAGGAGAAGAATGGGCAGTCTCCTATGAAAATCCACTGGAGAGTCAGCTATGGGTAGGTTCTGACTCTACAGTACACAACAGCCTGCAGTTTAGGGAGCACTGGTGGCCTAGTGGTATGAAGCTGTGCTGCAAACCCAAAGGTACGCGATTCGAACCCACCAGCTAGCCAGCATAACAACCACCTGCTTCAGGACCTTTTATTATTTCTTTTTAAAAAGTATATAGCTTTCCTCGTGGGTATAAAGTGATATCAACCCCCCCTAATGATGACTGAAATTGTTAAAACTTGGGTTACATCCTAGGCCCACCAAAGCAGAAGCTGATAGTCTTCATTTCTACAATTTAGGACATAGTCCTATGTGCTCTTAAAAAAAAAAAAAAAAGCAAAGAACAACTGCGGAAATAAATCATTCCTTGTTTGTTTTCTTGAAAAACAACACAATGATGTCTTTAAAAAAGAATTTCCCCACCCCCCCCTACTGTCTGTGAGTGGGTTTTTAGAGGCTGTAAATAGCACGGGAGAAGACTGCTCATCCTTCTCCCGCTAAACCATTTGTGGATTCGAACTGCCAGAGAGGTACCGCCTTTAGGGTTGGCAGTGTAGCGTGACTCTTTACCCACTAGGCTACCAGAGCTCCCTTTACAATTATTAATGTTAGGTTTTATTGGCTACAAAGCTTAATATGTTTTACTATTTAATTTGTGAATTGACATATCCCATTAAAGTAATATATATTATCTGGGACCATAATTTCAAATCCTTTCCTAACCTGAGTGAACTCTTAAAATGTAGCGGTTCTCAAATTACATATGTATTTAAAGCCAAAGCTAATACATTAAACTTTCGAAAAATAACGTGAGCTTCTGGTTCCTGATAGTTAAGTCTCCTGGGAAAATTCAGATTCCCAGTTCGATATTCATATTCTAGGAGACATAAACTGCTTGTTGTTGTTGTTGTTAGGTGCCGTTGAGTCATAGACGACTCATAGCAGCCCTATGAAGGAAAGGCCAGAGCACTGTTCCAACAGTTTCTGGAGGCAAGCCATTTCGAAGTGGATGCCGCTCCTGCGTCCAGGCTTGATAAACTGCATACAGGGCAAAATAAAGCTAATGGGGATTGACCATAGAATTCTATTAGTACATTTCTATCAGTTATCAATTGGTGTGCTGTCACACAAGGCCCCATGCCCAGAGGGGCTCCACACTTGGTATAAGCTCTGCTGCCACCATCTGCAAAATATTAATAACACTTGATCTTTAAATTAGAGCTTTTAAAGTATAGTTCAGTGGGAGATGTCGTGGCATAAGGTTAAGAAGCTGCACTTCGGGTAAGAAGCTGCACTGAAATCCCAAACTCATATGGTTCAAATCCACAAACTACTTCATGAGAGAGGGATGGAAAGTTTCTTCCCCCGCAATGTATTGTCCTTAAAAACTCACCAGAGCATCAGCTATGAGTCGGTTCTGACTCAACAGTACTCAACAACAGCAGCAGCAGCAGCAGCAGTAGGACAATGGACCATGCAGATGAGCAGACAAGTCAAATGTGTAGGTCAGCACTTCCTTACTGTTCCAATTTTTGTGTAGTTTTTTATTTTTTTAGTACTCCATGAGCATAGGTTGATCCATGGACATTGGGGAGCTCTGGCAACCTAGTGGTAAGGAATTGTCCTGCAAACCCAAAGACATCCTGTTTGAATACACCAGCTGCTCCACAAGAAAAGGATGGATAACCACTTCCCATCAAGTCACGGCTTCTGAAAATCCACCTCCGGGTCAGCTATGAGTCGGTTCCGACATGACAGCACATAGAAACAACTGCAAGCACTATGGATGTTCAGCTAGACACAACACAAGTGAAATTAACTTGTCTACAACTGTGTAACAGAGTTCTGGGAGCTTTGAGAGACCACACTTCTCATAGAACTACAAATTGCCTCAAACACAGAAAGAAAGCAGTCAAGTTTTAAGAAACACGGATGAGCAAGGATTCCAATCATGTCTTTTCTTACTCATTTTATTGCTTTCCAGTACTAACCAAGTACTTGTGCTGAACATAATCAAATGGACAAAAAGTATATGGTAACATGACCTCAATTCCTTTTCCTTTCAGCCCTTGGTACTCACTAATATACTGATAACAGAGAGCAAGAGAGGATAGACTTAACAAGAGAATATAGACTTAATAAGAATTGAAATTAAAAAGCACTGAATTGATTTTGTGTAGTTTCACTGTTCTAATATAATGTATTATATCAGACAAATCTGCTGCAAAAGAGTTGTTTAAACTATTAGAACTAATTACATAAGACATCTGAAGACTAATGTACATCTGATACAAATCTCAGTATTTTCAGTCATTTCACATGCAAGTGAAACCTGAACAATGAGTTAAAAATATTCAAGAACAATTTATATATTTGGTGTTGGCAAAAATATTGGACTGCGATAAGGATGAACAGGCTAGCTTGGAAAAAGTAAAACCAGAATTTCCATTAGCAACAAGAATGGCAGATTAATTTCATGCACCTTGGATAGATATATTGTTAGGAGAGACTAGCCCTTCAACATGATGGGTTGACTTCGTGACTACAGCAAGATGGTGTAGGATGGGGCAAAGTTCAGACATGTTGTTAATAGGGTCTCTATGAATCACAATCGAACTGACGGCACCTGGACATCATGCTTGGGAAAGTAGAGGGCTAGTGCAATAGAGGAAGATTTTCAAAGAAGATGAATGAACATCGTAGCTGTAATAGGGATGTGCATAAGCATAGCAACAGTTGTGAGGATGGTGCAGGCCCAGGTCGTGTTTTGTCCTGTTTATATAGAGAATCCTTACACATCTATGAATCATAACTTTGGTAGTAGAGTGTGTAATGCACAAGATAGCCAACTGAAAGCTTGATGGGTTGAATCCATCAGCAGCTCTGCAGGAGAAAGATGGACAATGTCCTCTTGTAAAGATTTACAACCTTGGAGACTACATGGAGGCTTATTATGGGTTGGACTTGGCTCAATGGCAGCGGGATGTTTGCTTTTGATGAGTAGGAACAGATTCAAGAGTTACTGACAACATATGCCATATATACATAAGGCATGCTAGGGGTAACACTAGGAGGATGGGGGAGCATGAACTAGGGGACACTATCAGACAAGGTGACCCATAAAGGGCCATATGTTGTGTGATGCTTGGAAGCAGGAGTGGCATCCACTTCTGAAACAGTTTGCCTCCTGAAACTCTATGAACTTGGAGAAATGATGAAGTTATATACAAGTGTCCGGGTTTTTCATTCATAGGGTGACTATGAGTCGTCTATGATTCAACGACATGTAACAACAACAACATTTTATTAGAAATTTATTATTTTTTTAAACAATAATGATGCTATTAGTTGTAATAAAAAACTCTTTTTGGAAGGCCAGCTTACATTTATCAGTACACCTGAAAGGCTCAAACTCTATACTAAGTTACTATTTGGACTTTATGATGTGCTATGGGCAGAGCTGTCACTGTGTCTCAATTACAGTAGTAATCTTCAAACTATACCATTCTCTCTGCATGTGCTATAAGTGTGTGTTATTGATTTTGGTGCTACTGTTGTTTATACAGTAACTAGTTTTGTCAAATTTGCTTGTCTTAGCAATTGTTTGTGAACCTATATCAAAATCCTTCTTTGAGAATGAAGCAATAATTTAAGGAAAGAAGAAAAGTTTAAAAATGGTTTCCATTCAGTTGATATGATCTTGTAACCAATAAGATAATTCAATGAAGAAGGATTCTGCAAAAACAATTTTTTGTTAGTAATATTTATTCCAAGTGGGTGTTAGCAGATGAGACTTGACAGATGAATTTGGAGTCTCTTACCCAGAGTCCACCAGCATTTTGGATTGCACTAGTGTGGCAAGACTTTCAAGTAATTTGGATAGAGTACTTGGTAATGTGAAATGTAAGCAAAAAAGGGCCTCAATGAAATGGATTGACTGGACTGGCTCAAGTAGAGCAATTATTGTGAGAATGACACGGGGCCAGGAAGTGTTGTGTTCTGCTGTAAGTAGAGTCTTTATGAGTTGTAACTGACTCAACAAAAATAACTATATACAGAAACCTAATGACCTAAATAGCTATATTTGCAACATACTGTTCTATAACTAAAGTTGATGATAGACATCTTTAAGGATTCTTAGGTCCATGGTATGGAGTGGGGAGTAATTTTTTTTTATATATTACTGCACTGGTGACATAAACAATGATATTGCAATGAAATGTATATACATGTAAATACTTCATTAATTTGAATTGGGCAATTTTGATTTCACAGCTGAACATAGTGTTATGATATTGGTACTTAAAACTGGCACTGAAAAATGTAAAGATTAATAGAAAAATTACTGCAAATGATCTAAAATGTTATTTTATTTGCTTAAAATGGCAATAAGTATCACAGGAGAGGAGACCACTGGTGGCATAGTTTATAAAGAGTTGCACTACTGACCCAATTACAATGTTGCCTGGTAATTCAAATGCACCAGCTGCTGTGAGAGAGAGACTGGACACCTGCTGGAGGGTCAGCTGTGAGTTAGTTCCTATTTGACCACAATGAGTTTGAGTTTTGAAGGTGAAATTAGAAACATAACACATCAGGGGCTTAACTTAGAATTATATCTGTCAAACTTGGAATTTTTTTATAACCAATAGAATATGGCAAAGATAATGGGATATCAATTTTACACAATTGAGGCTCCTTTTTGGCTTTGAAGATGCAAGCTGTCATGTGTAGAGAGTCATAACCACTGGCATTAGATTGTCACTTCCTGTGGAATGGAAGGTTTGAATTAGTTTAATTTTTAAGCTTTAATTTTTTTATTGTATTAAAAATAGAACACAAACCCATTTTAAGTACAGAGTTTGGTGGTATTAATAATTTTTTAAAAATTTTATATTGATTTATTTACAAAGTTCAAATAAATGGATTTTCACACCAGATCTTTTCCATGTCTTTCACCCCTCCATCAAATTGTTAGACCCCATGATTAACCTGTCTCCCCATCCCTTCTCACTCCTCTGCTTCCACCCCCACATCCCCTTGGATCATTATACTCATTCTACAATAATAGTTTTGCACAATATTTATCCTTAAGGGACTGAGTCCATTAACTCAGCATAGTGCTCTCCAGTCCCTTCCAAGTTAGGCGGTAATTTACAAAATCATTTCTCCTGCATGCTGTATAGTAAGTATTCCATCATGTGAATGTACCGTAATTTCTTAATCCATTCATTTTTGGTTGGACACCTGGGCTGTTTCCATGTTCTTCTGATGGTAAATAATGTTGCTATGAACAATGATGTACAAGACTCCTTTTGTGCTTCAAATCTCCTTTTCTCGGGGTATATTCCAAGCAGTGGAATAGCTGGGTCATATGAAATTTCTATATTCAGCTTTTTAAGGAAGCACCAAACTGCCTTCCAGAGTGATTGTGCCATTTTACAATCCCACCAACAATGTGTAAGAGTTCCTATCTCTCCACAGCCTCTCCAACAGTTATTACTTACTGTCCTATTAATCTTTGCCGCTTTTACTGGAGTGAGATGGTATCTCATTGTGGTTTTGATTTGCATCTCTCTTATTGTCAGTTGTTTGGAGTATTTCTTCACGTGTATGATGGCCATTTGAATATCTTCCTCAGTGAAATCTTTCCATGACGTTTGCCTGTTCTTTAATTGTTATCAGTCTTTTCCTTGTGGAGGCCCTGTAGGATTCTGTACACTTTTGTTATGAGACTCTTGTCTGTGATGGTATTGCCAAATGTTTATTCCCAGTCAGTAGGATTTTTTTTCCCACCCATCAATTTTGACCTCTTCAGACTGTGCATTTCCGGCTGTGCTTGGCAGTCTTTTTACGCCGTAGTTTAGGTCTTCTAAGCTTGATCTCAGTTTGTCTCTTATAAACTTTATGGTTTTAGGCTTTCATTCCCAGGGCTCTGATTCACCTTGTGATGATTTTTGTGTATGGTGTGAGATATGGATCTTGTTTCAGCTTTCTTCAGGTAGCAGTCCAATTTTGCCAGCACTATTTATTAAAGAAGTTGTCATTTCCTGATTTAATTGGTTTTATTTCCTTGTGGAATATCAGTTGACCAAAGATATCTGGGTCTATTTTTGGATTCTCAATTCTCTTCTATTGGTCTATGTGCCTGTCATTTTAACAGTGCCATGCTGTTTTTGTTACTGTCGCTGCGTAGAAGGTTTTGATGTCAGAGAGTGCTATGCCTCCCACTTCATTATTGTTTCTCAGAAGTGCTTTGATTTTTCAGGGTCTTTGGCCTTTCCAAATAAACTTGATAATTACCCTTTCAATCTTGGAAAATGTATTTGATATCTGTATTGAGATTGCACTGAATATGTAGATTGATTTGGGTAGGATTGTCATTTTCACAATATTGAGATTTTCTATCCTTGAACAGAGTACCTTTTTCCATTTCTTTAGGGTTTTTTGTTGTGTCTTGCAGAAATGTTCTGTAGTTTTCTTTGTATCTTATGACTTTTTAATCTCTAGTTATGTTCACCCCCAAGAATCTCAATTTGTGGTTGGCTATTGTAAATGGATTTTCATCTGTGGCCCTCGGCCAGGTTCAAACCGGCTTCCTGTCAAACATTCTTCTAGGTGGTATAGCACTGGTCTGTGTGTTGCTGTACAGAGGTAACTCGTGGTTGCTGTGATGCTGAAGACTGTGACAGTGATGTGCCAATTGTGGTAATGGGCACCCATGGTGGACAGTGTTGGCTGGAGCTTCCCAACTAAATCAAGCCTGGAAGCAGGAGCGGCATCACTTCCAAAATGGCTTGCCTCTGGAAACTCTATGTACGAACAGGGCTCAGGCGGTTCGTTCATAGGGTCGCTATGAGTCGTCTATGACCCGACGGCATCAAACAACAACAACAACAACAACATTGTAAATGGCATTGATTTCTTTATTTCCTTCTGTGAGTTCCCTTTGTTACTGGAGAGGAATCCCACTGATTTTTGGATATTGATCTTGTATCATGCCATTCTACTAAATTGGCCTACTACCTCTTAACAGGGTTGTTGTTGTTGTTGTTGTTGAGTCTTTGGGGTTTTCTGTGTAGACTGTCATATCATCTGCATATAGCGATAATTTAACCATCTCTTTGCTGATCTGGATACCTTTTACTTCCTTCTCTTGGCATACTGTCTTAGCAAGACCTTCCAGTACAATATTGAATGGAATTGGTGACAGTGGGCATGCTTGTCTGGTCCCTGTTAGCAAAAAAAAATGTTTTTAGTCTTTCTTCATTGAGAATGATGTTGGCTCTTGGTTTTGCATATAGGCTTTTCTCTACGTTGAGGAATTTCCCTTCTTTTCAGTTGGGTGGAATGCCTTTATCAGGAAGGAGTGTTGGATTTTGTCAAATGCCTTTTCTGAATCAGTTGCTGAGATCATACGGTTCTTATTATTTATTTTGTTAATATGGTGAATTGCATTGACTGTTTTTCTTATGTTGAACCATCTTACATACCTTTTATGAATCCCCCTTGGTCATAGTGAATTACTTTATTGATGTGTTTTTGGATTCTATTGGCTAGGTTTATGTTAAGAATGTTTACCTCTATATTCATGAGAGATATTGGTCTGTAGTTTTCTTTCTTGGTAATATCTCTGCCTGGTCTTGGTGTTAGGGTATGCTTGCTTCATAGAATGACTTTGCAAGTGTTCCTTTTTTTCCCTCTCTAATAATTTAAGTAGATTTGTTGCTAAATCTTCTCTGAATATTTGGCAAAATTAGCTCTGAAGCCATCTGGTCCAGGACTTTTCATATGTGAAATTGTTTTTATTACCTTTTTCTTCATTAGTAATAAGTCTGTTCAAGTGTTCTGTATCTGTCCTTGTCAATCTGGGGAGGGCAGGAGTTTCAAAGAATTAGTCCATTTACTCTTGTTGTTGTTAAGTGCCATCAAGTTGTAGGCGACTCATAGCCACTCTATGAATGAAAGATCTGAACACTTGTATAACTTTCATTGTTTCTCTTAGTTCATAGGATTTCCAGAGGCAGGCAATTTTGGAATTTGATGCCACTCCTTCTTCCAAGCTTGTTTTAATAAGGAAGCGCCACCAAACACTGTCCACCATGGGTAACCATTATTGTATTTGACACATCAGGGTCACAGTGTTCAGCATCACAGCAACCAGAGCTAACTCTTTACAGCAAATGGAAAGACCGGTGCTATATGGCATAGAAGAATGTTTGACCAAAAACAATTACAAACTAGGCCTGAAGGCCTCTGGCCAGAAGGCCCAACCAAATTTAAGAACCAGAGCATGGTTCAAACTCCATGAGCTCCATCATTCCAAATTCCTCCATAATCAAGCATTCCTACTGGCTCTCACTACCCAAAACCACCCATCTGGGAGCATTCTGCTGCTTCCCCAGTTTCCTCCTATTCTGCTGCCACATGTTTCCTCATAGAGTCTATCTTCTTGAATGATTTTTTCAGCATATAGACTGAATGAATACACATGGAAAGGGATACATATATAAACAAAAGATGAACAAAGGTCTGAAGCCTTTCTATAACTATGATAATTTCCCCAAGTTTATAGACTTTCCAGAGGCATTTGGTTTAGGATGTGAATGCCACTCCTGCTTCCAAACCTGAGAATCTGTGAGCTCCACCAAACACTGCCCTTGATGGGTACCAATTATGGTGTTTGACACACCTATGGCACAGTTGTCCATCATCACAGCGGGGTTTCAAATTTATCAGAACATAGCTTTTCGTAGTATGCTAATATTTTCTTATTTTATCTGGTTCTGTTTTGATGTCACTGCTTCCATTTTTTAATCGAGTTATCTGTGTCTTCTTTTCTTTTGTTAAGTTTTCCACTAGTTTGTCAATTTTATTTGCCCTTTCAATAAGCCAGCTCCTAGTCTTATTGATTGTTTCAATTTTTTTTCTGTTTTCTGTCTCATTGTTTTCAGTTCTTGTCCTTATAATTTTCTTTTCTTCTAGAGGCTATAGAATCAGAATGTTTTTTTCCCTATTTGATGAAATGTTGAGTTAAATTGTTGATTTTTCTTCTTTCTTCCTTTTATTATTTGTGTACCTATTGCTATGAACTTCCCCTTGTGAACTGTCTTAGATGCATCCCAGAAGTTTGGTATGTTTTATTTTCAATTGTTTCAAGGAAGTTTTTTTAATTCATACTTTATTTCTTTTAAAACCCAATCATGTTCTAGCAGAGAGTTATTGAGTGGTTTTGTAAGTTTTAATTTCTGGTTTTATCACATTGTGATCTGAGTAGACACTTTGTATTATTTCAGTGCTTTTTTAATTTGTTGAAGCTTGCTTTGTGTCCTAATATGTGATCATTTCTGGTGAATGTGCCATATGAACTTGAGAAGAAAGTGAATTTTGTTTTAGTTGTGTGCACCACCCTGAATATATCCACAAATTGGCTGATTTTATAGTTTACATCTTCTGCATCTTTGTTGAGTTTCTTTTGAGTTTACCTATCCTTTGGTGATAGTGGTGTTGAAATCTCCTACCACTATCGTGGTGCTCTATTTCTTTCTTCAATTCTGTTAACTGTTGTTTTATATTTTTTCAGGTCTGTAATTTGGCACATAGTATGTTATGCTTTTCCTTATCTTTTATAGTGGTTTTATTCCAAAATCTATTTTATCAAAGATTAATATTGCCACTCCTGGTTTTTTGAGGTTACCATTTGCTTGGCGTATTTTTCCCAGCCTTTGATTTTGAGTCTGTCTTTTTTTTTCTTTTTTTCAGATGTGTCTCTTTTAGGCAGCACATTGATGGGCTTTTTCCAATCACATTAAGTGTGATTATTGTCAGGCCAGGTTTTACTTTTGCCTTTTTGCTGGGTTTCTTTTTCTGTTGTTTCTGGTGACTATGGTCTGTGCACTTTCCTTTGGCATTTCTTAAGTTCCTTCTTTTCGGCAAAGGATCTAATTTCTCCTTCATATTTGATGGAAAGCTTTGCTGGGTAAAGGATCTTTTGCTGGCAATTGTTTTCTTTCAACTTTCTGTATATGCTTTCCCATTGTTTTCTAACTCAAATGGTGTCTGCTGAGAAGTCAGAACAATAGAATTGTTTCCCTTTTGTATGTGACCCTTCGTTTTTCTTCAAATGCTTTTAGAATTTTATCTTTATCTTTTAATTTGGAGAATTTGATTATGATCTGTCTTGATGTTTTTCTTTTTTGAGTGTAGTCTATTATATGTTTGCTGTGCTTTTTTTTTAAAAAAAATCTCTATTATCCTAATAATTTCCTTTCTTCCACATCCTCTATTCCCATACCTTTATTCCCTTCCCCTTTTGAATTTTTATACACATCTTACTAGTTGTTGTTTCTATGCACTGTCAGATCTCTTACAACTCATAGCTACCCTGAAACCTGCTCTATCCTGTACCAACTTTACTGCCTTTAACACACCTACCCTCATTACCTTAGTCACTGTATCAATCCATCTCATCAATGGTCTCCCTCTCTCCATCCCTCCACCATTCCAAGCATGATGCCCCTTTCCAAGGACCAATCCCTCTTTGCAACATGCCCAACGTATGTCAGATGAAGCCTCTGAATCCTTGCCTCCAAGGAGCAAGCTGGCTTCATCCTCTCTAGGATGAAGCTATTTATTTTCCTGGCAGTCCATTGTGTATTCAACACTCTTCTCCAGCACCACAGCTCAAAGACATCAATTATCTTTCTATCATTCCTAGTCATTGTCCAGCTGTCTGATGCACAGTACCCTTCTATTTTTACAATAATGGTCTTAAGTAGTATTTGTCCTTATGAGACTGAGTTAGTACACTGGTTAGTGTAATGGTCTCTAGACTGACTCACTCTCCCATGTTAAACAGTATTTTATGAAATTGTTGCTACTTAGGGCTGTATAGTATTCTACTGTATAATACTAATTTTTTTAGTCCATTTGTTTGTTGATGGAGTTTTGAGTAGATTCCATTTTTTGGCTATTGTGAATAGCACTGCTATGAACATAGGTATACAAATCTCCATTTATGTCTCAGTTCTATTTTCCTTGGAGTATATGCCTAGCAATGGAATAGCTGGGTCATCTGAGATTTCTACATTTAGATTTTTGAAGAAATGTCAAACTGCCTTCCAAAGTGGTTGTACCATTTTACAGTCCCATTTGCAGTGCATGAATATTTGATGAAATTTTCATACATTCTCGTAATTTTATAAAGCATTCATAGAAATTCGTGAATTAACATCTTAGATTGAGATAATTTTAATTTACTAGTATTTCAAGTAAGTATGTCAGGCTGCCTGAGTGTTTATTTACAGATTTTAGGTTTAATTTTAGACTTGAAACAGAGATTGCAATATGCAAGTTAACCCTAATCTAATCATTTATTACCTCCATCAATGTTAGCCAAACGTGAATTAGACATAGAGAAAGGTGAAAGCGATTGGGAGAGCCACATGGGACGGATATAATTTCAGTTGAGACTTCTACCCTTAAGGATTATAAGGCAAAGAGAAAGATGAAATTAAATATTATGGTCTTTGGATGCAATTGCCATTGAGCCTGAAACCTGCCATTATTCATTAAGTGGCCCAAATCCCTTTTTGATACTCTGGCTCCATTGAAAAGCCACAGCAGGAACAGACTTGCTTGTCTCAATACTGCTCTGAATACAAGAAGCAAGTGAAGCAAGTAACCCTTCACCTTGCTTCGTCTTCACGCTTGAAAAACACTGAGTGCACATGTACTTATAACTTGTTAGTCAAATTTGTGTCTTCTAGGTTGCAACACCCCCATGATACATCTTCAAGGATATGAACATGTACGGCCAAGCACAATCAATAAGAATGCATCTAAATTCCAAAATCAATCTCCATAATAGTCTATGTGTTTCCTACTGCCAAAGGGGCCCTTTAGAGTAGTGAGAGAAGATCTTCACCCTGAAACCCACAGCGTCCCTTTTCAGCAGGAAGTAGCTAAGAGAATACGCCATCCCCTTTTCCTTATGAATCAGGGTGAAGTCTGTCTCAGGAAGGAGTGATAGGGAATGGCAAAGGACACACTGACAAAGAAGATTAATCAGAACTGGCTTTGACAAGCACTGTGGCATTTGGACAAGAACAAACTGGGAGGAGGGCAGAGAGAATAGTGCAACAATGCATGAATGGAAATCCAAAATCTCTGTAAATGTTTATGAAAATTAATAAAATTATAGAAAAAAAAAAAAGAAAAACACTGAGTGCAACAGGATCTTGCATATAGCCTGAGAGGGAGCGCAGAAGTCAACAAAGCAGATCTCACCTTCATTCAATAGAGCCTTATTGATAAGCTCTGATTAACTTTTTAAACTAGTCACACAGAGACGCCTCAGAAACTTTACATCCTGCACACAAATTGAAAGAACAACTTACCAAGAATGAAAACTGTCCGTAGAGTTTTATATTTAAGAATCAGTTGGGTTATTTGTTTTAAATTGTTGTTATTATGTGCCATAAAGTCACCTGTGACCCGTAGTGGCCCTATGTACAGCAGCTCTGAACCCTGCCCTGTCCTGTGATAGTCTCACTGATTCCAACACACCAACCACCTTTGTCCCAGTTACTGTATCAATCCATCTGATCAATGGTCTTTCTCTCCTGCACTGTCCCTCTACCCTTCCAAGCATGATGTTCTTCTCTAAGGTCTGGTCTCTCCTGCCAACGTGCCCAAAGCATGTGAGATGGAGTTTCAAAATCCTAGCCTCCAAAGAGTAACTTGATTTCCCCCTCTCCAAGGCCGACCGATTTGTTTCCTTGGTGGTCCATGGTATGATCAAGACTCTTCTCCCGCGCCACAACTCAAAGGTATCAATTTCTTCTTCTGTCATCATTAGTCATTGTCCAGCTCCCTAATGCATAACAACTAACTGCAAAGACCATGACTGGGATTAGGTGCACCTTAGTCTCTAAACTGGTATTGTTGCTTTTCAGTACTCTGGAGGGGTGTGGAAATTATCAAACACAATATCACTAATTTCACATACTAGCAAAATCCTGCTCAAGATCATACAAAAATGACTGAAATAGTTCATTGACAGAGAACTGCCAGAAGCACAAGCTGGGTTTAGAAGAGGTTGTGGCACTGGAGACATTTATCACAAATGTCAGATGGATTGTGGCAGAAGGCAAAGAGTACCAGAGGGATATCTATCTGTGTTTCATTAACTATGCAAAGGCATTTGACTGTGTAAATCACAAGAAATTGTGGCTACCTTGAGGAAAATAGGAATCCCAGAACACTTGATTTTGCTTATGTGAAACCTATACTTGGACCAGGAAGCAGTGCTCAGAACAGAGAAAGGAAACACTGCATGTTCAAAATCAGGAAAGAAGTGCGTCAGGGATGCATTCTGTCTCCATATCTTTTCAATCTATATGCAGAACAGACTTCAGGAAACTGGGCTTTATGAGGAGGAATGTGACATCAGGATTGGAGGAAAACTCATTAACAACCTACATTATGTATCTGACACAACCTTGCTTGCTGAAACTGAGGAGGACCTGAAGCACTTGCTGTAGAAGGTCAAGGACTGCAGTCTCCAACATCAAGAAGACAAAGATTCTCCCCACTGAACCAATTGTCTATCTAATAGATAGAGAAGAGATTGAGCTTGTTAACAATTACAGCTTGCTCGGCTTCACATTCAACACTTTTGGCACCAACAGTCAGGAAATCAGAAGACACATTGCTGTAGAATCACCTGTGACTCACAGCGACCATATGTACAACAGCTCTGAAGTTTGCCCTATTTTGAGCCTGTCTCAGTGACTCTGACAGATCTGCCTTCATTACTCCAGTTACTGTATCAATCCACCTCATCAAGGGTCTTCCTCTCCTGTACTGTGCCTCCATCTTCCAAGCCTGATGTCCTTCTCCACGGACTTGTACCTCCTGGCCACATGCCAAAAATAAGTGAAACGAGCTTCAAAATCAATAAAAACTTGGTTTAAGCCTCTCCAAGACAGACCTATTTGTTTTCATGGCAACCCAAGACTCTTCTCCAGCAACACAACTCAAAGGCATTGATTTTTATTTTTTTTTTGGTCATCCTTAGTCATTATCCAGTTTTCTGATCATAGCCAGTAATTGTGAAGATCATGGCCTAGATCAGATGCACCTGAGTCTCCAGACTGACATTGTTGCTTCTCATTACTCTGGAGAGGTCCCTAATAGCATATTTTATCAGTGCAATTTGTCTTTTGATTTCCTTAATACTGGTGCTGGAAGTATTGATTTTGGAGCTGAGCAAGCTGTAATTGTTAACCTCAGTCCCTTCTCCATCTATCATTTGTTGATGTTGAACTATAATCCATGTTGAAGACTACAGTCCTTGACCTATTGCAACAAGTGCTTGAATCTGTTCTGCATGTAAATGGAAAAGATATGGAGACAGGATGCATCCTTGACACACTTGTTTCCTAATTTTGAACCCTGCAGTGTTTCCTTTCTCTGTCATGGGCACTGCTTTCTGGTCCAAGTATAGGTTTCTCATAAGCACAATCAAGTGTTTTGGGATTCCTATTTTCCTCAAGGTTAGTCACAATTTATTGTGATCCACATAGTCAAATGCCTTTGCACAGTCAACGAAACCCAGATAGACATTCTTCCGGTAGTCTCTGCTTTCAGCCAAGATTCATCTGATATTGGTGATAATGTCTCTAGTGCCACAACTTCTTCTAAACCCAGCTTGTAGTTCTGGCAGTTCTCTGTCAATGAACTGTTCCAGTCATTTTGGGATAATCTTCAGCAGGATTTTGCTAGTATATTAGTGATATTAATAATTTTTTAGTGATATTCAATAATTTCAGACTCTGTTGAGTCACCTTTTTTTTGAATAGGAATAAATACGTATTGCTTCCAATCTGCTGGCCAGGTTTTTGTCCTCTAGATTTCTTGGCACAACCTGGTGGGCACATTCAGGAAAACATCTGTTTCTTGAAATATGTCAGTTGTATTTCATCAAGTCATGGGGCCTTATTTTTGCCAATTCCTTTAGAGCTGCCTGCACTTCCTCCCTCATCACCATTGCCTCTTGATCATATGTTGTTACCAATGAAATTCTTCTGTGTCAACCAATTCTTTTTGGTACAGTGATTCTGTATCTCCTTCTATCTTCTTAATACATAAGATTTCAATTGAATGTTACATGTATTTTAGTCTCTTATATACAATTATTTACTTAATATATACTTTGAGTCCCAGATTTAGCTATTTGTCTACTTGATTGTTTACTTTGGTTACTTAATGAATAACTCAAGCTAAACATTTTGAAAATGGAAATCTTATTTACCTACATGTTCTGATCTTATCCATGCCACTGAATCTATCTTTATCTTATTAAATGCCATCTCTATTAGTTCTCTAACGTTTGTGACCTGACTTTCTGCTTTATAATTACTGAACCTTTTGCCTGGAAGGATCCTTCTCCAGATAAACAAGTCTCATTCTTTCATGCATTATGTTTTCTGTTCAAATGTTACCTGGTCACAGATCTGACATTCTTCAAGACAGGAAAATCTCAGTAAGAAAGTAGATAAAGATATGGAACAAAGAAAAATATGAAGTTAATTTTTCTCTTGTAAGAAGTCTAAACAGAATAGTACCAAGCCAAATAAACAAAGTGGGGGAAAAGCATCTAAGATGTAACTGAGTTTATACAAAGGTTGTAAAATTCTTTTAGCATTGAAAAACTGCAAATTTTTCAATAATGTAAATCATCACATCATGGGATTAAAGAAATGTATGACCAACTCAATAGAAACAGTGCAGTCATCACATAAAACATAACATCTATTCAGGTTAAAAATGAGTTATCATTCCAGATATTGAAGAAAAACAGTTTTATCTTAATAAAGACATTTACAAATATGTAGAACACGCTTCATTTGTAATGGAAAAATGTTACAAGTATTTCCCTGAAAATTAGGATCAAGAAAAGAAAGCTCACTTCTACTGCATATATTCAATATTTACTGAGGAACATTGTCAGTGTTGTAAATAACAAAATATGGAAGAAATTATTTCATTCATGGCAGATTGATGGTTTACATTACTTACTAAAATAAATAAGTAAAGCAAATTGAGCACACATTAGACCAGTGTTTAAATACTAATCACATTTGTCAGCACCAGCAATAGTTTGAAACTGTTATTTTCAAAATAATGACATTTAAAATAACAAAAAATTTAAAATTCTTACAAAAATTTTATAAAAATTAAGCAGATTATTTTGAAGAAATTTTAGAACTTTATGGTAAAAGGCTCAATGTCAATCTGTATACTGAGCACAATATTTAAAAAGCTAGACTATATGATGAAGACTGTGGTATCAGTTTGAAGAAATACTAATCAGCAAACCGTATTATACAGATGACACATCTTGTTTGTAAAGTGTGAAGAAGACTTAAAGCACTCACCAAAGGAGATCACACTAAAGCCTTTAATATGGAATACATCTCAGCATCAAGAAAACAAAAATTCTTACCACTAGACCAGTAGACAACATCAAGAGAGATAGAGAAAAGATTGAAGTAAATTGCATGAGAGGATATTGCCTACCTTTTCATCACAGACTGTTGGTGGAGAAGAATAGATGCCTTTGGCAATTGAAATATCTTCAATATTCTTTGAGCATACAAAAATTCAAAGGCATCTATTCTTCTAAGAACTAGCAAACTTGTCTTGGAAGAAGTGTAGATAGAGTACTCTTTAGTGGCCACAATGGTGGGATTTGATTTCACATACTTTGGCATGCTATCAGGAGCAGTTATTTTGTGGAGAGGGGCACCATGCTTGGAAAAATAGAGGGTCAACCAAAGAAAGGAAGACTCCCAATGAGATGGCCTGACTTGACTGCAACAGTGCATTAAACACAGGAGAGATTTTGAGAATGGCACAGGTCCAGGCAGTGTATCCTGTTGTAACTGGGATCATTTTGAATCTGAACTGACACAATGCCATCTAACAACAGCAAACTATGTTATTATTGTTGTTATGTGTCGGCAAGTTACCTCTGACTCATACTGACCGTATGTATAATAGCCCTAAACCCTGTTCTATTCTGTGTCAATCTCACTGTCTCCGACACATCTACTCCGATTACCCCAGTCACTGAGTCAATCCATCTCATTGAGGGTCTTTGTCTCCTGCACTGTCCCTCCATACCCTCCTAAGCATGATGTCCTTCTCCAAGGACTGATGCCTCCTGGCTGCATGTCCAAAGTATGTCAGATGACGCTTCAGAATCCTTGCCTCAAAGAGCAGCCTGGTTTCACCCTCTCCAGGACAAACTTGTTTGTTCTTCTAGAAATCCATGGTATATTCAATACTCTTCTCCAGCACCACAACTCAAAGCACACTATGATACAATAAATTTCTATTTATTAAAGCCATTTACTTGGCATTTCTGTTATAGCAGCAATAGATAACCAAAATATATCCATATAACATATTTATCTCAGTATTTATATTTATATCTTTGTCCATATCTATGTTCATATTCATATCTATACTATGCCTATGCCCATACCAGTACCTATATCTATACCTGTACCTGTACCTATATGTATACCTGTACCTGTACCTATACCTATACCTACCTATACCGGGAAGCTCTGATTACCCAATAAATACAGAGTTGTGAATCCCCCAGTGCTCCACAGGGGAAGACAGACTATTTTTGCCTTGTGATTTCTGCTTCTGAAACGCCAGTAGAGGGTCAGCTATGAGTCAGTTGTAGCTCAATGACAATGATTTGTTTGTTTGGTGTATACCTGTACCTATAACTATACCTATACAGGGGATTTCTAGTGGCCTAGTGGTAAGGAGGTGAAATGCGAACCCAATGGCAGAGGTTTGAATCCACCAGCTGCTTGACTGGAGAAAATGAGCAATCTCTTCTCACATAATTTATAGCCTTTGAAAACTTGTTGGAGGGTTAGCTGTAAGTTGGTTCTGAGTTGATAGTAATGAGTTGTTTGTTGAGTTCATACTTATATTTATGTCTATACATATTCACTGCCCCCCAGTTAATGTCCATTTGTGGTAATCCTCCGTTGGATTTCTGAGGCTGTAAGTCTTTACAGTAGGAGACTTCCCACCTTTCTCCTGAGGAGTGTCTGGTGGGCTTAAATAATCATCTTTGGGGTTAGCGACACAGCACACAACTACCACACTATGCCACCATGACTGTCTGTTTATAAGTATATAAAACTAGTCAAGATTAGTAATAAGTAATAATATTGGAGAGGAAAAAAATCTCTCTACTTCAGTAAGTTTCGGGAACATCCTTATTTTGTTCTTTCTTATATTTGTAGTATTTTTGGTTGGTTTTAAAAAATTTTTAAATTTTCAGATAGTTTGGGATATATTTGTATGTACCTGACAAATTCCATAATTTATTTGGACATTCTTTAACATCTTGCCATAAAATAATCTTCTTCCATATCACTCTATAATTTCTTCAAAAGGATCGATCTTTCCAGATTTTTAGACGTTCAAACTTTTTCTTTAAATTTTTATTTTGTATTGGTTTGCTTACAAAGTTCATGTGTGTGTATGTATGTGTGTGTGTGTATAGTTTCACACTATTCATCATTGACATTGTGTTTCATACAGTCATTTCCCATTCATACTTTTTTGAAATTTTCTATGTCATATACTTTTGAAAAATTACAAACCCAAATTATTGCTAGTGTTGAGAACTGTGGTTGATGGTTGAACATTGTTTTTATATTTACTTGAGTTTCCTTACTTTCTTAGCTATTCTAATAAATAATCAATTGCAAATAATGAACATTTTATTGCTTCATTTATAATTGACATGGATTTTTCATCCATACATACCAAATATCTTTCTTTGCTACAATGACAAGGGTTTTCAATAAAAGATGAATGTGTGTAACAATAATATATACTCAAGCTCATTGCTATCGAGTCAGAACTGACTCATAGTTAACATAATCTATTTTCTGAAGACTATCAAGGGAGATATTTCCCATCTTTCTGGAGGAGATTGTCCATCTTTCTTCTGTGGAGCAACTCTCTGAAGACCATGCCACCAGAGTTCCCGGTGTGTGCAATAATAGTGGACATTTTGTTTTGATCTTAATCACCAAGGAATTGTATCCAATGTTTCTTGCTTATTGGATAGCAATTCACTAATCTGTGGTGATTCAAAGACAGCTATCCTTCTTCAGTTTTCCTTATTCATTGGCCAACTTTAGATACAAATGAAGCAATTTAAAATACCATGATTTGACTCAAGTGCACTCTAGCTTTTAAAATGATATCCTTGCTATGTGCTGCTTTGAAGAAGTCTTTGACAGAAGATTTTATCAATGCAACATGCCATTTGATTTCTTGACTGCTGCTATCATCAGTATTGATTGTGGAGACAAGTAAAATGGCAACCTCAGTCTTCTATCATAATATTGATTACTGGTCTAGTGGTGAAATGTTTTTGCTTTCTAGATGTTGAGATGTTGAAGATGGTGGTGGTTGTGTACTGTAGAGTCAGAAATGACCCATAGCTGACTTGCTAGCAGGTTTTCAGAGGAAGTAAATCTTAGGAGAGGGGATTTTCCATCCTTCTTCCACAGAGAAGCTGGTGGATTTGAGCCACATACCTTTGGAATTGCAGCACAGCCTCTTACCATTAGGCCGCCACAGCTCCAAGTGAAGGTATTCTTTGATAATACTTCTCTGATGAAGCACCACTTCTAATCTTGTTCATTTTATATAAGCAAGGTTGTGTCATTTGCATAACACAGATGAATTATATTGTAAACTGATGCCACATTCTTCCTCATATAGTGGAGATATTTAAACTATTTACTAATCATATATTGTAAACTGATGCCACATTCTTCCTCATATAGTGGAGATATTTAAACTATTTACTAATCATACTGATTCAATAGTAATGGAGAAAAGAGAGAATCCTGATACACACCTTTCTTGATTTTAAACCATGCAGAGTTCCCTTGTTCTGTACAGATAACTGCTTCTTGGTCTATGAATAAGTCTGGCAAGAGCACAATTAAGTGTCTTGGGATTCCCATTCAGTGTTAGCCATAATCCACACAGTCAAATTCATTTATGTAGACAATAAAATACAAGTACTTATCTCTCTATTTTTCTCTGCTTTCATCCAAGATCCTTCTAATATCAGAAATGGTACACCTTATTAAACTGTCTCTCTTAATTTCTGGAAGTTTCCTGTCCATGTACTGTTCCAGTCAATACTTTTGAGTTGTGGTGTTTGTGAAGAATATTGAATATCCCATGGACTTCCAGAAAAACAGACAAATGTGTCTTGGAGGAAGTACAAGCCCAAGTACTGCTTAGAGGCAATAACAGTGAAACTTTGTCACACATACTTGGGGCATATTATCAGGCAGGGCTGGTCCTTGGAAAAAGACATGCAGGGAAAGAGAGAGAGTCAGTGGAAGAGAGGACTCAATAAGCCAGATTTACAGAATGATTACTACAATGGGCTTGAGCAAAGCAGAGATCATGAGAACAGCACAGGAACGGGCCAGGTTCCCATAGTTTTTCATAGGGTCTTTACGAGAGTAGCTGACTGTCTGACACCTAGCAACGAAAGAAGCAATTCATGGTATGAAGTGGTTATATTATTACCTAGAATATCACCATCAGTAGGGCTCTCTGGTTGTGCAGTGCCTAGAGAACTGTGGTGCCAGCCCAAATGATGTGCCTTTCTGAATCCACCAGATTATCTGTGAGAGAAAGACTATCTCCTTCTGTGTGATTTATAGCCTCTGCAAATACACTGGAGGGTTAGCTGTGCATCAGTTCTGACGATGGCAAATAGTGTTATGCTTTTTTTTATAGATTAAGAATTAGAGAAGTGAAGGTGATTGCATGGATTTTTTTTCTACAATTTTTTTTCAAGATAAAATGTTTACGGAAGTTGGTTGATTGGCCCTACTGACACTTATCACAGTGTTAAAAGAAAGAGAGAAGCTCAAAGTTTCTGCTCAAGTCATTGCTAAAGCTTGCCACTAACGATCTCAAAAGATTTTAGTTGTTCCTTTAAAGACAGCCTTATGTCTCATAGTATCAGAGCTAACGTTGCTGAGACCCAAATGGAAAATCTGATTGTAAGAGTGCTTGAATTACAATGTCAACACAAATTCCAACATCAAATGGTGCCTGAAGTTAAATTGAGGGTATTGATTAGACATAAATGAGGTCCTGAAGCTTGAGATGAGCACATATAAGCAGACAATTAGGAAATTTGAGAGGCTGAGCCTCTAAGTTCTGTTTAACACGACCTCCTAATGGAACCAGCTCTCCTATCCACACTAATAAACTCACTTGTTCTTAATGAGGTTTTTTTCTGAGATACCACCTGTGGCAAGATGTGGGCCATTGCCTAAGGCATTTCTTGAGGCAGGTGTCTTACAAAGCAGGAACATTCTCTAGGACCCATTTTTGTTCTTAGAACTATAACTAGAGTTAAATTCTAGTGAGTCTCAAAAGGTGAAGTACAAACTATAACCCAGGAAGAGATAGACTGCACAACAAAAGAAATGCTTGATATTTCAAATGTTTTCATACAGAAACCTCGAGAATAGGTGTGAGAATGATTAAAGGTGTGAGATGATGCTTCAGGTAATATAAATTACATCAGTCTAAGTTTACTGATTTGGGCCCACAGATTCTTATTTAATGCTTCAGCTCAAGAGGTTAAGAAAGGATCTAATAACTTACTTGGTTGCTATCCTGAAGTATAGATTATTAGATGGCCTTTACTAAGTCAAATTGAAGTACCACACTTGGATACATTGTAGAAGAAGGTGGTCAAAGGTTAGAGAAATTCCCATGTTAGAATCAGTTTATCATGTTAGACCATGGGCCCACATATGGAATGCTAAGAGGATATACCTTTTCACAACTACTGTATGGAATTAATTTGTGAAGAGATATCTTTGAAATCTGCTGTAATTGCCATTCTATATAAGCCATATTTGGTAGGGAAGCTGCCTTTATATAATTAAGATACTTCACTACAATGGGGCTGGCTAGATCCCATGATAGTATAGGGGCCATACAGCTGTGCTTAGTAAGACATGGTGGGCTTGGTTACAATGATGGGCAGCAGAATAAAAGAAGTAATCTCCTGAAGTGTATGGATTTATGTTGGTAGTCATGGCACCTCTAGGAGTTAAACTGATGAGAAAGTTACCAATTATTTACTAGATTTGTACAAGTAGAGGAGTTTAGGTCAGATGAATGGGAGGTTAACAGAACTATCAAAATAAAAAGTCATAGCAACTTAATTAATTCCCAGACTTAAGCCAGTTTACAGATTCATAACCCTTTGAATGAAGGGCGTATCAGATCCTCTTTAAGGAAGGAGGTGATTATACTGCCAAAAATTTGTTGTTGCTATGTGTCGTTGAATCACATGTGACTCATAGCTACCCTATGCACAACAGCTTAAACCCTGATCTTTCTTGTGCCAATCTTATTGTCTCTGACACATCTCCCCCCATTATCCCAGTCACTGAATCAATCCACCTCATCAAGGATCTTCCTCTCCTGTGCTGTCTCTCTACCCTCCCAAGTCCTCTCCATGGAATGGTCCCTCCTTGCAAAATGTCCAAAGTATGTCAGATGAAGCTTCAGAATCCTTGCCTCCAAGGGGCAGCCTAGTTTAACCCTCTCTAGGTGAACCTGTTTGTTCTCTTAGCAGTCCATGATATATTCAATACTCTTCCCCAATACCACAGCTCAAGGGCATCAATCCGTCTTCTATCATCTCTAGTCATTGTCCAGCTCTCTGATGTATAGTAAGTGGTTGCAAAGATCATGGCCTGTACCAAGAGCATCTTAGTCTCCAGACTGACATCATTGCTCTTTAGTACTTTGTATAGGTCTCTGACAGCATACTTTCCATATGCAATACGTCTTTTAATTTCCTGGCTTTTGGAACCAAGAGTGTTGATTGTGGAGCCAAGCAGACTAAAGCTGTTTACAATCTTAATTTCTTCAACATCCATCACGATACTGCCAATGTATATGCAGTTAATGGGTGTGTTTTTTTTTCTCACCCTTTCCCAAATTGACCTTTATGGTATTTTACAAGAGTGACTGGCCATTGACTAAAAGAAAATTATCAGATTTTTCAAGAATTATTAACACTAATTCCAGGAAACTCAAAATGTCGCCATGACATTTTGAAAAACCTCCCAGTCAGAGTAGGAACATATGGAAATCAGTTTATTAAGGGTTCCTTAGTTCAGGCTCATCTCATGGTGGACCCAGTGGATCTTAGAACCCATCCTGTAGTGATTTACCCAATTCCATAATAATAATTGTAATTGCTGTTAGGTGCCATCGGGTTGATCATGACTTATAGTCACTCTTTGAAGAGCAGATATGAAGCCTATACTATCTTGTGCCATCGTCACCATCTCTGACACATTTGAGCCCATTACTGCTGTCACTTTATCAATCCATCTCATTGAAGGTCTTCCTCTCTTTCACTGACCTTTCCACCTTTCCAAGCATTATGGTAGAAATATTCAATAACTGGAAGAACCCATACCCTAGATCTGTGACCTGTGGAGTAAGGGCTGTTATGATAAGGAAAAACCAAGTAATTAGAACTACCTGTACCCAGGAAAACAGTAAATGAAAAACAGCACTGAATTCCCAGAGGACTTACAGGTATTTTACCATCAAGGACTTGAAAGATACAGAGATTGTGATTCTCATCACTTTCTTATTTCATTTGCTTATTCAGACTGTGCTAAAAGTGGGTGGGTTATGGAGAGTGACAGGCAATTAATTATCATAAACTTAACCAGATAGTGATTCCAATTTTAGCCATTCTTCCAGAAATGATTTCATTGCTTGAGCAAATGTATACATCTCCTGGTACCTAGTGACTCACGATGTCTCCGGGGAATCATATTTAGCAAGATTGGGGTGATGCTTCCCAGGAGGCTGTGTATACTCTAAATTAGCATCCAATATATTCTCCCAAAACTGGTATTCACAGGTCCAGAATTCAAGGAGTGGACATGGAGTGGCATTGTTTTGAAACAGGGCGTATGAAAACACATACTGTTTGTTTTCGTAGTTGCAATATGATTTTATTTCACCTTGCTCATGTCTAATCTGGGCAGTTTTATCAAGACTTTCTATTTGTTTTGGTATAGAATTAATGAAATTGTTTCTTTCATTTAGACTTTACTTGGGATGAGTCTGACTTCTCTTAGGAGATATGGTTTAAGAGTTTTTTGTAAATATTTTCATAGCCTTAAAGCATGGAGTTGGGAAGAGAAGAACTCAGGGCTAAATACTTCCTCATCATGGGAACTGAACATGATTTATCTCTGAAGGTCCTATACCAGCAAACTTCGCCATCTATCAGGAAAAAGGACTTTTAAAAACATTTTTAATTTTTTAATTGTGATTTAAGTGTAAGTTTTTTCATTCGCTCATTCATTCACATACATTTTGTCCCTTCCCCTCCCCTAATTAATTTTCAAATCCATGTTCTGTTGCCATAAAAATGATGTCTAATTGCCAATTCCTTCCACCTTTGAAGCATTGGTTATTCTTTTCCTGCTCCCCCACCGGATGAATCATAATTTTTCTCTCCATTCATTTGTTGATGGGAACTTGGGCTACTCCATTTTTTTTATTGTTGTGAATAACACAGCAATAAGCATGGACGTTGTTATGTGCTGTCGACTTGCCTGAGACTCATAGCCACCCTATGTAAACAGCCCTAAACTCTGCTCTATCCTGTGCCAATCGCACTGCCTCTAACACACTCATCCCGATTACCCCAGTCACTGAATCAATACACCTCATAGAGGGCCTTCCCCTCTTGCGTCCCTCTACCTTCCCAAGCATGATGTCCTTCTCCAAGGACCTGTCCCTCCTTACAACATGCCCAAAGTATGTCAGATGAAGCCACAGAATCCTTGCCTCCAAGGAGCAACTTCAGTCACAAAAGGACAGGTGTTGCATGGTACCATTGTTGTAGAACGGGACTTCAGGGTTGGAGTGAGACTGAGATAAATTATGTATACTGCATTGAAACAGATGAGGGAGAGAACTGCTTGAAAGCAATATATGATTGGGTATGATGGTTATGACAAGAGTCCAAAATGGAGGTTGCATATTGGAGTGTACTCAGGGTGGGGGTGGGGGGGCGGTGGTGTAGGTGGATTAATAACAATGAAATAATTTTTCTTTTACTTTTCAAAGAGAAGAGCAAACGGGGGTGGGGATGGGGAGGAAGAAAAGTGCAACAATGAATGTATGGAAATTCTAAATCTCTGTAAACGTTTATTAAAATTAACTTAAAAAACTATATATATATAAAACCCATAAAATAAAAATAAAGCTTTTTCCTCAGTTGAAAAAAAAGAAGCTAGCAAATGTTTTCAAACCACCATATTGTGAGAAAAATTTGAGCATTAAAAAATGTAAATCAGGTATTTCTTCTGTAAGTTTGGGAAACATAAATTTAAAAGTTTATTTTGCTTGAAAAACAAATAAAGGTATGTATTCTCTGATTATGAGTGTGCCATAAAATTTTTAATTAGAACAAACGCACATATTTACAAATAATATCTATGTAGAGAATGAAAATATATCCAAAGGAGCATATAATCCTATGGTTAAGAAATATCACACTAAGAAATTATTTTGGGGAATGGGATGTTCTTGTTCACAGATAAGAATTTCCTGATTTAAATAGAATGTCCTGTCTCTCTCGCCAAGCATTTTACTGAGAGTCTTTAAAGCTGCAGTAGAAATTCAAAAGGACAAGGTAATTGATGGTTCCTTCAATTCAGTATGTCACTTGTTACCACAATAATTACACTCACTGTCCTCTTCATATTCTCTGCCTTTCACCTTGCCTCAAATATCAGAATCCACATTTGTTTTTCAAACTGATTTTATATATGAATTACTAAAGGAATCAGCTCATTTTAAGGCTCAGCTCATACTAACATAGCCCTAGTCTTTTTTTATTTTTCTTTGACTTAATCTTTATTTCAGAACTTCATATTATTGTTCTGTCTATCCACTCTCTTTGTAATGTATCATGCTATTCCTTTATGACTTGCTTTCATATTCAGAGAGACATGCAATGAATCAAGATCAATAATATAAAATGATAAAGCGGCTCCAAAATAGATAAGCAGCTAAAACAACAGAGAAAAACATGTAAGCCAGTAAAATAAATGCACATCTAGAGACTGCATTGTAATATAGTTTGATGGCTCAGATTTTCTTTCCCCAAGAAACAATGACCTCAAAATTAAGAAACAGCACAAAAGATCAAAAGAACAATAGACCATGAAATTTTCTCTTCCAAAAGGAAAGAATAGCTCACATTAGTGTCCTCTCAATATATTATTTTTATCCTTCACCTTAAATGAGAATTATGAAAGCCAACAAGAGAATTGCTTTTGCCACATTAAAAAAATAGAAGGGAAGTTGTAGGACTGGATTTGGTCTTAGGCTGTTACTTTGATGAAATAGTCCAAACTCAAGAGAGGTGCAATAGAATGTGGAAAACAATGAAAGTCATTTAAATTCTAGTACTAAACAAAGGTTAAGCAACAAAAGGAAAACCGTCAAAGGAAATAGAACATATGGGGCAGTTTTGTTCATTCCTGAAATACGTCATGTGAAGGGTGAAGGAATAAAATGTACTAAAAGTTTTTGTCTGAATCAAATGCAGTCAGTCAATGCCATTTCAAGTGTATCACATCATAATAAAGCCCATTGCAGGTGACTTGATTCCAACTCATAGCAACCTCAAGTCTAAAGGAGTTGACCTCTCCACAGAGTTTTCCTGGCTATAATCTTTATGGAAACATATTATCAGATCTTTTCCTCCCATTACTGCTCGATAGGTTCATGCTCCCAACCTTCAGATTAGCAGTCAAGGGCAAACCATTTGTGCTACCTTAAACCTTTCTTGCACATATCCTTTGCTGTCTAATCCATTCTTGCTGGACATATGAAATCTGTACCCACAGGATTTCCAAGACTGCAATCTTTAAAGCAGACTACCATCTTTCATCTGTGGAGCAACTGATGGATTCAGACTACTAACTTTCCTAACCATCAATAAATACAGGGAGCTGGGGTGGTTTAGTAGTAGAATTCACCCTTCCTCAGAGGGGACTCAGAATCGATTTCTGGCCAATGTCTTCAATGTGCACCCACTAACTGCATATTGTTATTGTTGTGTGCCATCAAGTCAGAACCAAATGGCTGACCCACCAGCAGGTTTTCAGAGGCAGTAAATCCCACAGGAGATTTCCTATCCTTTTCCCATGGAGAAGCTGCTGGATTCTAATAGTGTACCTTTGGCATATTCGCCCTATTAGTGTAGGCTTTTGTGTTACGATACAAAACCTGTTGCAGTAGCTTTTTCAAACTAAGACTAAGAAGAAAGGTCTGGCAACCTTCTTTAGAAAGTAAGTCAACAGAAATCTTGTGGATCAGAGTGGCTTGACTTTCAGTTCATTATGGGGCAGAAATGGGCAGTATTTTGTCTCACTGTGTGTGAGGTGTCCTGGAAGCAGGGGCTGACTCGATGGTAGCTGACAAGATTCACTGTGTGGTAACTCCAGTATAAATGCTAACAGTCCATAGTTCTGCCACTGATTTGCTCTATTACTCCTTTCTCCAATATATTCGCATCTATCTAACTAGAAGGGAGGGAAAGGACAGCTATTGTGGGAAATGTAAAATCATAGAGTAAAAATAAATAAATAAGCAAATCAAAGATCTATTTAAAAATATATTAAAGGTACTTTCAGGCATAAGTGACTTATCACTATAAAGAGACTACTTGTTTTAAAGTTGCTTCTTGTCCTTCCAGAATAGCTCTGGGATATTAATAAGCTTTCCTGGGAAGCCCATGACACATGGAAGGAAAAAAAAGGACTTTAAAAGGAATTCCCACGTTTAAATTAACATTGCCCTTCTAACTTCACAAGAAGCCATAAAATTCTAAATGGCTCATTTTCAGTTGGTTCTATGACCTGTACAATTCCCTGGGATTTTTATGATATATTAGAATTGAGAAAACAGTGAAAGGCATTTGGCCTAGAAGGAATATTGAGAAGTCTCTGTCTCTTATTAGTAATGCATTTATCATCATCTATATTTTCATGAATATTTTAGTGGCTGAGGGCTTATTATAATATGATGGGTAAGATCACCAAACGCCATCCTGATTCCTAACTGTAGATGTTAGAGGTTTTGTGTGTGTGTCCCTATAAAAGCTATGTTCAAGGAGTCCTGGTGGTGTCACGCACAATGTATTGTTGCTAAAATTCAACAGTCCTAATTCACCAGCTGTCCTGCAGGAGATCGCTCAGCAGTCTCCTCTTGTAATAGTTTACAACAAACTTCCTTATTTGTGAATGTGACTTTACTTGGAAATAGAGACTTGGCAGATAAAATTTTATTAAGATTAATTCATTCAGAAATAGTGCAAGCTCTGATCCAACATTACTAGGGTCCTTGTAGAAGATTCCGAGGCAAAATAACCTTGGGACAAGAGAGGAATTTGGAGTTTGGCTGTCACAGCCAAGTAACACGTTAGAGATATTAAAAACAGCAAGGGCTGAAAACATCTTGACTTTAGATTTCTAATCTTCAGTCTGTGAAGGAATGGACTTCCGTTTTCAGCCACCTAGTATGGCAGCCCTACTACCTAGTATGGCAGCCCTACTAATAAGAACTTGCACTGCAATCCCTAAGGCACGCAGTTTGAGGCCACCAGGGGCTCCGCAGGACAAGGATGGGCAGTCTCCATGAAAACCCACTCGAGGGTCAACTATGGGTCCGCTCCGACTCTACGGTACATCACCACCACCACCGCCACCACCACAACAACAACCAGAAGCACACATGTGGTAAGCACTTTTTTCTTACCCTAGGCAAGTGAGGGAACAAGGGAGCAATGTCAGAATTAAGTGAATACAAATGCAAAATTACTAAATTATCCCAGAATGAGTAAAAGCCATTTTATTCTGTCTTGGGACCGATAGAGATTAAAATACAAGTTATATTGAGTTACAAAAAAATAAATTCATTATTATCCCACATATGAGCAAATGACCAATAAAAAAAGAAATAGTACCCATTCCATTATCTTCTGATTTGTATTTAGGTCCCGAGATGGTACAACGAGGGTGTGCTTAAGAGACAAGGATAGCTAAACTTGACACACATGCATTTAGCATGTTGTTAGGAGGGCCAGTCCCTTCAAAAAGAAATTATGCTTGGAAAGGTGGAGGAGGGCCAGCGAAAGAGAAGACCTCCAATGAGATGGATTGACAGGACGTCTGTATCAACAGGCTCAAGTCCAGCAGAGGTGATGAGCACAGCACAGGGCAGGGCAAGGTCCTCAGCATTGTTCATAGAGTCACTGTGAGCTGTAGTCTACTCACCAGCTCCTAACAACAATGGGTGCTACAAATGTTTGAAATGTTACCAGCTGAAAGAGGTTCAAACTCACTCAGCACTTTTCAGAAAGACCTAGCCGTCTATATCCAAGGGGCCAAAGCCTTGAAAACTCCACGAAGCAGTTCCATTCTGCACAGATGAGTTTGAAATCAACTCAGAGGCAAACAACAGCAGCATTAGGTATTTATCACTACATAACAAATTACTCCCGAAGCATGGCAGCTTAAAACAAATATAAACATTTCTTTCACACCATTTCTGAGGCTCAACAATTCCTTGGAGAAGGACATCATGCTTAGTAGGGTGGAGGGACAGCGCAGGAGGGGAAGGCCCTCTATGAGGTGGATTGATTCAGTGACTGGGATAATCGGAATGGGTGTGTCAGAGGCAGTGCGATTGGCACAGGATAGAGCAGGGTTTAGGGCTGGTGTACAAAGGGTCGCTATGAGTTGCAAACAACTCGCTGGTACATGAACAACAACAACAAGGAATTGTATCACCAGCCTAAAGGTGGCGCTCATCTGCCAGTTTGAATCTACAGTGAAGAAAAAAGATGGGCAATCCCTTCCCATGCAGTTTACCGTTTGGACATCTACTGAAGGGTCAGCTATGAGTTGGATTCAATGCGATGGCAAGGAGTTCTAAGTTACAGCATTGAGGGGGCATTTATCTGAAAGATTGCCTGGGTTGAAGGATCTAATTCTAAGAATGGCCACTCAATGACTGGCAGGTCAGTGTTGGCTATTGGGTGGATGCCTCAGTCCTTCGCCATATGCAGATCTTTACCTGAAGTGGTTGAGATGCCCTTAAGAGATGTGGTATGTGAGTGATTTGCCCCCAATGAATGAGCCAATAAAATACAGGACAGAAGCTGCTTGTGTTTTATTATCTAGCCTTGTAATCCACTCATTGCCATTTTCACAGTATCTTGCTGGCTACATCAGGTTAACTCTAGCCATTGGGGAAACAGGGGCACTGGGGCATATCCTGGATGTGGGCTGCCACATTTGCAAGCTACAACTGCATAATATTTTAAAGTTTTAATATTTCAAAAATTAAAAGTGTGAATGAAACATCAAAACAGTATATATTCAGATCAGCATGCTCAGTTAGATTGGGAACTCGGTTTTACATTATTTCCTTAGTGGCATAGCGTCATCTGATAAAAATAACAACATTGTCAACAGTGCATACCTCCTTTACTCCGCACTACGGAATAGTGCAAATGTAATTTATCAGTTCTCATATAGTGCTGAAACACGGATTCTTTGTTGAAAGCCACTCAGTATGTTAGGGTGGAAGAAGACTCCAATTGAAGTGACTTTATAGAGACGTAACCATTGGCCTTTACTGCAAATAAAACCCAACAAAATAAGAGAAATGGAAATAACTAAGTAAAAGGGAGAAGCACAGTCATTGCAACCGGTTAGTAGTATTATAAAATATAGACTTCATTTCCTAAGAAAAATTATTAACAAAAGGGTAGTAAGAAAAGAGAAAGAAAAGTTAGAATTTCATTTTAATTTCTTAATTTTACCAGTGAGGCATTAAGTGCTAATATCTCAGCTTCCTATTGCAGCTAAATCAGAAATGCCACCAGAGTAGCATTTTTAGAATGAAAGAATGAAAAACTCAAGCTCAAACTCACTGAATTTGAGTTGAGACCTCCTCAGAGCGGACCCTTCAAGTGAGTTTTCTGAGGATGTTAATTGACAAGAGATTTCTCATCTTCTGCAGTGAGGTTCATGACTAACCCAGAGAATCCACCTCCCTGGAGATCTGAATCCATTAGTGTCGCCAAGGGAGAGAAATGGACAGTCTCCTCTCCATGAGATTTACAGCCTTAGAAACTCAGTGGAGGGTCAGATATGTGTTGGTTCCAAATGGATGAAAATGAGTTTTAAAGAGCAGAAATTTATTTTGTCCCAGATTAGTATGATAAGTCTGATTCCAAGGCATCATTTCTAGAAGTTTTTTTTTCCTTGTGGGGTTCTGGAGGAAGAACTTTGTATCCAGCTTCCCTCAGTTCTTTCATCATCTTCATGTGGCATCTGCGCTTCTTTCTCACTCTGTTAGGGAACTCTGTTGACCTCTTGCCTGGGAAATTGTGCAGCTAACCCCTTGGCCACACGTCTCCATGAGTTACTCTGAAGGAGAAAGATGGACAACATCCTCTATTGGGACTTCCAGTCTTCTAAAAGCATAGGTGGAGGACCAGCTATGAGTTAGTTCTGTCTTGAAGGCAATGAGTTTTGAGTTTTTCTCACTATGCTTGGGCTCATCTTCATAACTCAGAAATTAATTAGGTTTGAGACACATTCTACAATGATATGGCCTCATTAACACCACAAAACAAATCTTACATCAAATGAAATTACATCTGCAGATATATGCATTAGGAATCCAATTCATATTTGGGAGAGCATGATTCTGTAAAACCTTTGTTGTTGTATACCATTTAGTAAGCACTGACCCACAGCTGACCCTCCAGCAGGTTTGCAAGGTCAGTAAATTGCACAGGAGGAGATTGTCCATCTTTTATCCACAGAGCACTTGGTGGATTTGAATCATGTGCCTTTTAGGTTGGCTTCTCAGCCCTTTACCACTTGGTCATTATTTAATTATGCTGAATCACAAGGGAGCTCAGTCGTTCTAGTGTAAAGGAATTGTGCTGTCAATCCAATGATAAGTGGTTCGAATCTGCAAGCTGCTTTGCAGGAGAAAGATAGGCATCTCTTCCTATGCAACTTGTAGCCTCTGAAAACCTGCTGGAGGGTCAAATTTGAGTTGGTCCTAGCCTTGAAGACAATGAGAGAGAGATGTGAAGTCACAAAGTGTGTGATCCAGTCATATATAATCAGAGGAGGTTTCCCTTAATTTTTTTTAAATCCATACAGTGTCAAACAACAGAGCAGCTAGATACATTTTAGTTGTATCCTTTCTTATCCCTAGACAAATAACAGAAGTGGTTGCTTGGTTGACTTCAACTTTTTCCAGTTTTTAAAAATACATTTGGTCAAGTAATATTGCCTTGTGAAAACACTTCAGAGAGAAGCATAATTGTTTTCCAACACAAATAACTGACTCCCGGTATTGCTCCAAAGTGAAAATACTTTTTTTTTCAATCTTAAGAAGACATTGTCACAGAGCAAAATGTTTCTGTTCGTTTCTCCTTTAAAAAAAGTTCTCATGAATGTAAAAGAAACTTCTTTAATATAAGAAGCACTAATCGTAAGAAATCATTTCACATTCTGCCAGATATTGTGATCAGATAAAACCGTTATCCTTTAGCGATGCATCTCTTCAGCTGGTGTTTCACAAGTGCATTTTCCAAAGTGTTTTCTGAATTGCACTGAGCTTCACTGACTCCCTTCAACCCTGCCTCTCTGCTCCTCGTTAGTGTGCAAAACTTTCTGATTGCAATAATTTTATCTTCATGCCACATTACCCTAGCAAACGTTCTTCCAAACAGACAGTTGCTGTAAAATGGCAGAAGGTGCATTGTTTATCTTGGATTCTAGTGAATGAAAAGAACTCATAATGCTCTATAACTTAGTTTAGAAACATTGCTGCTGTGCCTGGAAATAGAATTAGCATTTGCTAAATGGAAGCTCTTAGTTTCTAAGACAAGATGGAAAAGGTCCTGGACTAATTCATTAGAAAATGTGAGAATGAATGGGCCGTGTAGATGAAAAAGGAGTAAAAATATACAAACACCTTCATTTCAATCATTGATTTCCTATCATTGAATAACTCTCATTGACCATCAATGGTGATATTATAGTGGTTTAAAATTAAGTTTTCATTTAAAAGTCCAAATTCTATTGCTCACCTCTTATATACTTACTAGGAAGTTGCACTGCCAACCCAAAGGCTCCGGTTTGAATCTACCAGCTGCTCTTTACAAATAAACTGAAAACTCTCCTCCTGTGTGATTTATTGCCTCTGAAAACCTGCTTGAGGGTCAGCTAGGAGTCAGTTTCAACTTGATAGCAATGAGTTCAGCTGATGACTTATATTCTTAAGATATTTTTCAAAGTGGGTAAAATACAGAAAGAACAAGGCCAAGTATAGTAGACATGACAGTTTATCTCTGATGCCTGGTTGCTTCCTAAGCACAGTGCACCTTTGTGGACCTCTCTGAACTAGAGAATGGGAGTCTTCACCATCAGACATGCTGCAATGTCAACATCAGATCCATAGCAATCAGAGAGGAAGCTGGTAATATGAGGACCAGATCCAGGTGTGCAGCTGACTCCCCAAGAAGCTAATCCACAGTCACATGCTAAAGTAGACTTGTCACTCTGATTCTGACACTCAGGAATAATGAGCACATTCCCTGAAAACACTGCTGCATGCTCAGCCAGCTTCCGGTACAGGCTCTGCAATGAGGTGAAGTCATGCTGGAATCGAATTCCCATCAGCAATTGCAGGGAAATCATATCCTTCCGTTGAGGGAAAGATGCTGCCCCAAGGCAGGGAAAAGGTCATACCTCACTGCCAGGGAGTTTAGCCTGGGGAAGCTGGGCCACAGCCATACCCAAGGCAGAAGTGTGTTTTAGGAAAGTACAGGAGGATTAGAATGAAATTCTCCTCAGCGGCCGTGCAAGTCAGCAGCTCATCCAACACACAGGCTGCAAAGCTAAAATGGGATATTAGGCACAAGGCATGAAATAACTGTCTTACACGCTTTCACAAATGTAAATATTAATAAGATTACTTTCAGGGGGAAAAAACCCCCACAATATAAATGAATAAAATATAATGTAAATGAAAGATTGTGTAAAACACAATTTACATGCACGATATAAAGTATATATGAGTGATAAAAACATTAATAAAGGAGAAAAAGAAATATAATTTTTGAAAGAGTAACTCTTAACCCTTTCCTCTGCCACTCAACTCTTTTACAGTGGGTTACCTTCAGGGGACTTTCAGGCCTTTTGTGGATTGATCCAGAGAATTTCAGGGACTAAATCTGTAGACAGATTATTTTCAATGGGAAGTGAAACCTTTTTTCCCCCCTCTTTCCTTTTCAAAGTGAGAACTGGAAGTCAGCTCCAGTGGTGCAATCAGTTAGTGCACGGTACTTATAAAGTAAGAACTGAGATTTAGTAAAGTAAGAACTGAGTAGTTAAACAACCACATAAACCAGCCGAGTAGTTGATGGTGGTGGAGGATTGTAGACCATCTGTGCCCTCAGCCCAAGCCTTCTGATTCCCATATTTTTAAGAGGCACACTGATACTGGATGACAGAGAAAATCCTTCCATGGACAGTCAATCTCTGACCAAATGGAAAAAAAGAATTTGCGTCCAAGTTTCTTTTCTCAGAAAGTCTCAGCAGCCTCAATCACAATTACAACTTACTTACCAGATAGAATGAGGTTTTTTTAAAAAGTCTGATATTATTGGTCCCCACCCATCAGGATGATGGCTTGAGAGCACTGAGCATGAGCAACAGTCACTGTTTCTCTCCTTTTTCGGCCTGCAGTTTTCACAGGGAAAGCCTCGTCCCACCTCTAGCTTGCTCTTTTTGCTTCCAGCATCCTCCTTTGGGGTTTTCTAGTCTCAAATAGTAAGGCCACCTGAGTAGGGATCTTCATCACTTTCAGAGGCCAAGCACTTTCCTCTCCCTCATAAGTCAGCCGTTACCATATAGTCAGTTCTCACTTATGGCAAACCCTCATGTGTCAGAAAACAAGCGGGTTTCCAATGATGACGTTTTTGAAAGAAAACCACCAAATTTTCTTCCTCTTGCTACACATGGCTCTCTAGCCTTTCAGGTCATAGCTGAGATATTAACCAACTGTGCCATCCGGGAACTTCTTTAAATCTTGTGTGAAGAAACTAAGATACCTCTTGTTCTCTTTCTTCCATCTCATGTGACAGCCTCGTATCAAGAGTGTCAGCCCGGGCTGAGGAGATTGAATGGCCTAAGCAGTTAAATGGTTGGCGTGGTAATAACGACATGATTTTTAAAAATTTCCTTTTTGATTCTGTGTCACTGGCACTGGGGTATATGTTTTTGATTGGGTTCCCAATGGGATGGAGGTAAATGAAAGGGGAGATGTGTCAAATCAAGCTGACTCAAGGCCTTAATAAGCATTTTGGTGTTAGTCACATTGTGTAGCTTTTTCTGGAGAAGCACTGTAGCAAAGATTAAGAAGATCAATCTAAGACTTAGGAGACTGATCTAAGATGTGAGTAGAACTTGCTTTTAAAGAGTATGTCTACTCTATCAGATATGTTTTGTCCTATCTCAACAGCTGATCCAGTTCCTCTCTCTGCTTAGTCCACCTAAGCAAATGTCTTTGTTCCTTTTTTTATAACAAGTTACCTATTGCAATGTCACTACTGTTTTCCTGATTATACTGTATTGGAACTCTTATTGTTAGGTATTTTAATGGCAACTCCTACTCATAGCAACCCCAAGCATAACAGTTTCCCTGCCCTACACTGCTTTCTTTATGAGCCAAACTTGTTCCAAACTTGTGTTATTGTAACTATTTGATTTATTTTTTTACATAATTTTGTTATATGTTGAGTGATATATTCATTAAAAATACCTTTCTTAAGAGATATAAACAATTGTTATACACATGGATCTTGCCTGATTGACTATACAAGAATTATATTGACTACATCTATGGACTGGATGAGATGGATTGATACAGTAACTAAGGCAATGGGGGTAGTTGTGTCAGAGTCAGTGAGATTGACTCAGGGCAGGCTTCAGAGCTATTGTACAGAGGGTCACTATGAGTCGCAGGGGACTCAGCAGCACATAACAACAACAACAACATATATGCAGAAAGTCAATGTAGACGCTTAATAGCAACAGTAAAAACAAAGCTACAGATGATTGAAGAATCTACAATCAATTACTCCTTTACAAGCTCAAACTAAACCTAAAGAAAATTAAAACAATACCATGTGAACCAGAATATATCTTAAGTCTATGCCACAAAAATTTAAAAACCATCTCAAGAAAATATTTACTGCACTGAACACTAATGATTGAAGACCATATGAGTTATGGGGTGACATCCAAGAGATCATCTACAAAGAAAACAAAAGGTTGTTACAAAGGCAGAAATGAATGAAAAGACTAAAATGGATTTCAGGGGATACTTACTCTCAATCTTGTGCTGCTAGAACGTGAGAAGAAACGTTAAGCTAAGAGAGATGAGCAGATTTCAGAGGGCAGCTTAAGAAGGCAAAACTAAGTATTGTGAGGAAACATGCAAACAGATGGAGTTTAAAAATCAAAAGGGAAGAACATGCCCAACATTTCTCAGTCAGAAAGAATTGAAGGACAAATTCAAGCCACAAAACATAATACTGAAGGATTCTAAGGTAAAATCTTGAATGCTGCAGGAAACACCAAAAGAAGACCAAAAAAGATGGGAGGAATACCCAGTCATTATTCCAAAAAGAATTAGTCAACACTGAGCCATTTCAAGGAGTAGCACATGATCAAAAACCACTGATGTTGAAAGAAATATAAGCTGCACTGAAGGCATTGGCAAAAAATATGGTCCTAGGAATTGCTGTTATATGCCATTATATCAATTCCAACTCCAGCAACTCCTTGTGTACTGAGCAGAGTTGTTCCACAGCATTTTCAAGGGGTTTCAGAAGCAGATCACTGATTTTGTCTTCTGAGGTAAGTTTGAGCCTCCTCATTAATCATCCAGTGCTTGACTATTTATGCCTCCCAAGATGATTATAACCTGCTATGGAAAAACAACAATATCTACTACTTCATCTATTGCTTTGAGTTGAAATGTTTTTAGAAGAATCAGCATCTAAATGTAGAGAAATTTTAGGAACATCTTAACCAATTCAATTTGCTTATATTTTCTCTTTTAAATGTATGCATATGAGTGCTTTACCATAAAAATCTGTCTAAATAAGACTAATATAGCTCTTTCAATAAGTAGGAAATAAACACTCTGAAGAAGAAGAGACTGTTATGTAAATTTAATTGACTACATTTTTCCTTTCTTTGTAGTCCATAAAATAATGGTGCTTCTGACAGTCAATGACAGTATATTTTTTGAAACATGGGGTACTTGCAATAAAATTAGTGATGTTTCTCCCCTCTTTCAGGAAACAAATGGACTTAGTAAATGATAATTGTTATGTCTTTTACTGAAGTAATGATCTGCATGTGCCTTCCTCAGAAAGAAATATTTCACACATTGCCATATAATAAACAGAATACATAATTCTTGCAAAGATCCTGGTGTAATTCCTCTCTTCAAAAGTAGGCTTTGTTGTTATTTAGGGAGCTCTGGCGGCCTAATGGTAAGAAACTGTACTGCAGTTCCAAAGGCATGAGGTTCAAATCCCCCAGCTGCTCTGTGAGAGAAGGATGGGCAGTCTACTCCCTCTGAAAACCTGCTGGAGGGTCAGCAATGGGTCAGTTCTGACTAGATGGTACATAAAAACAATAACAACAATGTTACATTGAATAAAAGGGATAATTCTGCCATGGGAACTCACTTTAATAATAGTTGTTACAATTTTTTACAAACCTGACAAAATCCTGTACCCCTTCACAGTTCTCCACCTCAAGAAGGAAAACAAAACAGAACCCCACGTACCCCAATGTGGAGATATATGTGAGATTTTTCAAAAATTCTTTGTTCTTTCCCAAAAAGTGAGGACTATCTTCTTAAACAATCACAAATAAAAGGAAAGTAACAGCAACAAAGAAAAGTGTCTCGTGAGCAGCGAGCTGACAGATTAAAAAAGAAGTAGAAATGGGAATCCTTTAAGGCCCCTGAGTGCACTCTCTGTGTTTTGTTGGGCTTCCAATCACAAGGTTGTTCGTTTGTGTAGAGATATTCTGCAGTAAAATGATGGGCAATCTCCTTTCATAAGGATTTGTAGCCTCAGAAATCTGAGTTGGAATCCACTGGAAGGTGGTGTTTCACCAAGTAGGATGTCCTCTCGTGGTTTTTCCGTGCCGCTGCGCCACCTACAACTCTACGAATAACTAGCCACTCCATAAACATCAGATTGGAGACTTGCCCTGTCCTGTGGCGCTCTCACAATCTCTGCCATGCTCCAGCCCATGTACAGTCACCATGTTAATCCATCTCCTTGAGGGTGGACCTCTCTTTCAGGACCCTCCACCTTTCCTAGCATGATGATGTCTTTTTCCTCTTGACAACATGCTCAAAGTATGTGAGACAAAGCTTCATCATCCTTGCTTCTCGGGAGCATGTGGTTGCACTTCCTTCAAAATCAATTAGTCAAACTCACTGCTGTGCAATGGGCTCCACACATGGTGACCAGTGCTCAGGTTCCCAGGGCTCTTGGATTTGAACTGTCAACTTCTTAGGTATCAGTTCAATACCTTTACATACTTTGGCTACTTGTTATTGTTGTGTACCATCAAGTCGGAACTGACCTACACCTGACCCTCTGGCAGGTTTTTTGAGGCAGTTAATCAAACAAGAAGGGATTGCCCATTTTTTCTCCCACAGAGGAGCTGGTGGATTTGAACTGCATGTTTCCTGAACTGTCATGTTCATTACTTATTTTTATTTTTAATTTATTTTATTGTAATTTTAACAAGTTGGATTTTTATGAATGAATTGATTAATTGTTGTGCATTTTTTTCTCTCTCCAGTTAACTTTTTTAAATGTAAAATTTCTATTTCTTTTTTGTTGATGTTGCACATTTTCTTCCCTCCTTCTCTTATCCCCTCCCCTAGCACATTCAGCAATGCACCCCTTGTTCCAGGTTGTTATCATATGAATTATATATTCCTTTTGGACAGTTCTTTATCTCATCTGTGCTACTAAAGTGTTCATTATCTATGCACTCTTTTCCCATTCTCTGCCCACCCTACCCCTCATTGTCCTATTTTATAATAGTGGTGTTATACAGTATTTGTCCTTATGTGACTGAGATATTTCACTTACCATAATGTTCTCCAGGCTCCCCTAGATGGTGTAATGCTTTATAAGTTTGTTGCTTTTCAATGCTGCATTTCAATACAATGGAGTATTTGTTGCTTTTCAATGCTGCATTTCAAATACAATGGAGTATTTTTAATACTCCATTGTGTGAATGAACCATATTTTTTTCTGTGCATGTATTTGTTGTTGGACATTTGGGTTGCTTCTCTCTCTTTGCTATCATGAATAATGTAGTAATAAACATGGGAATGTATGTATCTGTTTGAATTGTGGTTTTGGTTTTTTTAGGGTATATTCCCTGTATAGAAATTGCTGCGTCAAATGGTGTGTCTATTTCAAACTTTTTTTGAGAAAGCACCAGACAGCCCTCCACAGTGGTTGTACCATTTTACACTCTCACCAGCAGTGTGTAAGAGTTCCAACTTCTTCACAGCCTCACCACTGTTTGCTGTTTGTTGTCCTGATGAGCTTTGCTATTGTTGCTCAGTACTTACTTTTTTTAAAAATAAAAATTAGGTCTCACTAGAGTGAAATCCAGAGATATATTGTGTACAATTCTCATCTTCCACACCAAAAATCTGAGTTCAATTATCATTCAACAATATACCTCATTCTGAGCCACCTTTTGTAGGTATTGGAGGTTTACTTGTTAAGCTCTAGTGACTTAGTGGAAAAAAGCTATGCTGTAATCCCAAAGGTACAAAGTTTGAATCTACCATCTGCTCTGTGTGAACGGGACTGGAAATCTCCTATGCAATTTACTGCCTCTGAGACTGCTGGAAGGTCTGTTATAAGTCATTTTATAAGTCATTTATGACTTGACATCACACACCACCACCACCAATAACAACAACAACAACATGCTGATAAACAGCTTTAAGAAGAACTTCAAGACTAAGGCAGACTAGGAAGAAAAGCCAGGAAATCTACTCCCTAATATCAGCCAATCAAAACCTCAAACTTCACAAAGATCCCATTCCCTAACCAATCATGGGACTGGTGCAGGCATAGGGTACTGTTTTGTTCCCTTGTGCACAGACTTGCCCTTAGCCAGGGGCTCTGCAACAAGAGACACCCAGGCCTGATATATTGAGAAGGGTCAGAAACACACATACACTGCTAATCCAAGATCTGCCGTGTTACACTTTCTTCTATCCTACCCATCTAAATGGATCCATGAGTTTCAAATTCTTCCCCACATGCTTCACAATCTCTCCAAAATATGTGATGGGAAGTACTCCAGAGAGGAAATCATTCTATCCTTCAGCCATGTAACATGGAGGGTGCATTTGATGACACCAGCTCTTCAATGTAGGAAGGTGGCCCACTGTCCAGTTCTGGCTGATCCAAACAGCTCAGGGATGTATGACGCTCACTCATCACTATTGAGTCACATCTGACTAAGGATGGCCTACCAGCTTTGAGCTTCAGAGGCTGTAAATCACATGAAGGAGATTGTCCATCTTTCTCCTAAGCCCTTGAGCTTCAGAAACTACCAGAGAGGCGGCACCCTCGGGTTAGCCAAACAACTCCTTAGAGACTATGCCGCCAGAGCTCCCTTGAGATATGATTGGAGAAATAAATCAAAAGTGCCTTCCATGTGGATGAGCTCCAGTGTACTATTGTAGCAACTTCTGAAATCCCCAGCAGTGTCATTTAAGCTATACACAGTAGATTGTAAAAATGCGGATTTACCACCTTTCTCAGCAAGTTTCTCTGGCACCACACATCCTCTTCTATTCGACACTTAATAAAACAAAAAATTTTAAAAACAGTGTCCAAAAGGTTTTTGAGTCAAAATTCCATGTTTGTTCCAAGAAAAAAGAATAATGGTATTTGTAGATTTGAAGGGGAGTCTAAAAACAGAGCAGGAAGGAGGAAAGAAAATATTTGCTAGTTCAGCTATGCCAAGCTCCAAAGCTTCAGAAGGCTCCCCAGCAGCGGTCTTCAAGGGCTGTGGTCCCTGTAGCTTAGATGGCCTGCTCTCAGGTATCTAGCCCCTCTGTGGTTTCATAAACACGCAACCTTGTTGTTTTAAGGAGAAGCACAGATCATGGTAGTGACTGGAATTGCTGTATCTTCTCATTTAAAACATGCTGAGGTCCGCATGAGGTGGTTGGACATCACGTTGGGGTGCTGACACCGTGCACAGCAGCTGTTGAGAATGAAGGCAAGGCCGTGAGGTAGTGTCTGGTCTGAAGGAAATGAAATACTACATGCAGAGGGCTTATTAAAAGCTTCATGCTTGAAAACTACTTAGTGAAGGAAAGTCTTGGGAAGCAGGCAGTTCCTTATTTGCTGGGCATTAGAAATGGAAATGAGAATGCAGTTTTGACATTTGTGTGGACTTACAAAAAAAAGATAACAAAGCATGAAGCCAGTTTTATTGAAAAAACATGGCAGAGAACAAAGCTTCCAAATTAGCATTTTACCAAGGTGCACTTTCTGTTAGAACTTGCATACCTTCTACCATCATAGCAGAAACAGTAAACAGGAAACTAGAGCCACGCGAAGCTGCCGGAGACCCTGCCTCTTCTCCTAACTGGGGCAAACAGGCTAACTGGACAGTCCACCGAGGTATTTCTAGATGTCATGTCAGACTCCCAGAAACAGTTGCACAACCCTTTAACTGATTTACAGTTAAAACAGTTGCTTAACCCTTTAAAACTCAATGGGGTAAATGTAAATGTCTTAATTTTAACATTAATTTTAAATTTTAAGATGTTTGGATAAGTAATTTGTGTACTTGGTACAATATTCAAAGAGGCAAAAGGGCATGTGCTGAAGTGCAGTCCACGCTCCCTAAGGGGATTTTGTGAAACAGGAAATTGTGCAGCTTTTTCAAGGGAACACTTCTCTGGTGGTTCAAATTCACTAATTGATCTGCTGGAGATAGATGGACAATCTCTTCTCGTCCTATTTACAGCCTTCCCAAACCTGCTGTAGGGCCAATCAGTTCTGACTGGACAACAACTGAGTGTGACTCTTTCCTTGGGATTTCATTCTGCTCCCTCGAGGAGGGAACCCTGGCTACCTTTCTTTACAGAACTATGTATCCTTCTATTGTGTGTCCATGAGTCAAAACCAAGCTGACCCTCCAGTGGGTAGTAAATCAAAAAAGAGGAGATTGCCTGTGTTTCTCCCATGGGGCAGCTGATGGCCTCAGGCCGCATGACTTTAGGCTTACAGAACAGCTTCTTGCCACTTGGCCACCAGAACCCCCAATAATAGGCATAAATCGATTATCTAATCATATAAAATACAATATATATGTTGTTGTTGTTGATTGCCGTCAAGTCGAGCATGACTCATTGTGACCTTATGAACAAAAGGCCTGAAGCCTTTCTATAACTATCATCATTTATCGAAGTTCATAGTTTCCAGAGGCATATTGTTTAGGTAGTGGATGCCACTTCTGCTTCCAAATATATATGAGTGATTGTATTAAACACAATATACATGAATGAAGCACAATGTACATGAATGGTAGAGTGAAAATCAAGGTAAAAAAAAATTAAAAACACAAAGCTAAAACCAAAAGATCTCTGGTGGCTTAGTCCAGAGGGTGTTGCACTGCTAATATCAAGGCAGCAGCTCCTCAGTGGTTTGAATCCACTGGGAACTCTGTGGGAGAAAGATGTTTGCTCTCCTCCCATGCAGTTTACACCTTCCAAACCCCCACTGGAAGGTCAGCTGTGAGTCTGTTCAGACTCAATCACATGGAGTTGGAGGGGTTTTAGCCACATTATCAAATGACATCCCAGCTTAATACGCCTTCACAAGTGTATAGAAGCATCCACAATAAGCAGACCAGATGAATTCCAGTGTGAGACTCTCCCTCACTTTCCTTGTTCTTCTGAGCCTAAGCTTTCCATCAGTTTGGCTTTTCTGTTACCTTTATTGCATTGCAATTGTTACACAGTTTCATGGACGTACACCATTGCAGCCTTTTCAAAGAATTATTAAGATTTCCAAGTTTTTAATACCAATGAAGAAGTTTATCTTTTGCTTTTCAAAGAGAGGAGCGAACTGGGGGAAGGGGGGTAAAGAAAAATGTGCAACAATGAATGAATGAAAATCCAAAGTCTCTGTAAATGTTCATTAAAATTAATAAAATGAAATTTAACAAAATTATTTCCAAGTTTTCTACAAGAAGATGCTTTTTAAAATTGAACTTTTGAAAGTTGGCCAATAAAAATCAGTTCATTTTTCTCTGGGCATACTGAGGGAGTCATTCGCAAAAATAAGCATTGTGGCACTACATTGTTCAAAGAATGTTTGTCAAGTGGATCCTTATCTTTTCATTCTATCAATACCTTCTTAGCTATTTTTTAGCTTCTTAGCTTCTTTCTAACCTCCCCCACTCCCATGAGGATCCCTGATGGCTCCATGGTTATAGAGCTTGGCTGGTAATAGTAAGGTCAGTGGTTGGAAACCACCACTCCTCCACGGGAGAAGAGGAGGCTGTTTGTGTCTATAAAGATTTGCAGCCTTGGAAGCGCTGTGGGGTAGTTTTACCTTGTCTGAAAGGTTTTCCGTGGGTTAGCATTTAACTAAATGGCAGTGGGTTTGGCTATTGCTTTGTTTTGTTCTTATCCTCAGTTGAACTCCCTGTGAACTCCTGGTGGTACTTGGGTTAAATGCACAGCTGCTAACACAAAGGCCTACCCACTGTGCTGGAGGAAGACATGGGACTCTACTGCAGCAAAGGTTACAGCAGGCTTTGAACTCTCTAGGGCAGTTCCACACTGTTTATAGACTCTTGTGAGAGAGAATCTACTTGACAGCAATGGGGCTTGGAGTTGGAATTCCTGGCTAACATAAATTATTACTTGCACACTGCTCTTTGTTAAGCAAAAGTGCGAATCTATACAGAGATAATTCAAAAGAAAATCCTGATGGTCTATTTCCCAAAAATTAGTCATTAAAAAACTCAACAAAACAACTGCTGAGTTCAGTTCTGCTCTGACTCATATATTATCACCATGAGTCAAAGTCAACTCGGTGGTAAGGGGTTCCCCACTCCCCACTGCCTCCTTCTACAGAAAATGAGGAACTTCAGGTAGAGATTTCCTGCTTAGGGACTTTGTTTTTCTCTTGACAATTCCTGGTGTTTTGCTCATATGCATGTAGTCCCTAATGTTTTATATTAGCCAGTGCTAAAAGCTTTCTTTTCCTCAAGCTAAAATAAAATAAAATTTAAAAAAGTGACGAGTACAACCAAACGTATATTTGCAAAGCATTTCTTACCTTTTAACAGAAAATGTTTTGGATGCTCAAAGATAGGTTTGCGATGAATGCCAGTTCACATTTAATGCCTAAAGTCAGCTGAATGCTCTCAGCATTAGTACATTAGAATGTCATGCTTCATCCTGAACTTGCTATTACTACATCTACCAATCATGGGCACATCCAAAGGCCCAGGTCCTGCCTTGTTGGAAATTAAGAACTAGACAGTGACACTTTTGGTCCATATTTATCTTGCTTGGATTTACCTTCCCCAAGCACTGAAGATGAGCTAGAAAGATCAGAGCTGAGAGAAATGTATAAAATGCTTACCCTAGTTTAGGCCAGGGTCAGGAATTTCCAGAGAAGTGGACAGTAATGTGAAAATATTTGTGAGGGAAGATGTTGTTGCTGTTAGGTGCTGTCGAGTTGAGTATGACTTATAATGACCCTATGAACTGGCAACATGAACGCTGCCATATATTGTGCCATCCTCATCATCTCTGACTAGAGCCCACAGCTGGAGATATCATGTCAATCCATCACATTGAGGGTCTTTCTCTCACTCACTGACCCTCCATCTTTCCAAGCATGATGTCCTTCGCCAAGGTATAGCCTTGCCTAACGAAGTTAGACCATCTTTGCTTCCAGGGAGCATTCTGGCTGCACTTTCCCCAACACATATCTGTTTATTCTTTTTACAATCCATAGGATATTCTGTATTCTTCTTCAGGACCACAAATCAAAGGCTTCAATTTTTCTTCTGTTAGCATTATTAATTGAAGCATATCAAGTGGTGCACCTTAGTATTCAAACTCACTTCATTGCTCTTCAGCATTTTGGAGAGTACCCTGACAGCAGACTTACACAATGTAATATATTTCCTGATTTCCTAACTATTGGAACCAAGGATGTTGATAGTTGATGGAAACAAGATGAAATTATTGACTGATTCAATCCTTTCTCCATCTACCATAATGTTGACTTAGTCCTGGGGTGAGGACCTCTGCTTACTTGATGTTGAGATGTCATATAGAAGGCTGTAGTCCTTGATCTTCTGCAGCAAGCATTTCATATCCTTCTCACTTTCAGCAAGCAAAGTTCTGCAGAATGCAGATTGTTGATGAGTCTTCTTCTAATTCTGATGCCATATTCTTTTTCATAGACTTTGGCTTTGTGAATTGTTTCTTCAGCACACAGATTGAACTAGTGCGGAACAAGGATACAAGCCTGATTCACATCCTCCTGAAATCATGCAGTGTTTCAACAGCAGCCTCTTGGCCTAGGTATAGATTTCATATGAGCACAATTAAATGTTCTGGGATTATCATTCTCAAAGTTAGACGTCATTTGTAATGATCCACACAGTCAAATGCCTTTGCATAATCAATAATACACAAATACGTATTCTTCTGATCTCTTTTTGCTTTCAGCCAGGATCCATCTGACAGCAGCAATGATATTCCTGGTGCCATGGCCTCTTCTAAATTCAGCTTGAACTTCTGTTAGTTTTCTGTCAGTGTGCTGTTTAAGCCATTTTTATTTTTTATGATCTTCAGGAGTATTTTGCTTGCATGAGATATTAATTATATTGTTTGATAATTTCCACATTTTGTTGGATAACCATTCTTAGGAATGGGGACAAATATGGATCTCTTCCCATTAGTCAGGCAGGCAACTGTCTAGCAAATTTCCTGCCATGAATTGGTGAGCACACCCAGGGATGCTTTTGTTAGTTGAAACATGTGTCACATTATCTCCTTGTTGCCTTTGCAAATTTAAACACATGTTTCACCCATGCTCATTGTGTGCAGTCATTAATCCAAACCAAATCCACTGCCCTGAAGTGGATTCAGACTCAAACTCACGTCCCCATCAGGTTTCCAAGATTGTGTATTTTTATAGAAGGAGATGACACACCTTTATTCTGTGAAGCAACTAGTGGATTTAAGCTAATAACCTTTCTGTTAGCAGAACATATACTGAATTATGCCACCAGGGATTCTTGTATGTTGCCATTGTTGTTGTTGTGTGCCATCAAGCTGGAAACAACCCACAGGTGACCCTCCAGGAGGGTTGCAGAGGCAGTAAATCACATGGGAGGAGACTGCCCATGTTCCTTCCACTGAGAAGCTGATGAATCTGAAATGCATACCGTTGGCAGCACAGTTCCTCACCACTAAGCCAAAAGTAAATTAAACCACAGTGAGATACTATTTCATACCCACTAGAAGCACTGGTGATGTTGTGCACTGCTAACCATCTCCGGCAGTTTGATTCCACCAGCAGTTCCAACAGAGAAAGAAAAAGACTTACAGCTTCCGAAACGGACAGATACTCCTCCCTATGAGTAGGAACTGACTCCACAGCTTTGAATTTGAGCTTTTGAAGTTGACTATTATGGGATTGCCTTTGTTTCCTCAACAGATCATGGTTGGGGTGAAGAAATAGGCAGGGTGCAGAAAGGATTTCATAAGATGCCATGATAGAATGCTTTAACCAACTGCAATTACTATTATAAAAAAACAGAATGTCTATGAATGCTTGTATGAAAATTCATTTAAAAAGTAAAATTTCTCATTACTGGACCAATAGACAACATCATAATAGATGGGGGAAAGATTGAAGATGATAATGATTTTATTTTACACAGTCAATACTCTTGGTAGCAGCAGATAAGAACTCAGAAGATGTGTTGCATTGGGGAAATCTGCTGTCGAGGACGTGTCAAAGTATTAATAAGTAAGGATGTAAGTTTAAAGACTAAGGTATGCCTGATTTATGCCATGATATTTTCAGTTGCTTCCTATGCATCTGAAAGTAGGATGATAAATAAGGATGATAGAAGAAGAGAGCACTGAGTGGACTTCCAAAAGATCTAACAAATCTATCTTGAAGGAAGTGCAACTATAGTGGTCCTTAAAGGCAAGGATGGGGAAACTTATTTTCACTTACTTTGGCCACTTACTTTGATTTTCAGGAGTAATACCTCTTTGGTGAGAAATATCATGCTGGGAAATACAAAAGAGAAGACAGCCACCACTGAGAGAGAACAGGGCAGAGTTCCTGAGAATGGCACAGGATAGGGCAAGATTTAGATTGTTGTTATTTATAGGGGATCTTAGGTGGTCTAGTAGTAAGGAGCCACACTGTCAACCTGAAAACACAGGATTCGAATCCACCAGCTGGTCTTACAGGAGCAAGATGGGCCATCTCCACTTGTGAAATTTACTGCCTCTTAAAATCTGCTGGTTAGGAATACAGCCTTCGATATGGATTGTGTCTCAATATCAAGAAAATAAAGATTCGTACCACTGGACCAATAGGTTGTGTCATGACCGGTGAAGAAGAAATTTAAACCGTCAACAGCTTCATCTTCATGGATCCACAATTAACACCCTTGGTACGAGCAGTCAGGAAATAAGGAGACACATTCAATGGGAAAATCTGCAGTTAGGGATCTCTCCAAATTATTGAGGAGTAGTTATGTCAGTTTGAGAACTGAGTTGCGTCTGATTCAGGCTATGGTCTTTCTGGTAATTAACTATACATCTGAGACCTAGATAACAAATAAAGTGACAGAAAAAGACTTGATGCCTTTGAAATGTGGTATTGGACAGCCAAGAAAACAAACAGATATGTCTTGGAGAAGGTGCAGCCAGAGTGCTCTTTGGAGGCAAAAATGATGAGGCTCCACCTAACATACTTTGGATATATTGCTAGAAGGTGCTATTTCTTGGAGAAGGACATGATGTTGGGAAGGGCGGAAGGTCGGCAAAGGCGAGGAAGATCCTCAACCAGGTAGATTGACAAGGTGACTGTTGCAATGGGCTCTTGTGTGTCAGGAAGTGTGAGGATGGCACAGGACAAGATTGGTTTCAGATCTTTTGTTCACAGGGTTGCTATGAGTTGTACTCAATTTGATGGCACCTAACAACAACAACAACAATAAAAAACCTGCTGGAGGATCAGATATGGCTTGATTCTGATCTGATGGCATTCGACAACAACATAAGTTGTCCTCTACTTGATGGCACTTAACAACAAACATTATAAGAAACACAAACAAAATCCATTGTTATTGGTATGTTGTTGTTGTTGTTGTTATGTGCCATTGAGTCACTTGTGGCTCATAGTGACCCTATGTACAACAGCTCCAAATGCTGTCCTGTCCTGTGCCAACCTAGCCATCTCAAACACACTTATTCCCACTGCTCTAGTCACAGAATCAATCCATCTCATCAAAGGTCTTCCTCTCCTTCGCCGCCCCTCCACTCTGCCAAACATGATGTCCCTCTCCAAGAACCAGTCCCTCCTTGCAACATGCCCAAAATATGTCAGACGAAGCTTCAGAATCCTTGACTCCATGGAACACTCTGGTTTCACCCTCTCCAGGACAAACCTGTTTGTTCTCCTAGCAGTCCATGGTATATTCAACACTCTTCTCCAGCACCACAGCTCAAAGGCATCAATCCTCTTTCTATCAACCCTATTCACTGTCCAACTCTCTGATGCATAGCACATAATTGTGAAGACTATAGCCCAGATCAGGAGCACCTTAGTCTCCAGCCTGACATGGTTGCTCTTCAGTACTCTTGAGAGGTCCCACACAGCCGACTTTCCCAATGCAATTCATCTCCTGATATACTGGCTGCTGTTACCAAGAGTGTTGACTATGGAGCCAAGTAAATTAAAACTGTTAACTATCTCAATCTCTTCTCCGTCCATGCTGATGCTGCCAATTGGCCCAGTGGTGAGAATCTTTGTTTTCTTGATGTTGAGCTTCAGTCCATATAGGAGGCTGCAGTCCTTGACCTTCTGTAGCAAGCGCTTCAGGTCCTCCTCAGTTTCAGCAAGCAGGGTTGTGTCATCTGCATAACGCAGGTTGTTGATGATTCTTCCACCAATGCTGATACCACATTCCTCTTTGTATAGCCCAGCATCTTGGATGATCTGTTCTGCATACAGATTGAAAAGGTATGGAGACAGAATACATCCCTGACGAAACCCCTTCTTGATTTTGAACCCTGTAGTGTCTCCTTGCTCTGTTCTGACAACTGCCTCTTGGTCCAAGTATAGGTTTCACATTAGCACAATCAAATGTTCTGGGATTCCCATTCTTCTCAGAGTCAGCCTCAGCTTGTTGTGATCCACACAGTCAAAAGCCTTTGCATAGTCCATGAAACACAGATATACATTCTTCTGATATTCTTTGCTTTCTGCTAAGATCCATTTGACATTACCTATAATATCCCTAGTACCATGACCTCTTCTAAATCCAGCCTGCACATCTGGCAGTTCTCTGTTGACATATTGTTCCAAACGTTTCTGGATAATAAATAAAATTATACAACCACTGTAGAAAACAGATTGGTACTTCCTCAAAGAGTTAAATATTGAATTTACACATACCCAGAAATTCTGCTCCTACAAATATACTAATTTCACAATATACTTTGTTATTCTCAACAATTAATAGTGGAGACAACCCAATGTCTACCAATAAAATTAAAGTAAAATTAAGTGTGTACATTTATTCATCTACAAACAGAAATGAAATTCTGATACACACTATAAAATAAATGAACCTTTAAAACATTACATTGAGTGAAAGAAGTCAAACAAAAATATTGTATTATTCTCCTTATATGAAAAGTCTAGAATAGATGTATACATGGAGTGAAAAGTTTGCTAGTGGTTCCCAGAGGTGGGTGGTAAGGGAAAATAGGGAATGATTACTTAAGAAATATTGAGTTTCTGTTAAATTATGTGAAAAAAAATTTATATACAGTTAGTGGAAATGGTCATACAACATCGTAAGTATGACCAAAGTCACTGAATTATAGATGGGGTGTGGGGAGGGGTGTGTGTGTGTGTGTGTGTGTGTGTGTGTGTGTCTGTGTGTGTGTAAAAGCAGGAGTAGTATCCACTTCCTAAACAGCATGCCTCTGGAAACGATGAACTTTGAGAAACAATGATAGTAATAGACAAGATCCAGGGCTTTTTTTCATAGGGTCAATATGAGTCATGCTCAACTCCACGGCAAACAACAACAACTATATAATTTTAACATCTAAATCCTAAATAAAAAGACATACACGTCATTAAACAAAATCTTATATTAAGGGCAAATTACGTACCTACACCTATCAAGAAGTTAAAGACACAACAATGAAAAATCAGTTCTGCCTCCTTAGCCACATTCCAAACAAACTTTCCCTCATGGGTTTTATATTCTAATATGATAATCTCTTAGCTCAATTCTATTTACTTAAGTAAATATCTCTACTAACTAAATCATATTAAAGATAAGGATATTATTGGACCACTTTATAACTTTATGGCTGAACTTAGAGTTTGTACATTACCAGAGTTTTTAACATTTACATTCTGTTTTTCAAACCTAAATACATCTTCTGTATTGTGTCTAAATAGATTGATAATAAAAGCCATTATAACTAAGTGATTACTATTGACAGAACCAAATAATAAACTAAAATTACAGCTCTTTTTATTAAACGTGTGATGGCATGATCCTTGGGCCAACTACAGGATATTCCAAGCACTAAGGAAAAAGAAATTCTTTTCTTACACTTAATCGATTAAATGATTCAGATTATGATGTATTTTTACTTTATTTAGGCTCTGAACTATATTATCTTTCATACACTTTCTGTTTTCTTGGAAATCTTTAAGTGTAGGAATTTATTGGCTACTCTTTCTTTCTTTTCTTCTTCCCCCCCCTTTTCTTTGGTTGTTGTTCTTGTTTACAAGTTGTTCAGCTGATCCTTAATTAACTGGACTCAACAGCACACTGTCCAGTGCGTGGAGAGCATGTCTTCCCCAGAGACAAAGCTCCTTGAATTCTATGTTCTAATAACTCTTTAGGTCTTGTCTTGTATATTCAGCTTTTGTCTCTTATATCTCTTCATTCACTTCCTGAGATTCTACTGTTTCCTGAATGTTGCACTTTCTTTTTCTCCCCCCCTTCCATGTGGAATTTCTGTACAGAAGCTACCTTTCAAAATATCTCTGGCCACTGTCCTTCTTTTGCCCTCTCATGTCCTCATACTCATAAGTTCTCTTTGCAATTCATTCTGGCCCACAGATTTTACATTCAAGCTGGCTACCCTACCAATCTCCAGAAAATTCAATCAAATAATATGTCAAATAAGTAATGTACTTAACTTCTCTGGGTTTCTGTACTTTAGAAATATAGTTTATTCTGAATGAAATGACAAGAAATTGAAAATGGAAAAGTTGGCAAAATTATCTATTGAGGTTTGAATAAGAAACATTTAGACATAGTCATCTGGATTTTTTTTTCATTTCCTTGAAATTATTCTTTAAATTTTTCATTTTCATACTATAGTTTGAGGTTCATGAAGGTAGCTTTTTTATTTTATTTTATTTTAAAGCTTAAAGCAGCTTTATTAAAGAGGTTCCCAGGCGGGATTCTTTGGTCTGGAGTGAGAGGCAGACTAGGGCAAAACTCAACAATCTTTCTCAACATTTCCCTTCCTGTATTCTTAGCGGACACTCTAAAATAATTTCTTATTTGAAAATCATAGCAAGTGCTGAGATGTGCGCATTGCTTTGCTCTCTACTCCAAAGGTAGAGTTCCGTGTTGAATTAAGAAGAATAAAAAAAGCCACAAATGAGAAATTGTTTTATGTATATGCAGTCTACACAGTCAAAATGCCTTTGCATAATTAACGAAACACAGATAAACATTCCTCTGGTACTCC